>NC_136001.1:19553416-20153416 GCF_048128805.1 Centroberyx gerrardi | reverse complement strand
ATAGAAGCGAAATGTAATGTCCCAGATGAGCTGAGGGAGAACTTGAAATATCGCCACAACCAGATCGGCGATGCTGAGGTGCTTCATGAAGTAATACATTCGGGACTGGCTGTGCTTGGTGGTGTGGATGGCCAGCAGGACGCACAGGTTCCCCGCCAGTGCCAGAAACAGCACCAGGGCGAGCACAGTCACCTCCACCTTCGCCACCTCCTCATTCCGCTTCAGGGGGTTCGTCTGATTCAACCCACCGGTCCCGTTACCGAGGCTTGAGTTCCGCCAGGATTCGTTGAATTGCCAAAAGTCACTTTCATTTGATATACTTTCCATTGTAGCAGCCGTGTCCCTCTGCAGATGCGTCAGCGGTGTAGTCATGCAATGGCTGCGGTGGTCACCTGGAGGGTCTTAAATGACAAAGCCTTCCTTGCTTCCTCACAGGTGTCAAGATGAAGGGTCGATTTAACGAGGCTTAACACATGATTCTTCAGTGAGGAAAAAAAGGGATTCACTTTTATTGAATAATGGTTATATCACCCATGCATTGCTAAAATAGTGGGAGACGCAGAAGTCCACAAAAGAAAGCAGCAAATGTTTCCTTTGATCTAAATATAATCCGAAACATTTGACAGAATGTGTAGCCTACGGCCGGCAAAACAGAAGTAAACTTCAAGTGAGGAAGGCTACAATCTGGGTCTACACAATAGAACTTGCTCACTAAAATAACGCGAGTAGCCTAGTACAGTTCACTGTTCAGAGGCAATTCTCAGAAACCAAAATCAAATCCAAAGAATTAGCAGAACATCTCCATTGCAGGGTGGGCTGTGGTAGAGCAAGTTACATATTCCTTGCCTTCAAAAATGAAATCTGAAAATCAAAATGTTTTCACCAAAGAATTGCTTTGAAAAATGAAAGCACCAGCATTCATCTCTGGTAAAAGTCGGAATGGCCAGCGCTATATAAGCCGCTCGTATATCTGTCCCCGATTCAGTCATAACAGTAAATAGTCTTACCGTTTACCACCACGAGGTGTCCGTGTGCGCCATTCAACAGTCACTGTCCTATGCTGTGCAGCAGGGCGCCCCAAACCTTCTCATATCAAGTACACCCAAATATGCATTGGACCACGGATCCCAGCTGATAAAGTTTTGCTCTTATTTGTTAGATAAGACTTGACACTATATAACTAGATACTGTAGGTGGGGAGGTAACAGTGGCTACAATGAAGCCTGTGATGAAAACATTCTTATCATCCTTAGACATTCTCCCATTGTGCTATAACTTCTAGGGAGTAAAATAACAATGAGATTAAACTATTCGTCATTTTGCTGGGGATCTGCCCTCGAGGAACACGGACCTCAGTTTGGGAAACAACACAGTAATGTATAGGAAATAGCTATTATAAAAAAAAAAAGGCAAATGCAAGTGATGATGTAAAGTCAAATCTGAACCGCTCATTCATAACCTCCCAAACTCTTGGGAGGCAGCATAGGAAAATTTAAAGTTAAATGAAAATGGCCATATTTTCTTTGAGTCAGGGAAGATGCTTGAAAAACTCAAATAAACTTTGCAATGCATACAGTTTAAGTTTATCACAATATCAATTTTGAAAGCCAAGAAGCAGGCCTACCCAAAAGATATATGCTTTCTTTATGTGAATCTCGTGGTCATTACCATTACAGGGAATTCCACCCTACAGATTGCACAACAGAATACATATATCTCGGACAGATCAAACCGTTTTAGCAGCATGAACAGTTCTGTTACAGAGCAAGATTACCGGGAGTCAAGGCTCACATTGTGATGTCACAAGCAGCACTTTATGAAGCTGATCTATTGATAATGAATGGGAGGATGACTCTGTGGAAAATATTTGAGCCACAAGCTTTTTCTAGAGAGGCACTAACACCGTAGACTTATCTGTGCCCGTGTTCCTGCTTTTCACTGTCATTAGATCACCGGCAAAAGGCATCAGATTGGAGTCTGGCTCTTCTAGCTAAACTTGTTCATGTGCTGAAAATGTAAGTAAACTGTCTAAGATGGCAAGAATAACAGCATTCATTTTTGCTTTAACTAACAGGAGAGCACAATCTATTCAGTATTATTATTAGTATTCATTCTGTTTTTATATTATACTGCACTGATGACCATTTTGCTATTATGAAAGACAATTGATAAAGATTAGCTGTTGTCCCTCCTTCAGATGAGAATAAAAAACAAACATCTGTATTTGAAGTTTTATTGGCAGTTTTGTGTGAAGTCTATGTTAATGTCCATGTGCTACATTCCTATGATTCCTCTCAGCACACATTGCCTTCTCTCCATCTGTGCTGCGGCCATCGATGAAATCCCAGTGCAAATCATGGATGGATCCAACTTTTCAGAAAGCCTGTTTAGGAATTCATGGACTAAAATAACAATAATAATTATTTAATTTATCCCTGATGTAAGCAAGTAAATCATTGAAGAATTTTGATAACATAAAAACATCACTATAAATGAGTGTTGACTATTTTTGGAAATAGTTCAGTGGACTATACAGATAAAATTGGAGAGGTGGATTGAGAGAGTTGAAAGGGAAGTAAGGGGAAAACAAAGACCATATGAGGAGTATCTGTATTAACCCTATAAAATCAACATCTTCTGTCATTTCTGCAGCCCAAGTTCATTTTTGTGCTCTGATAATAGAAATAACATACATCATATATTCAATCATATGCGTTGTTGCGGTTGATGATGATTAAAAAATACAGGTCACCCACTGAGATAGTGGGAAACCATGTCACTTTTTAACAGCCAAGATGTGTTAATCATAACACCAGTGCTATATTATATGATTTATTAAAACACACATACAGAAATGGTCACAGAGTTGGAGGTAATGGAAAGTGGGATATATACGTTAACTGCCAGTGGCGTGACTCCGAGTTTTCCAGCAACATATAGTTGCAAATCCTCTGGGAAACCCCCTCTGATCCTATCTATGCTGGAGAATCATTACCTCCTTATGTGGCTTTTGGTATGGAAAATGGCAGATCCACTGGAGTTTGAAAGCAGTAATGCAAATGCCGGAGGTGATTTAGAATTGACTGGAGATTAAAAGAAAAAGGAAAAAGAGGAATAATGAGAAATCTAATGAAGATGTGACTTACGTAGTTGACATGAAAGTATTCAGGTGCCTCACTTCTGGGATTTTTTGGTGAGCAGCATGAAATAGCAATGGGTGTGGAACAAAATTGGATATATTCCGTCAGTGAAAGTAACAAGAAGCGGAAGTGTCCCAATCAACTGTGCTTCTAAACAACTTGAATGAATGAATGTTGAGCATTTAAGTTGTAGGTGTATATGAAACAAGATGATTTCTGTGGTTTTATGATGGTAGAAAAGAGGAAACTGAGCTGAGTCAGTGCTGCCAGGCTTTAAATGAGTTTTACCAGAGCAGGTTTATCTTTATTATTTCAGTTACTGGGTAAGACCATAGGTTGCTCCACTTAAGTGCTAGTGTCAGGAGAATGGGCATCCTGAGCGAGTGTGTAGTTAGGACATGATATAGGATGTAGGCCCACATTGCTGTATGTGCAAGATGTGAGTAGATGGATGTTTTGTGGAATACTGTGAATTAAAGAGGGAACAGGTAAAGTGCTTACATTGTAAAGGAAATCATGGAGCTGGGTCAGCAGCTTCCACTAACGGATAAAGGAATGGAAAGTTGCAACAGTGAAAGCAAAGAAATGAGTGTTGTATGCTGAAGTAGTGAAGCAAAAGATGATTCTTTGTCATCAAGAGAGCAAATTAAGCTGTCAAAGGGAAGAGAAGTTCAGGTTCCTTGCCAAGATGAAGTAGGATTCCTTTTATTTATTGCAGTGGTCATAAACTGTGCCATGGAAATAGAAGGAAAGTGAGAGAGAATAAAGATGGCAAAAGATGCTGCTCTAAGATTTCCTGATATTACTGATGTTGCAGGAGAAAATCTTTAGAAAGTATTGAAAGCGATTCATATAATCTCAGGGCCAAAGTTCAGAGTGATAAAGTAGTTTAATACAGTTGTATGAAGAATTGGGAGATAGGAATTAAGAGTTTAGAAATTTAATGAATTTCACTGCCCATGCATTGCACAGTTCAGTTCAAGGATGCAGGGTGGGTTCAGTTTGAAGGGTGGGTTGTAAGAAATAGAGTGGGTTTTTTTTTTCTTATACTGCTGAAATTAAGCAATTAATAAAATCCAGTAGTTGTCGCAACAGCTTGGATACCAACTGCTATAAAATGCAAAAGATGAGTTAGAAAACCACCTCTTTCACTTTGCTGACAACAAACATCTACATAGCAAATGTTAAGAGTTCATTTTGACAATTATTTGAAATTCACAAAAGTTGTTTGCCCATTCATAGATCTGATATGGCTCTGGGGAGGCTGTTCAAAACTATCTAAAGTGTTAAAATAACTCTGAATGGTGTGGACTTATATAAACACTGGCATAGTGACGGTTTTTAACACTGACAATCAGATCTAGTATTTTTTTTTAAGTTGATGAATTCAGTTCTACCCTCTACCAGCCACTGAAATCCATGCAGTATGTATCCCATCCTCCAACCTGGTTCCAGCCGCTCAGCGGTTCTCTCTGCCGTTCCCACAGATATTGGGCTTTGAGTTGACAGATCTAATTAGAGACATGGTTCAAGACCAAGCCCCTGATGAAATAAGAGACAAAGGATCTGCGAGCTAATACTTTTGGCTCCCACTCCTTATGTAACAATTCAGTACATGAAGTTCTAAGCCTACCATTTTCCTCTTAGTGATCTGGTGTCATGAGGCACATGTAAAAAGCAGACCAAAACATTTAGGCATTGTAGGCTGCAGAGTGATGCTGTCATTCTTGGCGCAGTGGATTTCTATGATATTTCTCCACTCTAATGTCACTTAAAGCGCTGTGGCAAGCCGTTAGCTCAGTGGAGGAGAGGGTGTCGGTGCAGTCTGAGATTATGGCCATACATGCCAGATGCCTGCCAGCTTATTGTTTTTGGTGAGTGTTAGCAAGTGAAGTCAAGTCATACATCACACCAGCTCGAGACATATCTCACTCAAGCATCAAAGAGTTGTAAATTACAGATGGGTTAGTTAGACAATATCACATTCACTTCTGAGAGAATGCCCTACTTCATTACGGGAGCTTCCTGGGTTTCTCCTTGGGCTTTTTTTTTTAAGTCAGTTCCAAGGCATCTGCTTCCTAAACAATAACAGGATAAGGCCTCCTGTGGAGCGCCTGGAAAAGGTGCTTATATGGGCTTGGCCACTCTGAGGGGCATTTGCAGGAAGTGGTAATGAATCCAGAATGAAAATGAAATAAACAACTGAACAATACCCCTAACTCCATACCCATGTGAGAGCCTCTGGCACTTTGTTGTTTGACCCGGTGTAGCAGCATAAGCAATAACCCATAAGTCACATTTTGCCTGTTTGCTGAGAGAAAAAAAAATCTATTATAATAAATGGATTGCTGCATGCAGATGACTCATGCTTCAAAGGGGTGAAGATTGGAAACTTGGTAGAACATAGTGATTAGAGATGTGCTATTATGAATCACTTTTCATTACAAGCTGGGGTGATGTCAGATAAGCATAATTGGGTTTTCCACATTCACAATGTCATGGTTTATAAAAACAGGGACATTGGGCTTATCACACTTTATGACCAGTAAACTATATCCCTCTTCCTCTTGCGTCTATTGGCGTGGTAAGTCCGGGCTGTCATCACCATGAATAATATTTCATCCATTATATTCCATTTTCCATTATATGAACACAAAGTGCAGACTCATTAGCTGTGGTTGAAAGTGCGTTGTAAATTAAATGTCTAATGCAAAGCAGTGACTTGATATACCGCCACAAATTTTAGTACCAAGACTGCTGGGATGAAAGAGTTCATTGTCCCTTGGTCTTTGCTTAAAGCTTGAGTACTTTTTTAGTACATTATGTGTACATACACATAATGAATGAAGTACTTGCTGAAGGAAAAAAATCTTTCTGATTGCACTGATGACTACATTACAAGCAATACAAACAAACTATTTCTAACGTCAAAACAGATGTAAAACTAATGTAAAGCTGTCACACACAGTAAGTTATGTTTTCAATCTGATGATATAAACATACTCAAAGCCAGCAGTGGAACATAAGCGGTGCCAAAGGTGGGTGCCATACTCCCATTCTGGACTGGGCCTTGAAACATCCTGTTCTGCATTACAGATTATATGAATCTGTGTGAGAGGGAGATACTATTGTCAAATTACACCTGAGCACATCCAGCCCTGCTCTGGATGTCAGGTTACATCTGCTGATGGATCATTCTGCATTTGAGCTGCCACTGGTCTTTTACTTAATTTGACTCAGCATTAGAGGTTTGGAAACAATCACCCTGACATTACTGTTTTAAATAGATATTGCTACTATCTGTTTCAGTCAAATCGTTAATTGTTATCTTTCCAAATACCATCATAAAGAGCAGCATTCTTAAAACTTTTACTTTGAGAGATATTGTCTATATTGTAACTTTCCCCCTTAGTAATGGAAAAGCCTTTAGCGAAAAGTTCATGTGCAGTGAATGAGGAACATGAAAGACGGGCCCATAGAGAACAACCATTTTCAGAAGAATTACGTTGTGTTTACTGTTATAACTGCTGAGTCCTTGAAACCAATGGTAATGCAAGGGCATGCTGGGAGCAGGGAGAGAAAGGTTTTGTAATCTTGGCTAATGGGCAGAGCTTGGGCTGTATAGCTGGAGCAGGGGAGACAGCAAGGGCACTAATGTTAGTGGTGGACACAGTAATAATGCCTCAGAGCCTTACTCTGACATTGTTTTGAGTATCACATGCGTGTATGGATCGAAAATAAGGTTGACACACACCTCACGCACACTCTGACCTAACACATACACCAGTCTTGTGGTCCTTTTGAGATAACGCAAAGCCAGCTTGTACTGTGCACTATACACAGAGGCATTAGCATGCACCGGAGCAAACTACATAAACACTGGACACAGATGTGAAACTGCTTCCAATCTTCTCATCGCATAACATTAAGTTGATCCATGTGCTTATTTAAAACAAAAAGGTGCATCCCTATAATTAGAGGCAAAGGCAAAGACTCGGAAAGCTCCAGTCGTGGCTTTGCCCAGAATGTTGTCATAGATCTTCTTCGAGGTCTGCCAACGCCGCTGTATTCATGTCACTTAGTGGAGACAAAGGGTTGATGACACTGTAAGGTGCACAATGCATGATCAATCCACCTGAGCACATAGCAAAATATGATCATCTCACTCAGTTTGCATCATGTTAAGCGTTAATATGGTGTTTCACACAGGTATACATCACAGTAAGTAGCTCTTCCCATCTGGTCCATGGAAACAAGGTGGAGGTAGTGGAGAAAAAGAGTTACTTCTAGTCAAATAGGACATATTCCTACGTTTCCAAAGGGATGGGGTACAAATAAATCTTGAATTTTGAAAGTCCTGGAACCCAAAAAATACAAAAATGGAGGAGGCCAGAAAATAGATCAATGTATTAGCTCTGCAGTCTTGTTCTCAGTGAGATTCAGTTTTGACACATACAAAACCAATTTTCTATTTATGTTGAATTTTCCTTGTTAGTTCCTTTAAAAATCACGCCTTTGTGATCTCATTGCATTTGTGCAAAAAAAAGGTTTTGATTTGGGGTCTATACTGAAAAAAGGGGATTGAAGAAGCAGCTATTCAATTTTCTGATGTGCAATACTTGCATAGAATGAATTGAATAAATTGGTCTGATTCCACCAGTGTTCACCTTAGCTCAACTACAGGCTACCTGATAAAGGAACCTTATAATTGGACTCTAGTGATGTGCATCAAAACTGAACAAGATACGGTTTGTATGAGCATGATTTAAAGCAACCGTTGCTTTTGAAGTTATCATATTACCCCAGCTCCGCTAGCCAAACCTGTTCCAGTCCATCGTTGCTCCTGTGAGGACGATACTGGAGTAGATTATTAGACTATGATTTTTTATCAACACAAGCTGACTTGGCACAGAGGTGTACGTGAGGAAGGATAATCAGCTCTCTCTGAAATAGCTGCCCTTGCTCAGACCATTACCTCCAAATACACCAGGTAGCTGCTGGCTATGGGAGTGACTGTTAAGTTATCATGTGTGTGTGTGTGTGTGTGTGTGTGTGTGTGTGTGTGTGTTGGGGGTGGGAGGCAGGCTCTGACGTTTTTGAGTTTTGGTCTCCTTCACATACACCTGAAAAACAGCATCCTATGCCCTAATATCTGCCAGGGACTAAGCCTCTGGCTTTCATTTCAAATGTAATTCATGTCAGGCCAACTCTGCCACCAGCCACCAAGTCACAGTGATTTAACAAACCACTTAGAAGCTGACATCAGTAAAGCTGATGTGCTCATGTCTGGAGAATGTGCCTGTGCATTTTAAGGCTTATAGGGTTTGTGTGCCTTTCTTAAACAATACTGTATCTCAAGGGCCCGAGCTTATCAGCATCTTGAGCATCCAATACTTCTTACAATCAATTACATTCTTTTGAACCACAGTTTGAATCACAAAGTCATTACAGAAATATGCCGCTAATCCATCACACAGCGTCAAAGCAAACAAATCAACACCCAAATTAAGCCTGTGGATTGTTGGCAAGTTGTAACATAAGTACCACAGGAGTTGAACCGAAAATGTGGCTAGACATTGTCCTAAGGAAGAATTTCAAGCTTATCCTGGTGAGCGCTGCACAGGGGTCACCTGAGGTCTGCGCTCTGTGCTATCATACCTGAAGTAAGCCCTCATCTCTCCGAAAGACTATTTTTATTTATCTCTGTTTGGACAGCACTCTTTATTTATAGGGGAGGAAAAATCATCACACTGTTCATATATGCCAGATAAGAAACCTGAAGATTTATAGAGCTGTACATGCATATATTACAGTATACATGCATATATTACAGTATATTACACTATATTCAAAGATCAAGGATGAGAATAAAAAATAAAGTTGCATCCACAAAAGCTCTTGTAAAAATCCTCAAATGTCATAGCTTATTGATATTCGAGTTGTGGTAGAAAAATAAAAGCAGAGGGTTTTACTTGGATTAGATTTGTGTTGATGGTGATGTATGTTATTGCGATGCTCCTGTTACTGGGATATACCTACAGATTGCACATTTTCAACTTCATGCTTCAGAAGTCATTTGAGTGTAATAATGTTATTGTTACACACTGGGTGACAATTATTAAAGTGAACTTTTGCCGAACCATCCTAACCAACACCAAAGAGTATGGAATCAGTGGCTACTAATCCCATTTTCATGAAACAAAAAGTAATCCTCTTAGCACATGAAATTTAGCTTATTAGCTGGTCTTCTATCACCCCATTAAGAGAAAGACTAAGGATTATACTCACTCTGCATTAGTGTTCATTTTTCCATTTAGTCCAAATAGCCAAGGTTCCTTTGTGTCAGTGATGACTTTCACTTAATCTTCTCTTCATCATCTTCTTTTACAGATGAGAAAATACACAGCAAAATGGGCTTAAACAAATTGCTATTCAAAGCATCAGACTAATAGCGAGAGTCAACTTGCATGGCTTAAAAGGATAATGAGTTGTTTTCTGACTTACATGAAATGTTTGTTTGTCAATCAATGCGTGCTCAGCATCATGACAGTCTCTGTGAACTTAAAGCAATACACCAGATTGGCCGCTGGTCAAGTTACTCATTATGGGATGAGAACAAAGATACCAAAATCATCCATGTGCCCCAGGTAAATCGTTGGCGCCAGTTCTCCAGGGGCGGGGCCACAGGGGCGGCAAGGCTTTTTGCTGACACTCCAGATGAGGAGTGAATCAGATTATCTAACGTTCTTGAGAATAATTTGTTCCGATATTCATTATTACCATACTTGTCTCTGAAATACCAAACTCCAATTATATCCAAAACAACACTTGCTGCCTCAAGGTATCTGCTGGCAATTGGCTACCACTCTGAAGTCAAGTTCGAAAGTTCAGCGCTCCCCTCCCACCTCTACCCTTCTGAGAGAGGAGCCAAACTCAGCTACATCAAAGGCATGATCAACTGACCATCAAGGGACTAAGGTCATTTTTTTATGCTGCAACGTGTTGCTAGTATAAGGAATACATTATAACCATAAGCAAATCACATCAACCAATAAAGTCCGCACACTGTTATGTGCTCCCATGGTGTATTTATTAAAACCTTAAATGCTGTGACGTTTTGAGCACACAGGCTCTTCATCAGGCCTACATTATGACTGTGGCATCAATTTAGTCGTAGCTAAAAGCTAACTTGTCATTACTGTTAATGTTAGCTTGGCAGCACCAAACAGTAGTGAGTTTGTTTGCTAATGCCAAGGCAGCCCCATGTAAAGTTTTGCTGATGCTGACTGTTCAAATCAAATAAGTATAACGTTACTGGGGGTGTTAGTTGAGTTAGATTACTGTTACACAGTAAGTCATATATTTCCAGTTGTAGGCTATATAACATCTGCTGACTGCTAATAATCCAGCAATTTTATCTCAAGTCTAAACTGACTTGTTGCTTTTTCCTTTAATGTTAAATATCGTTAAAGCGCACTTCACCCAAAACAAAGTTAATCCATGCATTACATTCAAACTAGAAACTATATTGTACAATTTTATTAATCTTTAGAGAAGAGTCAGTATAATAAAATGTGCCTCCTAATGATGTCATTGGAGGGAACTCTTTAATGAAATTATGGGTCATAGCCAGGGAAATGATTGGGAAAACATCTAACTTTGATTTACCTTTTACAGTGAATAAGCCTTCATATGAATTAAAATCTCAACAAAACATTGCATTCAAATAGCAAACAAATTATATATAAAATGACCCCTATATGTGTCCTGCCACCACATGTATAAAATTCACACCACTGTGCTCCATGCTAACTAGCATTATGCAAAGTAAGACAACTGACTTTTTAGCAAAAATATGTTAGCAATTTTTATTATATGGCCTGTAGATTCAGATATTTTGAAAAGTCAAATGTCATTAATTCAATACAGTTTATGTCACAACAGTATATTTTTGGAACTATTTTAGGTGAGCAAACATACAGTATCCATCTGCTGCACAGTGATTTTTAGCCTACAGTCACCCATCGCCCCCCACATTCACTTCCTGCGGAAACAAAACAAGTTACGCTCCAAGTCTGAAGAGAGACTGAAGAGAGACCTTTTGACAGGGAAAGTACTCCAGAATGTTATTTTTGTATCATATTTTGTGCAAATTTTACCAATCTCCTACACAAAACTGCCAGACTTAGCCACATATCAATTTCAATGAACTTTCCATTTAGCTTTCCAGCTGCTCCAAGTTTTCATTTTCTCACATTTGGGATAGTGATAGTTGCCTACCATCACTTAACATATGCTAAAGGATTAACATTAACATTCTGATTTACTGGGGACACGTGGATTTTGGTGTCTATGTTCTCATCAGCAGGTAAGTTGACTAAAGGTAGGTAGGTCCTCTGTGTACAGCATCTGCCTCCTGTAAAACTTTTGGGGGGGAAGTTTATGGAAGTGAGAGATGATGAGTGGGTATTTTAAATGGAGATAGCTGTGGTTTGGCAGAAAGCCAATGCAAAACTCTATATCCAGTCCTTTGAAACATACTCTTTGCATTCACTTTCATTACTGATTCTTGGCCAGTTTAATACCTTCTCAGCTCATTTTCTTTATGTTTTGACTATTTTATGAGAAAACCACCGCATGTAAGGAGGCTGAGATGCTTTGTTCTTTAAATCATTATATTTACAAGTGCAACAAAACAGCAAACAACACGTTACATACTGTACAACCTCTTCATAGTCACTGTAGATCCAAGCATCTCTGACTGGTTTTCTCACGCTGAATAATGGATATCTCCTGTTTCTGCCAGCACCGAGGAATGCACTGTTGTATGCCGAGCACCCACTGGATTTGATTTTATTTGTTAGTTCATATCTTCTCTTCTCTATGCTAAGTATCATTACAAACCATGTTTGTTATCACTATGTAGCTGTATTGGTCTCTGCTGCAGCTGCAATGAATATGCATCCCATTGATCTTATCTCCAATTACTGGACCCATTAGAATTATTGCCAACAATATCAGTCTGACAAAGAGGGGCCTAGTCAAATAATGAAAAATAAAGGTAACACACTGATGTTAAAAAAAACATGTTACAGGGAGCAAATAGCAGAGTTGACAACGAATGCAACGGAGCATGACAGAATTTTACAGAATATGAAGATTACAAACTCATTTCATTTGTAAGCAATTAATTGTCATACTAGGAAATTTTGAGACAGAGATCCTGAATCAGAGCAAAAGCATCTTAAAGCATCTTGACACTAAATTAATCTAAATTCATCTAGTCAAGTCATGTTCATTTATATAGTCCTTTATCACAAGCATGTCTCAAAGGCTTTACATATCATCATATACATACTATATATAACTATATCCCATACTACATCATATATACATACTACATATACATCATATACTACATCATATACTGTAGTAAACACAAACACACTCACACCGATGGGCAATTTGGAGCCTTCAGTGCACCTGACTTGCATGTCTCTGGACTGTCTTTGTTCCTGGGCCAGCTTCCATGCAGAACTGTGATCTAAACCGCTATGATCAGACTGTCTCCAAATTCTGCTCCAAATCTTCCAACTAACTATATTAGTTGAGATGCCCTGTGGGAAACCTCAAATAGATTTCAGCCAAATGATTTCATAAAACACCTTAATCTTCTAAGTCACAGTAAAATCTATGAACTGTGGCTCTAATAAGATTAAACATTATTAGATTGTGTGGTAATTAATTCCAGACAAACTGCAAACTACAGATATGTTAAAAATTAGTGACGCTTATAAAACTGTAGGGCTACAAATGGAAACACATTATCAGGCTGAGTGATGCAAAGTCTGCACATATGCAGTCTGCATGTTCAAATATGGAGATTATTCTCAGCATTTTCTATGTAAATAGCATTTACATGGTTCTGTATGAATATGAACCCTCTTTTTTTGCATCTATGATATGAAGTCTTGTCTGATTTTTGATAACATTAAGGTTATGAAGCCCTTAGCTAACACAATCAACTAAAAATATTCTCCTTCCAGAACCTATTTGTATTGGAAAGTAATTCATAAATGTGTTTTGACATGACATCAAAATGTGTTTTGACACAACAGACGAGATTAAAAGGCATGACAAGATTCAAAAGTATCTTCATACTGTGTGACTCACTGAAAGGGGGATTGCTAATTCTTCACAATAAAATGATAGACAGAAGTTATCAAAGGAAATAATTAATTTGATCGGCTCAAAACCAGCTGTATGAAACTCAGTGTGGCACTTTATTTCATTTAATTGTTATAAACAAAAACGTAATGCATATTTAGTACAGCATATGTGTATTCACGTGCAATATGGATAGCTTAAGTGTCCAAAGAATACAGTAAATGTGAATGTGGTTGTGTATGATAGCAATTATTCAACAAGAGGAACTTGGACCTAGTGCCACATCAAGTCTAAATATGGATGTTTAAAGTATGCAATCACAACATCCCAAACTGGACGTCATGCTTGACATACATATAGTGCTTGTAATTCTGACATGTAAATGTGTTTGCAATGTCCTCATCAGATCCTTAGCCTCTCCCTGTGAGAGACAGCAACTTTGAAAGTGATATACTGTATATCACTGCTGCCGGATGAAACTGTATCCAAAAAAACATCTTGTCAGGAAGAAAAACAGCTTGTCATTGTCATTGTTAACCATGCATTGTGAGATTCTACGATAGTGTCATCAAAATACTAAGCACAAAAATGACCATGCATGCTTTCAAATCAAGACAAAAATAATAAAGGCATTCACGATACATTTTTTGTCTCAGACGGGAGTAAAAGACTGATCAGAGATATTAGTTGCTCATATGGAAGACAAGGAACTTTAAGCCACAACTGGCCATTCATTTTGCTGAAGATAGTAAGGTCGCCGTGCTCCACCAGAGCCTGCAGTGATGGATTAGAAAGGCCCATTTCTAAGCTATTACAATGCAGTGCCTCAGTGGTGCTGTGCCTGTCACACTGTGTCAAGGAGGGGTGACACTGTCCATGCTAAGCACGTAAACAAAGCATCGCAACTACGTGCCTTTACATACCGCCTTGACTCCCTATAGGAAGATATATCTTCTCAGTATGCAAGCTTGGTAAAGAAACTCAAATAATCTTGTGATAGTCTTTGAGGGAGAAATCCACCCATGTATGCCAAAGTGACGCACACTGCAGCTCTACATGCACAGTGCTAACTACTCGACAGGGTTGCCATTGCTCCATAATTCCCCCAAACCTGTGTGTGATTCATGGTGGCCAATTGCAGTCAGATCCACACAAGTAGAAAACACAAGTCAGAATCCATGAGCTCAAATCTTACTGTTCCTGCTGTCTTGTGTGTTTGTTTAAGATACTTAAGAGAGTTGTTTGGAGCTGCAACTTTGCTTCTGGGATGCAGCTGGTGGGGATACTGGGGGATACAGGTGTAATGTGCAGGGGTCCTAATGAGCTCCACAGAGGTTAAGCTACTATCCAATGTGGAGCATTGATAGCAACATTTGAAAACAGCATTATTTTCTAAACGTTCTATCCCAAATGAAAATGAATTGCAATATCTTTGTTTTGTTGTTTTTTATTTTTTTACATTCTGCCGATACTGCCGAACAGATACTGTTCCCGATATAATCAAATTTCAGTTAACAACTCTTTTCCAAAATGTTAAACTACCCAAACAAAACAAAGTAATGACAACATCTGTAAAACAATATAGGGAAAACTTGCCTGTTTGGCTGTCCAATTGCTTTCATATTAAGTTTTCACAGTATTTACACGTCCACACATGCCCTTGAGGACTGAGAAGTAAAGCTCTGTTCTTTGGCAAAGTTTTGACTAACACGAATGGATAGATTGAATTGAAACCGGCATGTATAAAAGTTGTGGCTGACAGATGGCAGATGGGAAAGGCTGTGCACGTCTTCACATCACAGTTGGGGTGAGACGGACAGAGGAGAGGGGAATGAGTGGCAGGATGCGCCCTGCGGTCTGTGAGTCTTCAATAAGCACACACAAACACTGCAGAGAACTGCATATATAAACACAAATAAACGATAAGAGTTTTTCACAATAAATCTTTTTCATAACTTTTGTATTATATTTTTGTTTTTCATTTTGACGTAATGATTCTGTACTTTTCATTTTCCTTCCTCAAGCAATTATCACAAGCCTTGTTGGATGGAATGAATGGTCCGTTTTATAATACAACTATTATGATTAGTCCTGTTAGTTCTCACTGGTTTCTACTCCGCTTGACAGACCAGACTGAAGTGTTTCCTGTATTGTGCGGCCTATTGTGTACCCAGAGGCTCTTTTCTTTTCAAAGTGGGTCTCTCAGCTCAGAGGCTCCTCGGAGCAGAGAGGGATAGAGTCATATCACAGAACGGGAAGTCGGGTCATAAACTGCCCCTGTAGTTTAAACCATCCAGGAAATCCCACTGCATGGCATTCCACTGCACTTTAATTGAAATGTTACAGCGAAACTACCCACAGGAAGCAACTTAAGTCCTAGTATGGATGAATCAGAACAGCGCTACAGAGGGCAAACCAACTTTGAAAGAAGGATGAAGCGCAAGGAGAAATTAAATGAGAATACAAATATTCTTCTCTTTTTGCAGTATTTTACTTTTTCCATATTGCATGTCTTATTTCAGGGCTTTGGTGTTATTTTAGCCAGTGTGTCTTTTTTTTTATCACAGGTCATGAAGTCAATTCAATACACACTCTGCAAAATAAAACTTTACAGCTATGCAAAACTATATTGCTCCTGCTGTATGCACTGATTTAAACCGTAGTTATTTGGGAACTAGATGCAAGCTCTCTTCCTCAAAGGAACAAGGATGCTATTTCTATGAAGTAGACCTCACTCAGTTCAGCATTGTGGATTTTGGCTTCAGATTTATGAGGATATGTTTCATGATATTTGACGGAGTTTCAAACTGAATGAGGTCCTATGAGCAGCAAAAGGCAATACGAATTTGAGCGCTGTATGTCATGACCATGCATTATGTATGCACTGCACAACAGTTTAGAAAGACAGAAGTTGCAGAGAAATGTCATGAATAAAAAAAAAACCCTCGCAATGTTATCTTCCCTTAAGTGAATGATACACCGGCATGCTTTCGGTGTTAGAAATACTGGATGGAAACTGAAACAATAATGGATAAATGTATGCATGATATGATAAATGTCAGTCTCACTGCAGGGAGGCAGGTAGGAAGAGTAAGTGGGAGTTTATGGATGCAGATTGCATCTGTCACCCTGAAGCATCTGTCAGTACAGGCAGCAGGGAACATTACCTCTCTTTAAATGTATCTTCTTTGGTCCTGCAGCATGATGGAGCACTACACAGTACAGTAAATAGCACACTTAAGAACACACGCGGTAACTGTGGACAATTGCAGTGTCATAACACACAGTATTATGTAGCTGGCCTCCGGTGAGAAGCCTGTTGCAGATAATAGATTTGACAGTGCGAACACAGTGTGCTGTCTCCAAGGAACCATTTAATTTACAAGCCATTGAAATGATTACAAGCACAATGTTCTGAACATATTAACAAAAGTGCTGATGATTTCTCCCCCTCCCCCCATAGTATTACGCTATTTACAATCCCCATGACAACTAAAGGTTCCGTGATCAGGGTCCATTAAGGCACATTTCATCCTCTGCCCACTTCACAGTCTGACAGAGATAATCCAGGGACAGACACAGAAACAGATTTATGGAAATGGAAGAGAACGAGTTAATAAAATCAACTCTGTCAAAATGTCAGCATACCAGAAAAAACACTGAGGAGGGATTCAATTACGCTGCTTACCAGAACAAACCTACAGTAAGTTCATGACCTCATTCTCAGTCTTGGTCACTCTTCTGGTCGATCTTCCTTTCAGCTGTTGGAAAATGGCTTGAATGCATTTATACTTGTTTTTTTTCCTTTTAAACTGTGTTTCTCAAATGATTTGCATGTTTTTTGAAACCCTCCCGAGAGCTGTGAATGTTAATGTTCCATGGAGTTTCATTATTTTATAAATCTCACAACACCTTTTCGCAGCAGCCAAGAGATTGATCATTCCTGCACCCTACTGAGATAATAATGAATGAAATTGTTTATGACGTTAGTAGATGAAATGAACGCAGATGACATCTAGCTGCATTATATTTAAGCATGTGTAGGAGATGCAGGGACTGCAAAAACACGTAGGCTTTAGTGCACTCTACCTTTGTTCAGGTGGCAGAGTCTTATACTGTGAGCACAATCATTATCTCCACAAGTATTGGATATATGGGCATTAAGCTGCTGGAACATCTAAGAAAAACATCCCGGAAATACTGGGAATTACTGGGAGTACAAGCACTGAGATGGAACCTAATAAAATTGCCCAGCTGACACCATTACATGAAATGGTGAGTCACCTTTGACAAGATAACACAATTAAATCATAGCAATAATAAAAATGCCTTGAGAGATGTTTTATTCCTTTGCACACCGTGGGTGTAAGTTTTGTCAATTCTTTTTTTTTTTTTTTCATTTGAAGCTTATTTGCAGCTAAATGCTGGTGTTATTGAGTTTTTATTATTGATCTCTATCATTTGTTTGATGCTTCTGAACCACTTGTTCTTCAGAGCAGCGTGTACATAGTTTGATATGGAATTCAAAGATACATCACTCTCTGCTGCTCATAGCATCCAATTGAAACAAGTGTCCCACTTTTAATATAAATAAATGTATGTTTTGCGACTCTATATTGCCAACTGATATAAAACAATAGTGATCCCAACTATCATTTGATGAAAGCTTTGACATTTGTTACACTTGCTGTTCTAAACACCTGCTGCTGCCTGTTAGGTGGAAAAATCCTGGAAAAATCCTCTGGTGCAAAGGAAGTGATGCGTTGTATGTTTCCAGCAGCAGCAGCAGCAGCGGTTCATTTGGAATAAATAGAAATAACTTGGTAGTTAGCATGAGCAGCGATAGCCACCATGGCTGAACAGACAAAGAAAAGGCCGGTACCTACAGAGACTCAAACTTCATCAACAGAAAATCAAAGGAAAAAGATGTCACAGTAGCCTACTGGACACAGTTTGATTGCCAAGTGATGTGTGGGAAGTGCAGTGCAGAAACACCACAGTATCATCGCTTATCAGCAAAGATGTTGCCAATGTAATAAAAAAAAAAAAAAACAGGATCTCAAAGGTTACCACTATAATGGTGTTCAGTTTTGTGCTGAATGCTTCCTTGTTCCCTTAATGCGGCACCACTACCTCCTCCATAAATATTGTTTGAATCACTGTACTCAGCAGGAACAATGTAGGTACATCCCACATACAAGGGGATGTATTCTGTTCATTGCATCTGTTTTTTGTGTGTTTTCCATTGTGTATTTGTCCACCAAGATATCTTCACCAACATTACAGATGGAGTCAAGGGACAAAGAGCAGAATGTGCAGTGGGACCGTAAATTAACTCATGACCTTGACCCAGAAGGGCGTAGATACTGCAGGGCATGAACATTTGTCCTGGTACCTGCAACATCCTGCTGGGTTTCTCTATATTTATTTTGATTCAACCTTTATCTAACCAGGCATCTCATGTTCCACGACAGCCTGGCGAGAGGCAAAATGACAAAGACACACGACAGCACCGGTAAAGAACTATTTTTTGTCATTTTGTTCCATTTGTGCCTGTAAACGTCTGTGATAGAGTCCTTGAAGGCAGAGAGAGAGATTAAATTGTCCAATTCAGAGTCTTTTGCAACTCATTCCAGACGCTGGGAGCAGCAAACTGGGGAGTGGCCAAGGGAGGTTTCGGGCAGACTGAGTGTTATGGGAAGCTGATGTGATTTGTAATGATACCTACAGATCTATAGGGAGCATTGGTGACAAACCTGATAGGTGAATACAAAACATCACTGTAGTTTGCCTACAAACCTATGAATAACATCACCATAATTTAACATCGGTAGGACGGTCATTTGGATCATAGCCATTTTAAGAGATGTTTAATCATGATTTTTTTTTTTACAAACAAATTAGAGTAAAAACAACACATTCCAAGTGTGATCTATTTCTATCTTTATTAAACCGTCCAAATAGAAGCAGGGCATTTGCAGCAATAAAAATATACTAAGCAAATTTTCCAGCGTTAATAAGTGTTGATTATTCAGTGTTGATTGGAGTATTGTTTGTTCACACATAGAGCTGATATGGCTCTGCAGGGGCTGTTCAAATCTATCTGAGTGTTAAACTACCTCTGATGGGTGTGTACTAAGATAAACACTGGCTTAGTGCTTATTTTTACACTCAGAGTTAAATTAACACTGACGATTTTGCTGCGTATTAAAGATATTTAAGACAATAGTCAATGATTACTTAAATTCATATATCATTAAGAATCCATTCAGTTAAATCACAGGCTTGGAAACTAATTCTCCCTCCACTGGCCCTCCTCTGTGGATGGCTTCCCTCCTGGTGAGATAAGATTGAAATGACAAGAATTTAACAGAGGAGATGTTACAGCCACACTGCACTGCCTTCTATGGCTCTGTGTGCACTGCTTTCCAAGTTAATCTTCACGCTAACTTAAATAATGGGCTCAAATGACTTCATAATTTGCCTTGACCTAGAACCTGTGATTCCTCAAATGACATTCCAAATATGAAGATACAAAATAAGTTATGTTATATAATTAAATAGTCGATAAACTGATGAACTTAAGACTAAAGACAAAAACTGCACCATGAAGTCTGCACATTTGAAGCAAGTTAGTACTTAGGTACATACTCTTTAATTCAAAGTGAGACTACAGGAGGAAATTATGTAAATCAAACTTGACTTAAATGATTTTAATACCAACACTCAAAAACTGTTGTTTGGCCAGTCAGAGGGCCAAGTCATGATCTCCTGTTTTATAATATGCTTCATAATATTCTTATGATGTCTTTACATGGTTGGAGAAAAACCAACAGAGCATACAGTATACAGTTTATTTTTTGACCTTTTTGCACCATAATCATTGATTTAAAGTGTTGTGATGGCTCACGTTGAAAAAAAGATGAATCAGGGGGGAAACTGAGTGCTAATCCACACTGAAGAAAAACAGAAAGATAACAGCAAACAACAAGAGATTGACAAATTATGGCATGTTCAACTGCATGGACTGAGTGGGGGAGAGATGGGGCGGCTTGTAATCATCCCTGTAAATGGCTTCCACTGTCAATTGTTAAGTTTCCCAATTTCTTTGTGCTTCCAACACGAATGTGATTTTTGCAGCAGTAATTATGGATGATTATGGATGAACTGGGTAATATCAGATTTTATGCTCTGGTTTGCAATCATGAATCAGTAGTTACAATGTAATCAAACCACCCCTCTCAAAGTGGTTTGCACTGGTCACTAGAACTGATGGAATATAATGGCATTAGAATATTATTACTAAATCACCAGAGTGTGAAAAAAACCTAAACAGCATAACTTAAGTATAGTCTTATGAACAGTTTTTATTGCATCTTGTGTGGATTTAATACACTATATATCAAAGGGTAGGCCAAGTTTTCAAGTGCTGCAAGACTAAATCCGGAGGTGTTGGATCAATGCATGAGGAGAGCTCAATTAAAAATTAATTATGATTATGAGAGGTAAAGACATGATCATGTTTCTATAAAAAAGTCTTGATGAAGATTCATTTCACCTCTAATTAACCTCTAGTCTGGCTCATTAGCAGGTGTCACACCTCTTTCACCGCAAGTCCTTCAACATCCTATTAACCATGATGACAGGCACTGACAGGGAGCAGTTGAGGAAATGACCCAGAAGAGAAGATTCAAAGTAAAAAAAAATTCAAGTGGACAGAGGATCTAATTTGTCAAAACTTCTGCTGTGTGGAGCATCCTGGTAGCTAATACAGTTACCTACACCGCACACACAACAGAGTGAGTTTGAATACAGAGTTATGCTGTGCTATTCCATCTCTAAGGCTATAAATATAACAAAGGGAAGCAATCTCTGTACATATCGTGTGATACTCTACTGATCCCCATAGGAGGAATTTGTCTTTTTGCTTGGCTCTCTTCACTGGGAGGTCAAAGTGCTGGGTCAGCTGCAGCACAGCGCAACTGGAGCCAATGGGGATTCAGTGTCTTGCCCAAGGGCACTTGACAGAGGCTTGAACCCTGGCCTTCCAGCTGAAGGGAGGTCTCTCTGATCATTACACCACCTGCTGCTCAATCATGTCTCAAAGTCAGAGAAGCCATAAACCATAAAATAACAAAATGGCTAAATAAGGCAGCAAATGTATTAGGCTACTTCCAACAGTATTGTGCAAGGCATGGACAAACCACAAAATTACTTGAAATTATTTACGTAGAAAAAACACCAATATCTGGTGATGACAATTTAAATATTTTATATGTTGTATCCCAATTATGCTTTCTTTCATTAATCATATTTTTCCCACCAGAAAAAAAGCATGCCAGGAATTAACAGCCTCCAGCTGTGTGATCTTCCAAACATGTTTAGAATAAATTTTCCATGATATAACTGGCAGCGGCGTATTACAGACTGACTGAAGAAGCTTACCAAACATCCCTGGCTCCCAGAAACAACACAGACCTGATATGATGAACTAGACATTTGGGTGATGTAATATCACAATGAGCACACCTCTCTAGAGACATACTGTAAGTCTTATGGAACCACATACAGTGTATTGTGCCCTCACAAATTTTCACAACACTTGATAAATATTAGCCTACAAGTCGGTAAAAAACAAGCAGAATTAATGGGCTATATTCTCAGCTAAGTTAACAAAAATGTATTATTTTATACAAAATCAGTTAAAAACAATATTCTCCAAGGATGATATACTATACTCATGTGATTAACAGATTGTTCTCTGATTTAAAAGTACTTTGATTCTCTGGTAATTCTAACAAATACCAGCAAACATTTAACCACCTCTAATGCTAAATGAATTAGGCAACTTTGACAAGCCCCATTCAGCATTAACCCTAGTGGTCAAACACCTGAGTATATTGCTGACCTTCTTCTCCCTTACACGACCAGTCGGGCTCTTAGGTCTTCCGAACAAAAATTACTGGACGTCCCTCGAACCCGTTTAAAAACCCGAGGTGACCGTGCATTTCAAGTTGTTGCACCCAATTTGTGGAATGCCCTCCCCTTATCGTTGCGATCCTTAGACTCTTGTGACATCTTTAAAAAGTAGCTGAAAATGTTTTTATTCAGACAGGCTTTTGGTTAGCCTGCGGTCATTTGTTCCATTTGATTTTATTTGCTCTTATTGGTTTTATTTCCTTGTCTGTGTTTGGAACTTTTGCCCTTTATACTGTACTTGTATATGTGTCTCTGTTCCTGTTTTTGTCTGTTGTTGCTGTTATTTTAATTTGTAGGCACTGTGCTGTCTGTTGTTATTGCTACTTTTTAATATTGTAAAGCACTTTGTGATTCTGTATCTGTGAAAGGTGCTATACAAATAAACTTTACTTACTAGTGTTGATGTTGATTTAAGTGGATTTAAAGGGACTTCACTAAGTATTATGACACATTATGCTATTGATATCAAGGGCAAGATTGCAAGTGAGCACTTCAATGTAAAGGAACTATTGTTATATTTATTTGAAACCAGAAATGGGATTTTTTTGTTCTTTCTGAGACTCAATATCTCAGTATTATATTAGTCATGTTAAAAAAACACTATCTAAAATCTCATTGGCTATTGATACATGGAAACTGTGATTGGATTATTTGTTCAAACCCGATCATAGTAGTCTGAATATTGGACAGTAATAACAGTTTCCGGTGTTCACGCAGTTAGCTGTCTACATGTGTAGCTTACTGTATACAATCACCTAAGTGGAGTATACTCTGCTTACTGCTGTGTACAGTTACAGTATGTCTTCCTCTTCTATTATGCTAATAGGCATCTTCACAAGTAATATAGGTGAATGTGTGCATCTGCATTGGAGGACAAGCACACGCTTTCCACTCCCAACTACAAGAACTGATTGAATTTGCCACATCACTGACATATTGTGTGTGTATTTGTTCAACGGTTCGCTTAACCCAGCATCTGTCATTGTTTCATTAACAAATTTGAATATGCCCGAGTTGCAAATGTTCCATTGATGACATCCTTATTTTAACTGGGGATCATTTCACGTAATTGCCATGCTCCCATCTGGTGTGAGGATGAAATGCATACATCAGAGTTGTCTGATGCAATGAGCATTTTATATTGAGCTATCAGGAGAAAATTCTGCCTTCGAACAGATTTTGTGGCAAGTGGCAAGTGACTGGATTGAAATTTCAACATGGTTGAGGCTGACTCTAACTCAACTGAAGTGCTGTTTGATTTGGACTGGTGCTTAGTCGGTCTACTGATAGCAGATTACTAGGCTGCGTGCAAATGTAGGCACTGAGGTGCATTCAGATATTGTAAACAAGGTTAAGTAACGGCTTGTCCAAGCATCTAAATGCAATATACCAAACAAATTGGTACCTAGAGTTTTATGTGGAACCAAATCAAACCCCAAACTTACAGCTGAGGAATTTGGTGAGCTTTCGAAGAAAGGTGCCAATAATTACTTTATATATCACTTTTACTATACCGTATACAGTTTTTTAATAAATGCAGAAATATACTTGAAACACACAGGGAATGGGCTTTTTTCCTACTTTTCTGAAAGACTACAATTTTCTGAGAGTTGAATATAGCTCATTATGTTAATCTTTTACTGCTTTTTTGGCTAATTGTTACTAAAGCTGCCAATAAATCTGGAGGGTCCTTTATCTACACAACATGGAAAAATAGGATCCTTTCACTGCAAGCACCAAAGAAACCATCTGATGAAGGACTATAATTATAAGCCCAATTCAGCTGCTTTGTTTCCTTCCCATGATGATCTGTTAAATGCTAAAATTGCTGAAATTGCAGGTTGTTGCTAGGGCTGGAGGTGTAAATGAGAGACCACAGAAGATTTGCATCTCAATATCAAACTATTCAAGCTTTGAGAGGTAATAAAAAGACAAGAAGCCACGCTGAAGTGGGCTCTCATGGTCTCTTTTGCATCCTTTGTAGCTGATTGAGGAGATTCATCAAAGTTACCATTGGTACAAACTAAGTAAAGCCAAGTAAATACTTGATTCGAGCATGAAAGCATCCTGCACATTCAGGTAATTTCAGCAGTAAATCCAATCTCCATTCTATTTAGGAGCTCCACAAGGATGTTGGGTACAGTCCAATGGCTCAATATCAGCCAAAGTCAGCACAAAGAGGGAACAGCGGGCCCTTCCAAAATAATATGAGACCTAGAGGAAAATACAGGGTGAAACACAAGAATTTAAACAGATCAATTCACTGTCTCTCAAATGGCAGTACTGCTGGTGAGACTGTTTATTATGAACAAATAGTGTCTGAGCAGCTTCAGTAAATGAAAGTGTTTGGCTGACCTGTATGTACTCCCCTTTGTCTTGACCCACTGCGTCTCCTAGTCTGACATTGATTATATGAACCTGCCCGCTCACCCTTCTTGGAATGTGACTTTGCAAAGTGCAAAAAACAATGCAACACATCACACACGCACACATGTGCTTTATTTCCATGGCTCCCAACTCTGGTCCTCAGGACTTAGTACTGCTGGTTTTCTATCCTATAGCAGCTTGTTAATTTCATTCACCTGACATCCCAGGTGTAACTCAGTCCCTGATTAGATGACTAGAATGAAAACCAGCAGAGCTCTGGGTCCTGAGTTGAGAATCACTGCTTTATTTGAATCGCCTAAATGAAATTATAATTTACAAAAGACAACATTTTTATAATATATAATATTAATAAATATACTACTTCTCCAATGGCAGTCGGCCAATGATAATCAAGACCGCACCGATGTTACTGCACCGAGTGTCGTTATGGTGATCTTAATGACGACAATATGGTGAGCGTGATGGCGTTGATGCCCCACGCCTGATCTGGATTTTCACCTAACCCTGTATGTTGCTTATGTTCCATTTTGTTATCAACATTTACTCTGTCTGCCCTCTCCCGACACCCGTTGCACGCCTGACCCTCCTGGAGGGGGGATCCCGCTCTGTGACGCCCTTCCCAACGTTTCTTCCTTTTTTTTTCCCTAATGAGGTTTTCATGGTAGTTTTTATAATTTGTTTCTTACAGCTTTCTGCCAGTTTTTGTTGCTGCAACTGATAATGTATGATATATCCTATTTATTTATTGTTATTTTAATGTAAAAAAAGAAAAGCAAAAAAGCAGAAAAGAAAATTTCATATTACAACCTAATGTACTATTAAATAGTACAGTAGGTTTAACTAATCTTTAACTTCAGGGGTTAATAGTCTGAAGCCGTAACATAGGACTGAACTATCACGTATGGACATTATTTTGAACATGAACTTTTATTTTAGAAACTTAAAGATACTTTAGATACTTAAATTACTCTTTTGAGCAACTATCAACTCCAAGGAGCTGATACAGGCTCCTTGGAGTGCTCACAAACAATGCTTGCTAGAGATTTGTGCTCAAAACAGTCAAGTTTTCTTCCCTCTTATGGTAAATCTACTGTAACTTAGTTTTGATGACTTCATCCACAAACAGACACACACACACACACACACACACACACACACACAGGTAAAACATTTCTGACATCTGTTTGCAAGCTCGGTGATGCGCTCATCTCCCAGATGAGTCATTTTCTTCCAAATTAGCAAAGCATTTCTGCTTTGTTAGAGTGAAAGGAACGCATATCATCATTTCAAATTTGGCTTTAATTAATGTGCATCTTACATTCATTCTTTACAGTGCATTTCAATGCATTGATTATCCACTCTAGCTGTTTATGCTAGGGTCATAATATTTTTCCCATACACAGAAACTGCATTTCTTGATATTTTTGTTGGCTTATTGCCAAGTATAACTTTTCAGTGTTGTTTAGCTTTGTTCTTCTATCAGTTGCCAGGATTATCAATATATAGGTTTAAATGTGCCAGACAATCTTTTAGAGGGCACATTATTTTTTCACAACACTATAGGTCTGTTGCTGAAGCTATAGCAGCATAGTAATGTTGTCATGACAATTAAACAAAGGAACTCCCAGCAGTCTGTACAACAGTGTGCAGCGCACGTCCACACGTCAGAAAGTCTACAGTTTTGACAAGCTGTCAAATGTGTACCTGGATTGAATCAATTTTCAAACTATCAAGAAATTGTAACACTTGGTATGTCACTGCCTAAGACGTATGTTATTTTGCAGTTTGCATTTTCACCCCAAAATAAATGGCATTCGAAAGAGAGAAGTGAGATATAGATGGCTTCCTGTCAAGAGGACACATCATTTGAATAATTTGAAAAAAGTTACACACTGGCAAATCCTCCACCTCAGTAAGTCATTCAATCTACTAGTATTGAGTCTTAAAATCTGGGGTGAGATATCTTCACTTGTTTTCGATGCAAAGGATGATCACTAGTTCAGTGATCATCCTTATCCTGCCTTGTTTGAAGAGACTTACACCTGTTCTTGGAGCAAGTGAAACTGCCTTCGAAACATAGGCAGAATTTTTCAATTGTTATAAAAAAAATAATAAGACTGAATATGAGATTATCTGACCTGTTAATGTTTTTTGCAGTGTATGTCTGATGCATGTCTTTAGTATAAAGACACTATAGTCATTTGTCACTTGAGGCTATGCTTGTTAAGTTAAGGGGGAGCTGTAGTCAGGGGCACAGACGTTTGTGCACAGCCCAGGGTCATGAGGGTTAATGTGCTAGTGTGAGACGTATCACTCTGCCCTCAAGGAAGGATCAGACAAAGCTCTCACCATGACATTCAGATTGGTCATCCATCTCGTAGGACTTCTGGAAAGGTCTTAACACGGACAAAAGGCTGTCATGGCAGTACAGTACCTTTGAAATATGAACAATTGTGGAATGCAAACAAACCCACAGGAATGTTGAGGAGTAGGCAGCAGCCCAGCGAGCCTTTTGACAATTCAGAAGCTTAGACATTCACAGGAAAGCACTGCAAAGTCAATTTAGTGTACTTTTCTGTGATTGACAACTTACCCTTTCTGTGCTATTTGACCAAAGTCTACTCATTACCAATGGCAAAATACATCAAAGTAGTTTCCAGCTTCGCTCTGGTTGAAAGTTTATTTTAAGATCAGGACCAGGCAAGAGCAGTTCATTTAATTACCACAGATTTAAGAGGTTTTCACTTAATTTCACTTTGTGTTGGAGAGAGGTGACACGTATTTCTTTCAATAGCCAATTTTCTCACCCAGTCAAATATGGGGAGTGTGATTTCTGCTGAAACAGGTTCGTGGTGAGTGGAAAACTGTGGATCTCTCCTGTGTACGGAATCAATGATAACACTGCCTGCTTCACTGCTTCCCAAATCCAGACAGGGATCAGGAGCCACTTACTTCTCTCCTGTGGTTTCAAGCAAGAGCAACATCCCTGCTGTTCTTTAAGCCAGAGACAACTAGCTTTGCAGCCTTGTGTGGGAAGGAGCTAGGGGAGCAAGGGGAGCAGAGGAGGGCTGCGGTAAAATGAGCATGCCACACTGATATGAGTCCAGTGGTGTCTGTGATGCTGTAGGGAGTTTTTCTGTGGCCCTTGGACAGTCTGTCAGTGTGTCCCTGCAGTGTCTGAGAGGCAGAGACAACTGAGTTAGACGCACCATGTTTCCGTCCAGGCTCCAGGCAAGCTCTGTTTTCAATCAAGGTCAGGTCCCCAACGTGTTCCTGCTCACTCTCCCATGCACACACATACATAAACAACACCCTGTGTTTACTCCCTCCCTACCTGGCTTTTCCTCAAACCTCGAGTTTATTTAATTAAACTGACCCCACTCTCTTTTCTTTCAAAGAAAAACAGAATCAATTTGAGAGCTATTTTACAGGTGGTACTCTGGAATTGCAAATGACAGGCAAATCTCATGTGACTGAGCTCTGTTAATCTGCTATGGCCAAACAACTGCTAATTCAATAGTTATATCACTGCAGCCAAGTCCCAATGTGCAGCCTTGTGCCCTAGCAGTCTACACAAATTTGAAAGGCCATTTTAAAAAGACATGTGATTGCACTTAATGTTATGCATGCAGTATGGGTGATCAATAGGGTGTCATTGGCTAACAGCATAATGACAGATATTTTGTAGCATCCTAATATATTGTATATTACCCTCCGCCCATAGGTGTGATTTTCAAGAAGGAATCTGACCCATTTCCAACTATCAAGCTGAGGCAAAAGATCTGGGCGCTGTTGGTGACACATAGGCAGCTAATGTTCGAGGATGCCCATTTATGTAATTCTATTGAGGTGTATATATACAGTATATGCTAAAAGTGTTCTTTCTTAAAATGCCCATACAAGTTTATTTCTGCTTAAAGTGCATTTTACAGAAGGACTGAACACAAACAATGGAATGGGAAACAAAAACATTAAAAGCATGCAACAGAAAATTGGGATCGCGACTAGGTAGGAGGTAGGCGCTGAGAAAGGGTAATTGTAGGACAGGCAGGCTGAGTTTTAAATGGTTTTTAATCTCTAACATGGATACCAAATCTTTAATAAACTCAGCTGCTGATTCCATAGTCCCCGTGTTCTAGAGGTAAAATGAGTTAACACATTTTGATGAGATAATGAAATACTGAGGGCCATAGTCTAAACACTGAACACAACTAAATTATGTTAAAATATGAAACATTTATTCATACCATATTATCTAAAGTAAACAGTACAACTTGTCAGAAAGAGATGTCAGGCAGGAGTGTGTATAGAAATCACTTCATGATATGCTTCAAAGTCAGTCAAAAGTTAATTGCTATTGATGTGTTTCTGGCTCAGGGTCTCTCTCTCCTTACCCCGTCCTCCATCTCTCCTTAAGTTTTACGGCGCCGTTTTCCAAGGATGAGAGGTGGAGCTGCATCTTCCTCTCTGGAGCTGGAAGTCCGCTTTCGGGCTGAGGTCTTCTTTGTGTCTCTAAGAAGGAACAATTTCAGAGATGAGTATGAACCCTACATATATATATATATATATATATATATATATATATATATATATATATATATATCTAGAGTTACATGTTCTCAACAATTTGCATTAACACTGCTTTACCACATACAGACAGGCTAACTTCAAGGTGCAATCTCCCCCATTTTGTGATGAGACACACATGAACTGCTGTGTACCAACCGCATGCACTTGCTGCCTGGCTTCTGTACACAGTATGTCAGTACCAATAATATTACAGCAATAAATTACTTGCTGGCCATGACGTTCAGTTCTGGAATATGCGATAAAATAGCCAACACCATAACTGCGTCAGCTATGGCCCTGTAGAAGAGGACTGTCTTAAAGCATAGTTTTATGACTTGTAGGATGTAATATAGTGTAAATTAATATTTTTCTACAAACTGTATCTTGTAAACATGCCTGCCTTTGTATCACCTGCCCAGGGACAGCAGATAAATGTTGTTTTTTTTTTGCTTATTAATAGACCTGGATGAAAATTCTGAGAAAGTCATTTGGAGGATTTGAGAGGAGGGGAAAAACCCTTAAAAATTTAATTAACAGCCATTTTCAGGTCAACAATCTGACAAAATCACTTTTCACTATTACCATTATGGTGGATTAAGTCAGACAGACTGGAAAAGTAGTCCTGCGATATGGGAAAATGAGAAGTGCAAATGAATGCCTATTTGCCTCCAGTTCCCTTTATGCAACCAACATGTCATACAGTCAATTAACACTGAAAGCCCCTTTACTTTTGACCGACTAATGCAGTGCAGATACTATAAATCCTGCAGACTACGAAGGAGAAACACACGGCCTGGGTGCATTCACATTCCATTATCATGCTGTTGAAGAGACAGATTGGAAAATTCATTTTAATTCTATCTTGAGCGACAGGCTGCTTGATACCCCTCCAGCAACTACGTAACAAAAGAGCAAGTGGTTGACCAGACAAGTTACAGAAATTGGCTAAATATTACACTCTGCGTGCTTTCCACTTAAAAAGGAAAAGTTATGCTCTATGTTTTTAGCTAACATAGAGCTCTAAAACATGTGGCTGTATATCTCTCCCTGTCAAGGTGAAACAAAATATTTATTCATGTTGGCTGTTAGGTGGCTGAAAGGAATGATTTGTTACCAGAAAACATTCTACTTTACTATATTTAGTAGTGGTGCAAAGTCAAACTCATTTAACAAATATCAGGTCACCAACTGAAGTTTCACTCCCCAACTAAATCTCATGAAATCACATTAAATCAAGTCAACTTACACATGCAAGTGCCGAATTGAAAATGTTTGCCTGAAAGGAAGTCTTGGTAAGCCTGGATTAAATATTCCTTAAAAGAACAATACAAAGTCTGTGGACGTGCCCCCTAAAAAGCAATGTGCTAGAGCTTTACCATATACATTATAGTGAATGGAGTTGATCAAAGAACTTGTCAACATGTTGGTGTGTTCCTTTAAATGTAATGGGAGGTGGATGCAAACCATGGGCTGGTGTAACTGCGCTAGAATGGGCTACAGTGGGTCTATTTATGCAGCTTGAAAATATACAAGTGTGCATAAAGAAATATTAAATAAAACTAGATAGTACATATTATTTATTTCCAATGAAATTGAGCTTATTCTGAAACTGATTTTATAGAGCAGCCAGTATATGGAGGTGACATAGAGTAAAGAAGACATTAGAATCATATCCTAAAGCTGAATAAAAATGAAATGAGACAGTCAAGTTTTAGTTGAGCTCATTCAGTCTGTACTTGATAAATGGCTATTGTATTATTATTCAGCCTCTTGACTGAATTCTGCAAGTTACTGAGAAAAGCAAAGAATGAAGGAAAAGAGTACCTGCAGTTAAAAGTCTTCTGGTACTTTACCATAAACCCAACAATTTCTCAGACATTTTTAGCACTCATTGGGGAGAGGGGTAAAGTCAGTGTAATATGTAAGCCCTGACACATATGAGAGACATGGGAAAGTAAATAAACAAAGCTAATTTCCGTAGCTTTCAAGTCCCAAACTGGACCCAGTGGGAGCAGGCGATGGGATGGGGACCACAATTTGAGGTGACAGCAGTAGCTCAGCATATCATGTTAAGTTATTGCTCCATTACTGAATCACCTCGTAACATAAACTGGTGGATACTCTACGAGATTCACATTTGGGCCTGCATCTAAGACTCTCCAAGAGAGAGGCAGAATGAGTTGGATCGAGATGAAGAGGAAGAAAGTGGAGGTGGCATTACTCTGCCCTGTTGGAGGAGGACAGACCTCCATCTCCCCGAAAGGAAATGTTCTGATAACAGAGCCCCTAAGAAACCAAAGGGGGGCCCTAAAACCCCAGTGCCTTGCATGTGGAACCACTTACAGCTTCACATGAAGGGCTTTCTACAGCTGTTTACACTACAGACATGTTACCCTCCAGCCAATGACAAAGTCCTGTGCCTCTCTATCTTGACTGAATGGATAGCAAAAACAAAATTCCACCGCTGGAATTTGGGTCAGAAACCCACGTGTGTATAAGAGGAAAGGGGTAGATGTCTTTGTATAGTGGATTACTTGTATGCAAGGAGTCAGTCTCCATGCATGGACGCTTCAGGACTCATCAAATGAACAACAGTCAAATTCTTGTCATCTTTGCCGGAGTTTGACAAAGGCTGGAGGATGGAGATAAAGCCTTTTTGTTTAATGGGGGGCAAATCACCTTTCATACTTATCACAAGGCACAATAAAATCTTGGCTTCCTGCTATTGAGTTGACAAGGCATTCCAAGCACCAACACTGTGGCGATATGAATGGCTATATACAGGAAAGTATTGTGTGGACGGATGACATTAAGAGTGAACAGTGGCAGGTTTGGACATCACCAAAAGGTCATTTAGACAGAGATGAAGAGCGGAGCCTTGATTATCCGCAAGAACAATAATAGAGATAAAACATGGGGTGAAATCACATTCAGATGTATTGCCTTGACTTGAATGTTTTGTTCCCACTGTCTCAGTGAAGCTTTCTGTATGTGAAACTTGCCTCTGCGTGGTAAATGAACAGCACAGCAAGATGGTAAAACTGTGATAGAGTGGCTTTTATTTGAGCTGCACTCTTCTTTGCCGTTGTCATTTTCTAGGCAGTGGTGTCGTTTGACAAATCACTGAAAACTATCTATGGACTTCAAATTTCTGTGTAATAAGACAACAACAACAGACAAATGACAAAATGCAGACAAAATGCAAATGCACACACACTGCACGCACACACAAGTGAAGGTTCTAACTCAGGCATAGGCACCCATGTGCCATGAATCAATGAAATCACCTGCTGTCGTCTTTGGTTGAAATGAAAACCTGCATACTCTCTGCCCTCCGTGGCACATGGTTGCCTATCCCTGCTCTAACTACTATAATTAGTCCTCCATATGACCACCATTCCTCCTGGATGACTAGATTTATTCCTGATATGACTCAATGACTCAATTTCTGAACAGCAATACAATTTGATCAATCATGTTTCAGGGGATGTTAAGTTGTCAAAACAATTACTGGGATCTAAGGGGCATCAACTACATGACAAATTGACCATAGATTTGCCGACAGTTTGTTGACAAGATGAACTCAATGAGAAGTGCTATCGTGCCGCCTCTGACAACTGAATTTCCCAAATCTGTTATAGGGAAAGAACTGCATAATAGGGATATCACTGGGCACTCAAGGGACAACTGAACTCAAGTTAGCACAATAATCTTTTCTCCAAGCTTAAGCCACACTATTCAAAAGCTACATCACATCTAGGAAAGTAGGCTTATGTACATATTGCAGCCTCGGCTGCTCTTACTGTTTCACTATAGCTTCCAGGACACACTTTAGTGTTTCTTATCAATGAAATGATGGTAATCCTGGTTAAGACCAAAGGCAGAGCAATACTGAGTCATTATTTAATGAGATGCAGATCTTGGAAACTCCACCATATAATGTCTGCAAAATAAATAACTACCTTTGTAACTACATTTTGTGGCAACAAACATACATTTTCTTAAGCCAAACCAGGACGCTGTCATGGTCACATGAAAGGCAGAGGCAGAGATATTCATAACATGGAACCCAGTTGTGCTAAGAGCTACTTCTCTGCTCTGACAAAAGAGCATGCACCTACAGATGGTACTTAGACTTCACTTCTAAAGCACCTACAGATGGTACTTTGACTTCACTTCTAAAACACATTGACTGCTGGCAAGGGAATGATGGAAGTCAGCAGTGGGCAAAGGTTTCTTTGTATGTGGATTCTTCATGTGCATATATGATATGCTATGGTTTTCACTTTTTTGTTAGAAAATTAGCTGGTCCATACTGCAAGTTAGACCAAGGTCTATTCACAAGTCATATAACTTCTAAAAAAGCTTGACACACCGGGCATCAACCCAGACAGACAGAGGAAACTAGAGCTAGAGTAGCCTGTTCCAACTGAATGTGCCTGTGACTCAGTGACAAATATTCCTACCATGACAACAAATCACTCATAATCAGGGATCTTATTTCCTCCAGGTTGAAATGTCAAGTTACAAAAACTGTGGTTTATGATGAAAGCAGCAGAAAACAAAAGATATGACAGGTCCACATTAGTATGATGCCATAATAGTTTATTGTACCAAGTGCAACTTAAAGGATATCTGTTTTATCTGATTAAGCTAGCTTCTGTGATGCCAGCTGTAGTATTAATTTGCTTATTGTCTTGATAATCATATGGCTAAATTTATGCCTAAATAGTTTCAAATAATACATGCAAATGTTTCTTAGTTTTTTAGTAATGGGAAAATTATTGTTTAGGATATTTTTGTCAACATGTAATTTTTAGGGCAAGCCAAAACCGCAGTGCTGTATTAACATTTTATTATTTTTTTTTTTTAATCACATTATTGATAATAATTATTGACACTTCGTTGATCAATTATCCAACATTGGGTAACTTCAGCAAAGTAGCACAATCAATGGCTGACATTTGAGTTTCCACTGTTCTAAATATATGGCTGCCATAGAACTCAATTGACAAACCTTTTATTCAAAGCATATTTATTTAACAATCCTATCTTTTCCCCCTCCATTTACACTTCATAAAATGCGAAAAATAAACCTTCTTTGGTCCATAAGTGATGATTTGCCATGCTGTGCCAGATAATTCTAATGCAATAGTAAGGGTGAAAGAGCTGTGACCCAGTGTTCGTCCTTATGACCCATCACTGGAGATGACAGATAAATCACAGGGGCCTGGCCAGCCCAATCTAGGAGACAACGGGGGATGGAGGCAGGGTTGGAGGATGACATGAAGGAAATACTGACACCAGATGGGTTGGATTATACAGAGCTAGGACTGGACCACCGGTGACATTCTCTAATACATATCTTATGTCTCTCTTAGATGCACAGGGCAATGGTTTATAAGACAAGACAAAGACAAAGACAATAAGACAAAATATATCAACCTAACAAATATGCATGTGCTGCAGCTGGGATGTCTGATGTGAATAGCATTTATCTGTATGCAAACAGGCCAGCTGCCATAATTTGAGATCCAATCTACACATCAGCACAAACCTCCAATTACTTGCAAAGGCAATTCACGTTAATATGCAAACACAGGTGATGAAAATGTCCATGTACCTAGCCTGATATGGGTGGCACAGCAGAAATACTGTATGCAGGTGACATTACATTTTTGGATAGTACCGATGTGATGGGTTTTAAAAAATACTCATAAGGACAGCAGAATCACTTACTCAAAGTTTCTGCATGCAGGCTCTGGCCCAAAGATGTCTGAAATGGAACTGGATGGAGGGAGTGGGGGAGGAGAGAGGGAGGGGCAGACAGAGAGAGAGAGAGAGAGAGGGGGGGGAGGGGGGGGGAGAGGGGGGAGAGAAAGAGAAAACATGTTATTGATAAAGTTTGATTGGTTCAGTGATTATGCTGTAGCAGCACAACATTCCAACAAAAATCTCTGGCTGCTAATAGTGCCACAGCACCGTTCTGAGCCCGAGTCACTGCCCTGAACATAAGGAGCTGACTATAAATAGACTGTGATGCTCCTCGATCTATGATTGAAAACCCAGAAAAAAAGGGAGCCGACTATAAAAGGACTGTGATACTCCTCGATCTATGATTGATACCTATCCTTCGGACACAGTTCTATCAGTCATCTTAACAGCTGTATTTAGCTCACATCTCACTATTGATATTCCTGTCTCATTTGGTGTAGGAAGCACATCTCTTACATTGTGATCAGCACAAGTCTATTTCTATGCTAGTGGTATGAAATGGCCTGAGACATGCATAAAGAGCACGGATCATGACATTCAGTATATGCAACTAAAACTAAGGAACTGAAAGGAAAGGAAGGCTATGCTGAGGATGAGGATGAGGATATGAGGTCCAGGATGAGCTGCGGACAGACTAAAGATAAGCAGGGGTCTGACTGAAGAAAAGGAGGGCTGACCTCCCCACGTCTGGTCTACTGAGGGATAAGATGAAACTGAGCTGCAGAGGGCTTAAGGTGGAACACGCTCTGGAGGATTGGGGACTGCAAAAACATGTCCCTTTAAGAACAGGGGAAAAGCACAAGAAAAATAAAAGGCAGCTTGGAGGTGACAGAAGCAAGGAAATTGGCAAACTGGATGGTGCATCCTAATGAAGTGTAGCCACTCAGGAGCCATGCCACAGGGAACAGCTTGATGACACTGCAGTAGAGGGCAGCCCAGCATAAGAAGGTTGCCATGACACAGAACACAGAAGTAAAGCTGCAGGAATGAAAACAAGTCAGGCTTCACAGAAATGACTGGACCATGGTATCAACCTGAATCCATGGGATGCCATAGGACACGCAAGACATGGAAACACAATTGTCAGTTTTTTTGTTGTTATTTTTCCAAGGAACTTTCTTGAGATCCAAAACTCCATATTACAAGATTTAAAATATATCTCAGTCATAAAAAATTCTCTGTGTTATGTCAAATTCTCAGTTGTACTTCTCCCCTGTGATGCTTTTCACTCGAGCTAACCAAAAAAGCACATGTCTATATCAAAACCTTAGATTTATCCAAGGGCATCAAAAAATGAAAACACATCACAACACACGCCAAAGTAATATCCTCCATGGGTGGTTTCTCCTTTATGGTGGTGAGAGATGTGGAGAGAACACAGGGTGAGAAAGAAAAATGGGATGGAAAAACTGTGCCTGCCCCCTGTAGTGATGTTTCGCTGAAGTATTGAGCCGGGGCATTAAGCATGAGTAAATTTAGAGGAGATACCAGCAAATCATGCCATCTGGTGCTGTATGCTGTTGTGGCTTCAAAACATCTCTTACAACCAGGCACTCATATATCAGCCACATTCGCCACATGTGGCAGTAAGGGAAAGAAGTAGACATGTTGAGCTTGTAAGTGGCAGGGGTCTTTAAAAACAGTGCATGGCCAACGAAAGACCTCAGAGTTTATTCCATATATAGAAAGGGACTTGGGGCAATAATAAAGTGAAAATAAATAACTCATTTTAAAGGAGAGGATTTAGGGGGGTAATAAAAACTGGCCAGTCCCAAGCCACACTTCCAGCAGGGCTTCAGAGCTTCAGAGCTACCAAATATTTAACCCGAGTTATCATAATGACATACTGTGTACCGCTGTACAGGATAGGGCCAGCATAAAAAACTGCATGCATCAGAGCTTTCCACAGAAAAAAGCAGTCACAGTTTTCAATATTCCGTGGCCTTTAAAAAAAACAACGTAATTTACTAATTTTCATGAAATGCAGAGATGAAAATTGTTTTTAAACAAATCACCAGTTATGTAGGCTTTTGCTTTTGATATTTAACTAATGCTTTTAATATTTGAAAGCATTTTTATTACAACAAATTACTGTGCAATAAAATAAAATAAAATAAATGAATTCAACCATTTAGTTCTCAGAAAACATATTGAGGACTGAAATGAAAAAAAAAATAGCTATCATAAAAATTGTATTTGTGTTAACTAAAAGGAGTAAATGTGCAAAAACAAATAAGTAAATTAAACAACTCCACAACTAATTTGTTTTTTAAAGCAGACCTAAATGTTAAAGTAGACATCATTAAATACATTTACTGTAAAGTAAAAAAGTTACTGTTGCTGTTCTGAAATTAAGGATAAAAAGAAATGAGAATAAACTATAAGTATAATTTTGGGAGAAAGTGGTCAGTTCCACCCACTCAGCCTGGTAACCCTAGTCTGCAAATCAAGACCAAAAAGTGACAAAAACAGGAACTTTCTACCAATTCATAGCAATCAATTGTGCCAACAATTTGGCTGACTCCTTAAGCTGCCCTGCTGGTGGAGCCCCGATGAAATTACATCTTAGGACTGTTTGTCATCACTCAGAACCAAAACAGCCTAAAATAAATTGAAAAAGGCCCAAATCTCAGTTCAACAAGGGACATAAATTGCAAAGAAATTGGATACGTAAGTGTGTGTTTGTGTATGTGTGTGTGTGAGAAAGTATTTCTATATCATTCAGAAGTGAAAAAGCAACTATGGACGAAACTGAGCTGTTAGAAAGAAATGAGCAACACAACTTGAATTGTTGGATGAGTAGAAGTAAAGCAGTGATTACCTATTTTGCCATAGCACACATGCTGAGAAGAAGAAGACTGCCTTTGACAGAATGAGAAATTAATCGGCATCGGGAGCTAAAATGGAAATACACAAAGCACTGGATAGCATGAGATTAAACCTCCTAACTTGGCATATCCATGGTCATTACATCAAGCATCGCATTTGTGCCTGAATGAAATGCAAAAGAGGGACAATGCCAGGTCTGACAAAGCCTTTGTCAAAAAACAAAAGATGAAAATTAGGGTCTTACTTGGCCATGGAACAGAGGAACAATAAGATGTGTGGTGAAAGGCATAATCTAACATGACCCTAGATCGACCTCCCATCCAACAAGATCCAACAATTAGTGTTCAGCATGCAGGGTACTCTAGGCCGGCCATCCCCATGGATTAAAAGAAACATCTTTGAAGTTTGACTCAGTGTCACCACGGAGCTGGTCATCATGAATCCCTAAGTAGAGACGCATCTGGGTACAAGAGAGGACCTTTGGTTTTATCACACTTCCAACTACAGTACTCATCGTTAATAAAGCGCACATTTACAGGGACTGATTCAATCTTCTAAATCATAAATGAAATACACAGCACCAATGTCACCAGTAAGTTACAGGAAAAATCCACCCTCAGATAATCTTGTGATGAGGTAAATCCAGTTAAAAAGACATTATCTCTTTTTGATTTCCCTTATTAAATATACACCACTTACAAAAGAGATGTAGATAAAGAGAAGTAGATGAATTAGAGAAGGATTTCTACTCAATTGAGACAATTGAGATGTGGATTGTGCAAAAGGGGCTGCAACTCAATGTCAGGAAGATATCCCTAATATTTTGCAAAGAGCAATAGCGACAGCATAAGAGCAAGAGAGTGAGGTTTCCATTCGAGAAAAAGTGAGAGGGCTCAAAATGCAGCATGTCTTGTGTCTTGTTGGCTGGTGCTTAAACTCATTTTGACAATTCAAAAAAGGTCTTCCCGAAGATGCAGCAGGCTCAAGACTAACTTATGTTAATTTCATTATGTTTCTCAGGAGGCCAAATGAAGTTGATGTAGATTCATTGTTTTTCCTCATGCAACTGTACAACTACCGTGGGGAGACAGAGTAATTCCTCTTTGAGTCCCATCTCAATTATGGAACAGCTTACTCCCTCAGGCAAAACAGCAAGACACTACTGGGATCTGTTAAGACTGGCCTTAGTCCTTGATTGATTGTTCTGTTTTGTTTCAAAAAATCATAGTTTTTGTTTTTCTCAAATGACTTAAAAAAAATATCTGTTCATTTTAAATGCACTTTAAATATGACTTTTGAATAGTCGCTTTTCTCCAAAGTTCTTAACCAAGTTGAAGTACTGCACTGAGTCATATTACCAGGTTTCACCATAACCTCACCACATAGGCACAAAGGAAAACACAGGCACTAAAACCTTCATTTTTTTAAACATTGTGACAGGGATATATGAGGCAGGGTCTTTCACTTTCATTTCTTGAAGGCATATACTTTAGCATGACTGGTTTCCTTGCAGGGGATAGGACAGGAGCCCCTGGTGAGCACATCTACTATCTCCTATCTGACTGAGGAATCCAGTCTGGCCCTGGAGAGCAGGTGTCCATCAGCTTCATGGAGTACTACAGAAGAGGATCAGGTATTGTGTGTCAAGGTATTGTGACGTACAATGACATACAGAGATGTCAGATAGATGAAACTCCAGACAACATTGTCTACTGGACCTGGGCACTGGGCAGATGCTATAACTAGCAGACAACAGCTGTTGTGCCAGAAATATAGATGTGCCATTATAATAGGCTACCAGCAACTGATTCAACTTTGTAAAGGTTAATCTTTTCTCGAGAGCAGTTATATTACCATTTTTATCCCGGCATAGGAAAAGAAAAATCAGTGCATACAAAAGATTTTTGTTAACCTAAACTCTAGTGTTGTTTCCTTAGTACTGTGTTTGGCATTTATCCCAGTTAAGCAAATAATCAAATAATATTGGGAGAGGACAAAATACAACAGAATAAAAGAAATGGCTGCTGAGCCTTCAGGGACAGACCGAAATAGATAACAGATTGACTCAATCTATCCCATCCAGCTGTTTGCAGCTGCCTTGATTTAACTAACAATGCTGAATGCAATGCTTGTTTGAAAAAATAATAAATCAAAACCAAACATGACTCTGCTTTTAGTTCTCAGCATGTAGCACATCAAGGCTGGCCTTCCGCTTAAAGGAGATCAGAAACATTCTTTATGAGTTATTCTAGAAAAGCCAACACCTGAAGAGTGCACTTTTCAATTTTCAGGAACCTAATCTCAAAATACGAAAGATGTTGAATGTAATGATCATTAGAAAGAAGCATTTTGGTCCTAACTCTCATTAGCTGTTGTGGCATCCCACTGCCATGTGATATCACGGACAGCGCAAGCCACTGCTAAGAATACTGGAGGAAGTACTACCCTAATGATCTGTTTGACACCTGGGGAGCCAGCCACAGGTGTGCTGCACTCCCTTAATTTCCCCTGACCATGAGCTCTAGGAAGCAGGTCCAAGGAATGGGAGTCTCAGTGTACTGGGCCTCTCCGGGAGAAGGACTACAGCAGGTGATTTCACTGATTAGTCCCTCCTCTCTGGTTGAAGGTGTGCTAATCAGTGAAATCACCTATTGTAGTGTTTGGTTGGAATGAAAACCTACATACACTTGGCCCTCCATGGCACACGGCTGAATACCCCTGCAGCAGAATTTCAGGGGCTTATAATTAGAGGACTGTGGAATGCGTTATTTTGTTGTGGACTGTTTGTCCACAATGTTCTGACCAAGTCTTGACAGAGAAATGCCGGGTCCAATCGAGGAAGAAGCACTGATGAGAATTGAACTGCTTTCAAAATGGTTATAACATCAAAATGGTGGCTATTCAGTTTTGAAAGTGACAGTTACTTCAGTTGCTGATCAATATGTTTGACTTTAGAAAACTAAACAAGAGATGTATTGTACTGTGACATGAAATCAGTCAACTGAGGACTGTACAAAATAATTGGTTGTGCAGAGAGGCTCCTCACATTGTAACTTCAATTTGTCATAGCTCAAGTCTGTTTTCACATGGTCCAGCAATGGAAAAAGTGCCAAAGTGTCAAATCCTGCTTTCTATAGGTCTTGACTGAGCAGAGTGTGACATATCAAGAGTATTTTCTCTAAAGTCCAGGAGTGGCAAGTTATGCTTCACCATCCCAATTACGAACATTGTTGAAATCAAATTATTACTTAGACAAATTATTTTGCAGAGGTAGAATTTGACACCATGATGTAGTGGAGGATTCAAGCTTTCTGATGTTGACTCTTTCAAACCAACTTGCCCAACAAAACCTTGATATATCTTAAAGCCCATACGTGAAGGATTTGAAAATTGTTGACTTTGGCGACCCATAGTGGTGGTGCCAAAAACGGACACTGTCGCAAACGTTCTGGCGACGTCTTAGCGCCGTTTGCGACACCCCCCTCCATACAGCTGGAATATGTAAACAAAGTACTGCTGCAGATAACTGTAGCTCAAGCATTAGTTTCTATATTATTCCTAATGACAGCAGCTTACTATGAAGTAGTTTGTTATTGTGAGAATTCGGGTTAACAGATATTTGGGGTAGGGATGTTAATAATTAACCGTTTAACCGTTAACCGACAATAATAATTTTGACTGATTAATACTATCAGTTAAACAGTTAAAAAAAATATATTAAATATAAATATATATTAATATATTAAATTTTTTTAAAAAGTAATTAAAAAAAAAGTTTGTTGCATGGTAAAAGAAAAATAGGCTATACAATCTATTTCTTAAATAGGAACTCATGGGGTGCAACCACACGTGCCTTTTATTGGAAACACACATGTTTCGCTGAGCCTGAGCAAAATGAAGCGAGCAAGGCTGGCCACTCTAGCGAGGCGCTATCTCTTCGTTCCTGGGACATCGGTACCATCTGAGCGGGTATTCTCCGCCGCGGGTCTCACAGTCAACAGACTGCGCACCAGACTAACCCCACAGCATGTCGACATGTTGCTATTTCTGAATAAAAACCAGTAGACAAGCTGTCCGCTATGCTGAGGACTGAGGTAGGCCTGGCCTGTTTATTTTATTTTAGGCTTATTTGAGGTCTGAAAAATGCGACTACAAGTTTCCGTTTTGTTAACCTGTTGGCCTGTTTTTGATAATTAATTAGCCTATTACAAAGTCTACTATTTGCTATTTATTTTAATAAGTTACACTATAAAATATTTTCCTACACGGGAGATCTAGGCTATTATCTCTGGCTATTATGCCTACTAATTAGGTTCTATACAGTGGTCTTGGCGCTGGAGGATTCAATGTGTGTTTTCGTTTTGTTAATCTGTTTTTGTTCATTAGAAAGTCTGGCTACCATTTGCTATTTACATAAACATTTATTTAAGTTATATATTTTTCGTGTAGGCTGTCTATTTTATTCAGTTCACAGCGATGCAGGGTAGATGTGTGAATCTTCATGTTCTGTTGTTGTTTATGCTGCTATTGCACATGTAAAAATAAACCATTTCTTATGAAAAAAAAAAAACATTTGTTTTTTTAATGGGTCACAGACATTTGTCCATTCTAAATAGTACATTTTAATCTTGTCGGTTAACGGTTAATGATCGGTTAACGTGGGTCGGCTATCGGTCAGAAAAAAAAATCTAAATTAGCATCCCTAGTTTGGGGGATCGCTGTTGATGTGAACATTGCCTATCCAACATTTTAGTATTCTGATGCCATGAGCTGCAGCTAATGGAAAATGCTACCGCTAATGAACTAGACTTAACACAAATCAAGTAACATAATCCGAGTATGGAGTTGTATTAAATGTGGAGATTACGGCCGATCAAGGTGGTAGAAGGCAGGACACATGAACCCGACACAACCGAGGCAACCAGGCGGCAAATGCGCACTATAAACGACGCGATTGCAACCCACACACACTGGACAGGAGGAACGCCGTGGTCTGCTCTTTCATGTAAGTCGCTATGATGGTTTCTTTTCCTTTACCAAATGCAAACGCAGCCGGCTACGTACTGACAAGTGAAGCTACTTTGCTAGGTTAGGTTATATAGCTTAGTAGCTGTACAGGTAGCCTACTACATAAATAAACTATGCCATTACACATAACCGCAGATATAACCCACACTGGTCCTAAACAACCCCCTAAGAATACGAAACATTCCAATGATGCCCCGCCACAGTTAACTCTGGTCTGACCCCGTGCTTTGTCACTCTCCTTCTTAGCTCTTTTAGCCTCTTATAGGACTAGTGCTCCGCGCCAATGGGTCCGTGGGGCTCCCAATTCTTGTGACCAGGGGCTCCAGTTGGTCTATAACCTATCTTGTTCACACGCTAAACAGACAATTGCATAACTTCTGACATGCCAAATCTAGAGTAATTTGTTTGAGCTGAAGTGAAATTACTTTTTTCTAATCCTGTCATACAGGGAACAAACTTTGATGGGTCCTCATATCGAACACCAATAGCAAACCAATATTTGTTAACTGAATTGCCAAACATTGCCTACTTTATTATATAATGTAAATAAAAAGCACAACTACACATTAATTTTATTAGCGAACATACTGTATTTATTACTGGATGTGAAGAAACCTAAAATATTGTTATCGCCAAAGCATCTTATGGTGTCACCAAATGCATATTGAGAAATGTGGCATCCTGAGAGATTGACATCAACCTATCAGAGTTAACTGGAACATGTCTGCTAAGAAGCTCTGTTGAACAGAGTCTGTTCTGAGTGACTGACTCATCACTTGAGAGTGGAAGGGCGGTCTGATTCCTGCAATGCTCTGTTGATAGCACAGACAAGAGCCTATCAATATCCGTTTAAATGATGCAGCAAAGGAGCTTGTCAGGTTCCTGAGTCCCAGCTGTAGAGTTTGGCTGCTAGGCTGTAATCAGAGACAGCAAGTGATGTTTGCTGTCCTGTTTGTAATTAGACAAACTGAATGCTATGCTTGGGCTCAGCCAGTGCACCTGCATGATTTCACACTGATGCACTTCAAGCTTGATTCAGGAAAAACAGAAACATAGCAAATCATATTTGCTGGCCTCAGACATGAATAGGAGACAAATAATATGGGGAAAAAATCTGCAAAAAACACAATATCTTTAGTAGTGTGGATCTTTAAGTTGTCATGGGACTGAGAGCAGCTCAAACGACTTGTCTGATAACGCCTCTGGCCCACTATAAATGGGCTTGACACTTGCCGAGAAAACATGCAACAATCATGCTACAAACAATATAAATCTGGGCTCTCCGAATTCAAATTTATAGGCAAAAGGAAAATGTACAGCTAATGTCAACTAGTATGTCTTGTCAGTACAGCATGATGTACTGATTCTATTCTTGGCCATCAACCGTGGCCATCAGTGGCCTTAGAACAAAATCTGTGCTGTTTTGGCAATTGTGATTAGAGATATGCAAACAAGCAACCTCTGTGGTTTGTATTAAAATGTATTAATCTATCAGCTGCATTGATAGATTGACAGGTGTTACTTATTCCTCTTTCGATAATGGGCAGGGTCTATTTCTTCTTTATGCAGTTTTGGTGTTTGAAAGAGTCCCTGTTGTGGTGCTTGTACAATAAAAGTCATTTATTCTGGGTTGAAGTGAAGGTAGGAGGCAATAAGAACGCTGAGAGAAGAAAGAGGTTATCCAAGGCTCAATTGGTGTGAAAGCAAGAACTAAATACTCCCACTGAGAATCATAGTCAAGGTTCAAACAGAATTCCTCTGTATTATACTGTACATGATCCAGAAGCACTCCTTTTTCCAATAGGTATTGCCATTGGGAAGACTATGGGTCAACATTCAGGTAAACGTATGTACTCTGTCTATTCATTGCGATGCAATGAGAGCCTGAAAAGTTACATTCCTTGTTCTGGACTGCATCTCCCCAAAACAAAACAAAAAATGTCAATGGATTTTGTGGGAAACAAATGGGAGTTGCACGGGTAGCAAATCTAATACAATGGAGAGGTTTGAAAAAGACAGAATATGAATGCATGCACCATATAAATTCAAGTTTCATGGCTGCCTGTACTCTCTGTACTTACTGTTGTCCTATGCTCAAAAACCTCATCCTGCAGAGACATGGTGTGAGAATGCATTTGTAGTTCCAAGTGAAACAATGCTGTTGCTCATAACTGTCACCAATGACTAAATAGTACTTCCTTATTTCCTTTTATTAATGGTGTGGCCAACAATTTCAGTGTCATTGGATTGCAGTATGCTCCTGGAGTTGGCTCTTCAAATGCGCTAGCTACCAGCTATATGGTATACTGCTGATTTAGTTTAAGCTTGCTACTTATGCTCTACTTAAAATACTTAAAATATTTTAAATAAATGTCTAGTTTAGAACTGTTACACAGTCCCAACTTTTAACAGGCGATAAGCAAGGTTCTGCTTCCCATTTGGGGCCTATTTTTACAGCATTATCAGCATGGCAGACTTCACTGTCCATACTATTTATGATCTCAAGGGGGAATTGATATTGTTTTCACAAACAAAATATCCACACAACACAACACAGCAGTTAAATTTTTGTCTCAGGTGCATGATTCAATTGTATGACATTTTAAAAAAACGTAATTTGATATGACAACATGGTGGCTTAGGGTTAGGGTTAGGGCATGGTGGTTTTCACATCTAGTTCGTTTGGAGCCTTTATTTCAGACCCTGGAGCTTTCCCCCCCCAGGTCTGTTTGTTTGGGCATATATGAACGCAGCAATCGCACTCGGGTGTGGACCAAAACAAGCAGACTGAGACCATCTTGAGAGGGTGGTTTCAGTCTGCTTCCAAATGAACTCTGGCGCAGTTCCTTGGTAGTGAGAATGCAATTCGAGCCAAAGGATCGAACTCTATGCATGATGGCTTATACCTGATGCATCTTCTGAGTAGAAATTGGTGGGTGAATATGTCACTGTAGGCACTCATTAGAGTGCGCCTTCTACGGAGGTGTCTGGAAACAGCGCGTCTTTGTCGAATCAAATGCAGCAACACATTGTTTTCGAGACGCAGCCTTGATTCGCGTTCAAATTTAATATTCTGCTCATGCAGTAAACACTGGTATACAAACCAGAGAATAACAGCAAATACAATAACCTGTCCAAGCTGCTGGTGCCCAAGCCTATGCTCCATTGTGTTCCTGTGTTTTGTTTTGTTTTTTTCCAGAATTCCCGCACAAAAATTCTGACCAATGAGGGACCAGTTTGATCGAGCATGCCGTTTGTTTACAAATCTTGGTCGGCTTAAAAATATTGCTGTGTGAAAAAACCGAACTGCGGGTTAAAGGAATAGTTCACCCAAAAATGAAAATTCAGTCATCATCTACTCACCCCCATGCCAGTAGAAAATCGGGTAAAGTTTGTTAGTCCATACAACAGTCCCGGAGACAGCGTTCTCCAAAACAACTGAAGTTGCTGGAGACCTGTCTTCAGTCTTCAAAAAATAACGGAAAATAACCATAAAATGGCTCCATGCAGCTCTCACAGCATACTCCAAGTCTCTTGAAGCCAACAAATCCCAAAGTGACTTGAAAAGACTGACATTTACACCATTATTTAGCTGAAATCGCCACTCTAGCTGTTGATTTCAAAATACGTCACGTTTGTGTGCACCCCGGCCTCGATAGGTAAGACTAGCTCGAATTAGCAGAAACAAGACTTCCGAAAATAGGTAGAAATAATGTTTTAAACCAATTACTTTGTATTTAATCGTCAAATTCAATAAGTGAGCACCCATATTAATGTTTGATGTCATAATAATAATGAAAAATGCCATAATATGTGCCATTTTTAACCATAAATGCTGCATGTACTACACTGTGCAGAATACATACAGAACGGAGACTAAACTGGACATCAAACATTAATATGGGTGCTCACTTATTGAATTTGACTATGTATTCCATTGCACCTTTCTTATTATGACATGGTACAAAAGACATTTTTTTGTTGTCCGATGGTTACTCTTTTATCACTCTTCTCCTCCAAAAGTGACGTTGACTTCTGTATAAAACATAATAGGCTATCATTTGTTTCAGTTTTTTATTCTGTGTTTACCTCAAAAACGGCACGTTTTCTTTTCCAGTTCAATTCTGAATTGTGGCGTTGAGCTTTGGTATACAGTATAAGAAGTCACTACAATAGACATGAGGCAGACGAATAGGCAGTCAACTATGGTAGGTAGGCCTAGATGAGACCCCCATCTCAGAAATCAAGTAATTTACCGAGTGTTGGCCAACTTAACATTATCTCTGGCAACTAAAAAGTGTCAAATTACTGTCCATCACACAACATTAAAAACACACGGGAGATGCTCGGAGCTTTCTGTAGGATCATAAGTTTCACTTTTGTTTTCACACCAGGAGACTTGGATTGGAGATGGACCAAGCGCAAAGCTCCCGTCTCCTGCACTGGCAGAGCACTAAAGCCAAATGTGGAGACACATAAGTTTGCCTGATGCATATATACAAGACTCCTAACATCAATAACGTGATCAGAGTGAGAGAATATCCTGCATTAAAAACAAATCACTGAATTACCTGCTGTAATTCATCCTATTTTCCATTTCAGTGTCTTGCAGATGTTCAGTGTGTTAATCTTTGGCAGGCAGGCCGTCCCAATACCAGCAACCTTCCATCATTCAGAACGGAAAATCCGAGCACTCAACTCCGAGTCGGAATGAGAGGGAAGACGCAGACAAGGGAAAAAAAGTTATTTTGCCAAACCCAAAATCGGTTGACATGACCGATTTTGACACAAGAGCCTACGTACGATAAAGGCCCAAAGAAAATACTTGTGAATAAATTAATCTTAGAATGTATTTTATAGAAAGTGGTTGTTATAGGTTTTGTTGGAGATGACTGCAGGCAGGTAGGTCCTCCACCTGCCTGTATAACCTGCAAATTAAACGGGATGGGCTTGGTATTTTGGATGGGTAGTGAATAGTAAATCAGTCAGCCTGCATGTTATTGACCATCTCAAATACACAGTATCACCACCCCCTTTTTTCTCGCGGGTCTATACTGATGTTACAGCTTATAGTCTACTGCCTCTCTGACATCCGTCGTAGTGACGGAAAACTTTAATCCCTGTGAGTGTGATTGTCTGTCTGTCTGTGTTAGCCCTGTGATGGACTGACAACCTGTCCTGGGTGTTTTGCTGCCTTGCACCCAACGCATGTTGTGACCCTGAATAGGAATAAGCAGTATAGTAAATTAATGAATTAATGATTTGTAAAGATGCGCTGTCTCAAAAAATATTCAAAATTCATATTTAACATTTTCAAATAATCTTCCGGGTGTCCTTACACCTTGAATAATCATTACATGTCCAGTAGGGGTGTAACGGTACACAAAAATCACGGTTCGGTACGTACCTCGGTTTTGAAGTCACGGTTCGGTTCATTTTCGGTACAGTAAGGGGAAAAAATGCAAAACATAAAATTGCTTGTCGTTTATTATGAACTTTTGTAAACATCAACAGTTTATAATTTTTTTTTATAAAATTTTAAATGAAACATAATAAAAAATAAAATATATAAAAATAAAATAGAATAAAAAACAGAATACTGCTGTAAACTACTACTAATAAGTTCTCCAATAAATAAAATATTCTCAAATAAATTAAACAAAATATAAAATATAATAAAAAATATATAAAATATAATAAAAAATATAAATAACTATAATAATCTTTTCTTTTTTTAGGAAATGAACTTTTCCACATTGACTAAAGTGCAGCATTTGTTATTGCTTTGGCCCGATCTGAATTACCAGCGAAAGGCTGTTTAAATGACGAAGGGAGCAGCGTTTGCACTACGCTCGTTTTTTTCCTTGCAGCAGTGATATTCACATTCGCGTGGTGCCGTTTCAAATGAGTTATCAAGTTTTGACGTGTTGCCAGAAACATACCTGATCACTACTGAACAAAGGAGACCTTAACGGTAAGGGAGGGTCTTCAAGCTCTGGCTTATCGTTTGCATTGGCCATGATGTTCGCTAGCCAGAGGCTAGGCTAGGCTAGGCTAGGCTAAGCTAAGCGTGCTGTCTGTGTAGTGCGCTCAAAGTGCGAGGCAGAGACTAAACAAACGTCCGGTCTGCCACTTAATATGTTCGTGTGGGAACTCTGATTTGAAGTATGTTCCGCACGCAAAACAAGCCTACTAAGATTGCATTCGGTACACATCTGCACCGTACCGAAAGTCCTGTACCGAAACGGTCCGGTACGAATACGTATACCGTTACACCCCTAATGTCCAGTGATATAGCATTTGGTGGCAGTTAATGCTATTTTTTTCTGAAATAACAAAGACGGTCAGGAATGTCTTCAAGGACCTTAGATTTACAACAGTAACCTAAGGAAGCACTTTGCTTTTACAAGGCAGATCAGAGAAAATAGGCTTTCATCATCATCATCATCATCACTGTCAAATCAGACTTATTCATGGCCAAATAATATAATCAAGGGTCCCTGTGAAAAGGTTTCTCTCTTACTTTTTCACCTCCACAATGTCTTTTTGCATTAGACCTCTGCCTCATGACTCCCTTCTTCAATACACCAACATCCTTCTGAAGTTTTGCCAGTGCCAATCAGCCACATTAGCATCCCTATTAAATAGTGGTACAAGCAGTAACGCTACAGTCCCCCAAAAAAGATATCTTTCAGCAACATGAAGAGGACCAACCCAGGAGCACAAGGTTTCAGGGTGTTATCAGTGTGGATTAGGATGGGTCAGGTGACTGACCTGCTGATGGACACGTCACTGTCAGAGGGGCTGGCTGGCCTTGAAATCCATCCTGCAGGTGCCTCTTCGTCAGCTCCTGTCTCCTCTAGCTTCAACAATAAGGAGCTCTTTGATTCTGCAACTCGATCTAAATGAGGAGAAATATGTGTCATCATGTCACACAGACAGTGGAATCAATAAGTGGTGACGATAAACTGCCAACAGGGGTATGTGCTCAATTGATGCCCTTGACTACCTAGTCTACTTCAGTCAAGTGGCACTAAATTTTCACTTGTCCTACAGATGAACTTGTCCAAATTGGACAGCAATTTCCACATAAAAACAATTTGTGTATCCATTACAGCCATTAGTGTAATTTAACAGGTAAAGCAATCTTGTCAGCATTACAAAAAACATAAAATGTGTCAAACTTTAACACTCAGAGGTAAAGATAATAACTAAACAATAGAATTACAGGAATTTTATCTGTATCATCTTTGTCATCAATTTGGGATTTTTATGTTAACTGCTTATGGTCAGCACTATGTATACTTTCTTTTTTCTAACTTATCAACAATAAAGATGATGGCCAGAACTGCACTTGAATGTAATGTAGATTGAACATTAGATTCCATATTAAACCAACCAGTCTGACTAAAAAGATTATAGACCAGAAACAGAATAGGTTGACTAGAGATACATAGGTAACTGGCAATTCGGCACTTGCTAGAAAGCCAGTGTCAGTGACTAGTAGTGAATAGTTTTGACGTACTACTTACTGAAGTACATACACCCATACACATAGTTACATAGAGAGAACATTCAGATCAGGGTACTTATTTCTTTGACCCATGCGGTTGTGGTTTTTTTTTACTTGTCTATACCGGCAAGTGACAAATACGTGCCATTTGTCAGAATAATTTTTTCACTTGTCCCAGACAATCGGACAACCATTAATGTCAAATGCTGATATGGCACTGCATTTCAAATTTTGATTCAACACATCTGACTGAAAAAAATGCACTGACTTTGTCTTCAAGGGAGTAAGAAAAAGACTATGAGTATAATAATACTTAAACATTTCTTATAAAATATGACAAAATTGGAAAGGACGACAAAGGTGCATACAAGGTGTTTCTATACAATGAAAATGATAAGGAATGAGAAATGCAATGAAAATTTGTTACTGACTGTGAGTTATGCTGAGGGGGACTGGAGAGGCTGAAAAGTCTCCTGTGGCTCGAGTACACTAAGCTATATGGTGACAATGGTGATGAGTGCTGCGATACCTGCAGTATGTGGTTCTTGGGCCTCCTCCCCTTCCTCGCTGGCTTCCTGTTTGATCCGAGTCTGCCTGGTGCTCTCTAGGCGACCCTGGACCTGGGCAATAAGGCGGGAAAATTCGCTGCTGTGCTGCTTCCCTGCAAAACAAATGAGGGAAGTCTCAATACCCACAAGAGACATCCTGTTGTTGAACATGAACAACAACATTATGCGTTTCACATGTGTGAAGATGTTTCAACATATAAAGAACAAAAAGTACATTTTAGAATGGGGCAGTTATTCATTCCCACTCATGCCTCATATCTCACAGAAGCAGCCCGAGTGTCAAGGATGTTGGTACAGGTAAGATACAGAAGGACAGATTTTTTAAATGTATGATTTAGGCAACAAAAATGGGGCCAGTTATTTGTCATTCACTTCCCCTTGTGCGTCATAGCTCCCAGAAGTAGCGGAAGTCTCAGGCAGGCAGAGAAGAGTCCGTGCTATATCACCAAAATGACCAAATCAGAATGCCACAATATTCACTAACTGTGCACAATGAGCGGAAAGCGTACAAAATGGTGCTGGCCAAAATGTAAAGCCTCATTGTGCCTGTCATGATCTTGGTCTAAATCATATGTAAATCTCATTATTTGGCTCATTTAATAGTGATTTGTAGGCAAGGCCATGCAAATAGAGATTGCACCCAATTCACTAACACTTCGCAACAACCACTTCCCCAAATTGTTGTAGTGCATAGTGAATATGGACCTCAGAGTCAAGAGTGTTAGGATAAGGTAGAGAGGTACAATCTATTTTCCAAATATAATTTAGGCACTTTGAACAGAAACATAAAATCATCATTATCACAATCATGTTGACAGTCAGATGTTCATGTCAAGTTTCTGCTAGGGAAAATAAACTACTCTGATTAGCGAACCCCATGAAATGCAAACCACACAAGTTGATTTATGCAGAGTGACAGACAAAGCTAATTTTATTTTATTTTATTTATTTATTATTTAGACAGGTAATCTCATTGAAACACGGGGTCTCATTCACAAGAGAGACCTGGTCGGGCAACAGCAGCAGTACAACACAAAGTTACAGACAAACAGGACATTCAATACAGAGACAAGATAGAACACAATCATAAAAGTGATAAGTGCAAAAGTGCCAAAGTGGTAGCCAGATTTTAGGCACTATGTACAAGAGCAAACCCCCACAGACACTCTCTCCATATTTCTTAGAAGTAGTTTAAAATCCCCTAGGGGAATCAAGCTGGACAGCTTCAGTTCCTGCTGCAGCGTGTTCCAGGTTGAGGGGGCAGAGTAGGAGAAGGCCTTTTTACCCAATTCAGTATGGACTGAGGGGATGGAGAGAGTGATGAAGCCCTGGGAGCGTAGGCTATAGCAGCACTGTTTACGTGACATATAAGTGGATAAATAAATGGGCAGCAGTCCAAGAATGGATTTATAAATGAAGTTATACCAATGTAAAGCTCTGCGCATGGATAATGATGACCAGTTGACTAAAGAATACAGAGTACAATGGTGTGTGAGGGGTTTAGACAGTTCCATGATAGACAGCGTCCAACAGATGAAAAGAGTGAGCTGAGGCATTCATATACAAAACATCCCCATAGTCCAGGAGAGGCAAGAAAGTAGCAGCAACAAGCCGTTTCCTAGCATTAAAGGAGAAACAGGATTTGTTCCTAAAAAAGAAGCCCAATCTTAATTTCAATTTCCTTAAAAGATGATCAATATGAGATTTAAAAGAAAGGCTTTCATCAATTGCTGTGGTAACAGATTTCCTCAGGAAAACCAAAAGAACATGAAATATACTTTGTGTTAATACGCAACAATTATTTGCAATCAAAATGACTACATGCTTGCTAACTATGTCAATCACAATTTGAAAGAAGCTCAAATCTAAAATCATGAGTAAGGAATCGCAATTACAAAGTTCAAACATAGGAATAATGAATTGCATTACAACATGCTGTATAGGTGGGAATGATATCATCAGATTCCTCCACTCTGTAAGAGCCCTTTAAAGCTTTGTTCTACAAAATCACCAAGTCTTCCTAACCTGGGAAAACCTCTAGTCTTCTCTGTGATGTCACTAGTGCAGATCATGAGTTAGCACGGAGCACAGTTATCCTCACATCTTCATCTCCAGTATCTACACCATTGTAATAAATTACCAAAGGCACTGACTAAAACGTAAGTCCTGAGATAGCAGTGCTTTTCCAGAGGGTTTTCAAGTGGTGATGTGCAAAGAAGACATGGGAGATACACATGTCTTCAAACGCCAGTGAACTCTCAGCTACTTGGGCTCCCCTTGGGGCACAAAACATTCCTATGGCTGTTGTTTACAAGAGTAAATTGAGTTGAGATGTGTATGTGGGGCAGCTCTATGGCTGCATGGTCTGCATTACCTTTCAATTTCACGCCCCCTAACCCTGGCTTAGTGAATATGATTTGCACAAGTAACCTAAAGAAGTGACGGCAACACTATGAAATCCATAATGCATGATAGTCGTTTGTTGAACATTGATAAATTTAATTCTCTCATGTACTTTTTCACCTCACAAAGACAAAATGCAGAGCATGTTTTTGAGGAAATTTTGTATTAATATTTATAATGGAGGCAGACTCATTTTTCTTTCTGAGACAAGATCTGTAACGGAATCAGGCCATTCAAATGAATATTTTGACTTGGAAATGACAGGTTCCAACCTTGAGGGGTTGCATGGATTGTACAAATCAAGGTTTTATTCATAGGTTATATGAACTTCACTGAATATCACAGATGCAAACACCAAACAGATGTCTTATGTGGTGAAAATTCCTTTTACTACTTGATGGAGGCCAAACAGTCATTAAAAGGACATTATGGGTGAGCATGTATGGACGCAGGGAAAAGCCTGCATATAGGTTAATTGCTGGCAATGATCCAAAAATAAATGGAGGATTTAATCACTTTTCATGGAAAACTACAGCATCTGGAATTCTATAATGGTCATATAAACAAGAGACTGGAGATTGATGTCAGAGCTAAAAGAAAGCAGCAACTTTTTGCCCTAACACTGCAATTAACATTTGTTCTACAGTATATTCTAAATATCTCCAGCGGCAGTTCAATGGAAATAAGTGTCACTGGGCAATGTTGCGATATTGCTGGTAGCTAGCTACTTGCTATATTGCTGGTAGCTAGCTACTTGCTATATTGCTGGTAGCTACTACGCATCACTTTGCACGGCAAACCACAACATCTGGAAATCTATGATGGTCATATAAACAGAGACTGTAGACTGATGTCAGAGCTAAGAGAAAGAGGCAACATTTTGCCAAAACACCGCATTTAACATTTGTTTTACAGTATATTCTAAATATCTCCAGTGGCAGTTCAATGGAAATAGTGTGCAATGTTGTGATATTGCTGGTAGCTATTACGCATCAATGCACTACAAAGCCTCAAAGACACAACAGTTAATATAATAAATGTGTCACTGCACAGGAAAACCAAATGCAGAAAAATCTTGGGTTAGCAATATTGAGTTATAAAGCCACCTCTCTAAATGGATGCCTTAGTGCTGCATGCAACACAGATGCAAAGTGAATGAGAACCACATGTACAAGAAGATGGTAGACAGGTTTCTTTATTTCTAGCTCATCTATTTTTTTTTTTTTTCACACTGAATATAATTCAAATAACAAGATGCTGGTGGAGGGTTGAGGTAGAATAGCTGCAGTAGGGATAAAATAATGTGAAGGCACATCTCCAATTGTGTCAACCCTTGAGAGGCCCAAGCCTGACTGATTCATACATACGCAGCCAAGGGCATGTAGGCATCTTAAGTAAGAGAAACATTTAAAAAGGGGCTATTCATAGTATTCCCATGCATTTCCTACCAATATGGTGCTTTACCATATATACAGCACATTGCCTGTGGTTGTCCTTTGATTATAATCACCTGTTAATTTATTACAATAACCTGTTATTTTCCTACCAAGATGGCCGTGGTGATGTAACAGAATACTATGAATTAAGTCCTATTTTGTCAACCACAAAATGAATAGTCATGCATTTTTATGTTAAACTGATAAAGTTATTTGTGTTATTTTTTACACTTTAACAGTAACAGCAGTGTCTTGTCCATCCCAGTCCTGCATTAGCTTATTACTGTATTTCTCTCCATCAATATGTACATTTCCATGGGCAAGATGTTCCACTGCCTCATTAGCTAGGACAAAATCTGTTATGTTGATGTAATAAACAGAGCTTACCCAAAGTACATTTCCAAATTTCCAAAGTTATTAGGGAATTCCATATACTGTACGCATATATTTGTTGTTAGCTCCGATGACCAAAAATGACAATAAAACATTCACCAGCATGTTAGCAAAATGTCTACACTAGCTACATGTAAGGTAAGAGCTATGAGCTGATCACTACTACCAAGTCCCTTATCTTACAACATGATTTTTTTCCCCATGACAACAGTTAGGAAGCACATACACATGTTAAACTGATTAGTTAAATTATTTAGCACATATCTCCTCTAGCTTGTGAGGCTATTTGTCTCCTGAGACGTATAGTTTTTGCTGCCGTTATTTAGAAGGTCCTATCTACACCATTGGATACACAGAAATAATCATAATACAGATATGACCTTTAGGATTAATCATGTCTCACTAACAGGCCACAGATTGTGCTACTACTAAAAGACAATGTTTCTCAAAATAAGGAGAGGCTGACACCACCCGCTGGATGTCTAATACTTCAGAGTGTGTGTGTGTGTGTGTGTGTGTGTGTGTGTGTGTGTGTGTGTCGCTTTCCCCTTCCTCTCCTGTCTGCATTCACCATTCCCCATGCTGGCAGAGTGAGTCATCCACATCCTCCTCTGATAAATCAAGTGGTTATCACAGCAATGCAGCTATTTATAGAATCCACCTCCTGTGAGTCACACCCATTTTTCATCCACTTTTAAAGTTAGCTCTACAGAGCTATTTTCAACAAGCTTTTCATCTTGTTCTACCGTGTCAACATGACTTTGAATATTGTTCAATAATGTCACTGCCTTGACTCGACCTCTGCCCTGAGGACGAAAACACAGAGCAGGTCCAGATTCCTGTGCATTTATATACCTCTGAGTGAATACCTATGAGCTCATAGCTAATGGACAGAATACTTCCTTAAACAGACACTTAAATGGCCAAGTAACCCTACAACCTTCACTACAAAGGTTTAGGTGTTTGCCTCTGTGGAAATCTTGCTTCATCACGTCATCAGTTTTACATGTTTTCATTCCATCCCTTATTGCTCAATTACTCACTTTAGACAGAGTAATTCACTGAGATACTGCTTATTTTGGTTTCTGGCAATGTGTTTGCGAAAGGTATTGGAAGTTGGTTCCTAACGGAAGGCCTGAATAAAGTGAGAGGGACTTGTTGCATCCCCCACTTGTATTGATCGGGCATCTCTTTGGAGGTAGCGAACCCAATGTGATTCACATCTACACATGCAGTGGAAGATGATTTCTTGATAAAGAAGCACTCCTAAACTCTTACTAGAGCTGAAGTGAGTGCATCACTCTAGTGGAATGGAAAATCATGCCCAAGTGTTTTCCAATAATAAGTCTTTACAGTGCTTTGAAATCTATAGCGACAGTGAAAAACGAGAAAACAACATACCGCTCCATTTCAGTGAACGCAAAATAAGTCGACTTGACTACAGTATAAAAGGGAATTCATACTTCAGAAAGAAGTGACTTGGCTGGGATAACAACATTTGCCATTTCAATTTGATTTGTCATTTTTGCAGCATGCAGCTCATTTTTTCAAACTTGTCTGCCTTGCTCTGACAAACACAGCACTCAGTCTTTTTGGTAACTGGCCAAGATTTCAGCTACCACTGACATCTATTTGTGCCAGTCCATTTCAGCTATTGGGCAGTTAGGGTCATTCTGTTCTTAAACTGCACCCATTTTCACAGTGACGGGATAAATGTATGATATGCCCACATATAAACTATTCAAAATTCAAAACAGTTTAAGAGAGCAAAATATGTCTTTTCTTATAAATGACCTTCTGGATAAAGTATGAATCTACCCAAAGGAAATCTTGTGCTTTTTGATGCTAGAGATGATTTCCAACACCCTGACAGAGCTACGGAAGCTCTGAAAGGAAAGGAATCGGCGGATCCAAATATCTAAGTTTCTCAATATATTCACTGACCAATAGATGAAACTATTTTTGGCCAGGATGCTTTTTTCACCTGTTGGTAAGTCAATATATTGAGATAGCAACATAAGAAAAAAAAATTGGTAGAACAAAGCAGATCCTGTTGGTTTCCTGTTAGTAAGTCAATATACTGAGATAAACACGGGGACAAAAACAATTAGACAAAACTTACGTATTTGGATCCACCAGGAGAATCAATTTGTTTTTCTCTTGCCTTTCAGGGCTTCAGGGATTCCGTACAGAACATAAGTTCGAGGATAGAAAATCTGATTTGATGTTGTAATTCCCCTGTCCCCATCACTGACTGTTAAGCTGATTAACAGTGTGATTTTCTTTGTACTTTGAGCGTACAATTTCTTTGTCACTGTTTGTTTGTTTGTTCATTTTATAGATATCGACAAGGCAAAGACATTGTGATATTATTGCATTGATCTTTCCCAAACTGCTGTAATAGCATGGTCTGGCAGAGAACCCCCCAGTGTCAACAAATCAATGGCAAAAGTGTGAACATCACTTACTATAAGTTGAATGCATCTCATCAATCTCCTCTTCAGACTGATTCTTCGAGAAGATCATGACCTGCAACATGTTTCAATGGACAAAGAGGGAACATCATCATCAACCAAAAAATGGCAAAAATAAAGAAAAAAGAAATAAATAATTGTAGAGATATTACTGAAACAGGCCTGTTTTAGCTAGGTAGTTTAAAGCAGCTGATCAGACACAGTTTTGCTCCTAATGTGGCAAGTGTTTGTGAAGAAAAATAACAGGATAAAATTCAAAATGTCAAGATTGCCACTAAGCTGTTAGTACACACAGGTTTGGCTTTCCCCTGCAGTTGATTTCTGGTCTTCTCGTTGGCCTCCACTTCTTTGGCAATATCTTCAGCTGTTGACAGAGGATAGAGAGATCTTTATTACTCTTGAGATCACAAATATTGCTTATTTATCTGAATTGTGCTATTCACCGCACAAAAGGTTTTGGCCCATGAGGCCACTGCTCCGGAAATGAGGCATCCCTGGAGATGCGCATTAGAACACGAGAAGGAGTATTAACGTTATTGTGTGTCATTATATTTTTCTTTTGATATCTTGTCAAAATAAATAATTAAGAGAAAGCTGTGAGATCAAACTCAAACACCATGTATGCAACTTGCACATTCCGGTTTCATACTCTTAAAAAAATACTGACTTAGAATTTCGATTTTTAAAAAAGCTCTCAGCACGTAGAGGAATTGAGGTCCTGCAGAATGTAAATATGTTGTCAACACGGATTTATCCTCACACTAACAGTATACAAACACACACACACACACACAGTCTAACAACAGCAGTTCTCAGGTCTATCTTAAAATTCTGTACCTTTGAATACAACTGTGTATTTTAGCTGCATATTTTTACAAGAACCCCCTATCAGAGAAGTGTTCCTTGTGAGTGTGGAGTTTAGAGAGATTGATTCTCTGAAAGCCACTGTGAATTACCTCCATTGCACAAATAAACTGGTCTGGCCAAATCTGCAATCCAAACATAAATAAAATCATAGCACCACTACCAACAACGAAAATATAGAATTGGACACAAATCCTCATTTTCAAGGACCCAATTCAGACCTTGATTTGAGTGCTACGCAGTGGCACTTGAGTTGGTTTTGATGCACGTGTCACTCCTTGGGTATACGAGGCCTCCTGCATGATGCGCACTTGAGGTTATGAATATGTATATTAACGTGTTCACCTTCACATTATGATATGTGGAATCTGACTCCAGTCAATAAGTCAATAATTAATTGCCATTTCATACAAACATGGCCATAACAGGTGTTTGCGTAAAGTTTCCAGGGTCTGCCCATGACAGTTTGGTCACCAAGAAAAGCACTGCAATTGCAGCGAGTTGTTGGTGTGTTGAGCAGAAAGCAGTTGTCATTAAGAAACTCAGCTTTTGATATATAGAAGCTAGTTTTGATGTACTGTATGTAAAAACATTTCAGTGATTTCCTACAAGCAAAAATGAATAGTCTAAATCATTTCAGACATATAGCATATTTAATTATATTTCATCATGCCTTTAACCAATTAATGCTGCAAGGCAAGTTGTCAATTCAATCAAAATCCAATTAAATTGTGCACAGTTCTCCTACACAAAACTGAATCAAAGATGCACAGAATTTTAAGACAATGTCTCAGCAGAAAGATGTGCAGCATAAATCCATGCACAAGTGAAAGCACATCTAATATCCCCAGTGCATTCATCAAATAGGCCATGTCTGAGTATGAACAGATCAACTGTGCGCAACTCAACCCATGAAAAACCCGCATAATTTAACACAGTCAGAATCAAGCCCCAAACCACTGAATGAGCTCAATTAAAGCATTGAATATTTACAAGCATTTCAATCTGTAACTATCCTAAAATTACGTAGTCTTTGTTGATTATTTAAAATCACATCTCTGCATCCTGTCAATAATCAGAGATATCTGCAGGGCTTAAAGAGGGATCCACAGATTTGCATAAGGGAAATACACTGTGTGGTTGTACACCAGGTAGTAGGGTAGAAATCACAAGCATGGACCGGGTCCTTGCTGCAGCCTGCAGACATTCATATACCAGGAAGTAGCTCAGTGATTTTGTAAGTATACTGGGTGAGTCAATGCATGATTTAAATAATTTGTTCAGCGATTCTCTTGGTTAAAGTACTGTGGTGTTACAGGTGGAGTTATTAAAGTCAATGCAGATTCACTTGCTCCCCCCACCCCCGACCACCTAAAAAATGCTAGCACTCTTGTTAAACAAATATATGCACACATAACCACAAAAACAAAATGCTTTATAGTGCTATATCGTAATCACAGTGGACCAAGGGCTCTCACCTGATTTGGGTTCAAGTGAGTCACACTGGGAATTATAAATGTGGACAAACTCCTGGTGCCTTTTGATCAGTTGGTCTCGAGCGCCCTGCACCGAAAGGTGGCACTCCTTCAGCTTCCTCTTCAGTTCCTGCAGGGAAAGCAGGTTGTACACCAGCTTCCCTATCGGACGCCTCCTGTTCCCTATGGAGCTGCAACAGAAAGGCCCATTAGTTCACTCCAGTGATCACCAAATATTACTTAGCAATGCCTGATAGGGGGCCATTTCTGTACTCCACGGTAATCAACGGCTGCACTGTATGCCAGCGCAGTTGTCATAAGCAGGAGAAAATGATGGAGCTGTTAACACCGAACCTATAACTCCAGTACACTGGGGCCACATCAGCTCAGTCTGGATAATAAAATGGTATAAGGAATGGGAGTCACTAAACTTGTTAGCCAGGGGATATAGTTGAAGCCAGACATCTCTGTTGGTCCACAGTCCCATTAAGTTCAATGAAGACAGTCAAATGTCTGTTTTCAATTATTTGGTCCCAGAGGAGAATACAAGACATAATATGGCTCTACTGTACTGCATTTATTTCAAATGGAAATCCAGTGTAAAAAATCCTCCCCATGCAGGCTGGTGGGCTACCTTAGGTTAGAACTGTTTAAACCTGTGCAATCCATCATCATGACATCAAGGTCCACCACAGATTAAGTGTGCGGCGCAGCTACGCAAATACGACCAATCATTAATAGAACCTCAAATTGCCGCATTGTACATCAATCATCCTGGAAAACCCTGTATCAACGGCCTCTCACAAAGATCAATCTTCAAGGTTATTCAGGAGTATTCAGCAGGCTACATATTCAGGTTAATGGAAAATATTATAAAAGTTGTTTAAGACTTTAAACGTGTAAAATAGACAAATCTTTTAGTCATAAATTATGATCAACACATAAACTGTAGTTTTATCAATCTTCTACTAGTCAATATCATTCCTATGTGCAGCTGGCTGACTTGCCACTTCCAGAACACAAACACATAAGCAAACTGTCAATTCTGAATTTGAAATTTATCCCTTGATTTGAATCCATTGAAATTTAACCCACAGACTGAAGATTAGACTAAGATTATTCTAATGACAGAGAAAAAACAAACAAACAAACAAAGCTACACTACTCAGTAGCCCTGCGATGCATATAAGGCACAGCTGCCTCGTTAGGAATGCTCCAACTCCAGCACAGGACAGTTTTCCATCTGGGGATTCAAAAATGGCGACAACCATGCTTTTAGCTTGCAGTGTAACCAACAGCACAGAAATGAATGCCTAGCACCACCAGATTCAGTATGTTCCTACAGGAATTCATAATTGTAGGAAATTTTGCTCTAGAGTTACATTCCAAGTACTGAGTCTGGTATGTATAATGTTTTTGACATACATGGTACAGATTTAGTACAGTCCCACAGCAGATTCATGATGATTATTGACCTGTGAATGTGATCTCAGCTCTTGGGTTTCATAGTTGACCAGCTGCCTTAATCTCCTCTATGGAGATCAATAATATAATAATAATAATAATAATAATGTAATATTAGCTCACTAGGCTTGCTAGTTAACGTCAGCAACTGAACCACTAGCAAACCTGGTTGATAGCATATTACATCCATACATACATAGAAGCATTACTGATACAATGTGATTTATTATAAAATGCCAGAGAATGGGTTGTATCCAATGATCAAAAGATTATATACCTAAATAACCTTAATACCTAGATCTATATTGCCATACATCAACTGTATAGCAGCAGACCCCAGAAGAACGTTCTCCCAGTGTGCGACATCATTTAAATTTGCTGCTAAGATTAGCGTAAATTTTCAAAATAAAACTGTTATTTCCTTTAATTAATTAGACATTGCTCATTTAAAAACAAACTCAATTTGTAGAAAAATATTTTTTACGACACTGTGATCATGTTTGGCTCTTGACTGTGGCAACATCTTGTACATGTTATGCTTGCTTATATGACAGAGGGTGTCAATACTTGATTTTCAACTACTGCAGTTAACTATCATCAATTGGTGCTTATCTATGAAAAATTGCACAAGCCATTGAGTATCTTTTCCTTCCGATCCACCTCCCTATTCAGCTTTATAGCTTGAGCAAATAGAATTGGAGTGGCTGCATTTGAGTGATACAGTAAGTGGCTATTTTCAGTACCTCCTCAAGCTGTCCTTCTTCTCTCCTCTGGTCAAACAAGTGTCCAGATGCTTATTGATGAAATGTTGTGAGATGGCAACGGAACACACAGGGCAGTCAACTGCAACACACAAACAGACAGTGTAAATGGGAAAATGTCACAGAATTGTTGCTCTTTATTAATTGTTCCAAACGGTTTTGGTGCCATTCACTTTTTTTCATTTTTGGTTAAAAAAAAATATTGGGCAATATTGCATTCCTAACCCACAGGCTTCACCTTTGATCACTGGCTTTATGTCTTTTGATGGTGACAAGGAATCAGCCTTGCTTGGTAGTGGCACTGGGGATGAGATGACCATCTCCTCCTGCTTAACAGGTAACATCAGGTTCTGGGCAGATGTCTCCTCCTTGTCCATCGGCTCTTCTTTCACAACCAGGGGAGGTTGAGCAGTCAGTGGATGTAGGTCAGCATTATTTGTATTGTGGGTACATGCCGTCTGTATTTTCCCCCGCAGAACACACAGAGTGGCAGAACCAACTTGCTGGACGTCTTTAGCAGGAGATGTTTTGGCCCCTTTTTGGAAAAAGTGACTCAAAACGGAGCTGTTACACTTTGGACCCCTATTTCTAGGAGTTTTGCATTTGACAGCTGAAGCTGGGGTCCTTGGGGATATCGGAGGCGAGTCAAAATTTGCTTTTGACAACTGCTCCCTGGAATAAGCAGGAGGAAGAAAAACAGTGTTTGCATGTAAGTGACAAAGTGCACATCATATAATCTAGACAGAGCCAGCCACATCCTTGTTTAATGCTAAAATGTACCCTGGTACACACACAGTCTCTCTCTCTCTCTCTCAACAAATTATCCAACTAAAAACGTATATCCTCCACACAAACTTATAATTACATGTATTATGTATAGTTACAGGTACAAGGTCTTCTTAAACGACGTATTGAACCCATTAAAAAGCGAAGAGTATTATGTGCCAATAAATACTCTTGACAGTAATGTGAGTTCTTTGACGTTAAACTGCACTTGCTCAATTATCTCACCCTTTTCTGCTGAGCAAGAAAAAATAGACAAGTTGGCTACAGTCTTGGAAATGTGGAAAGCAAACAAATTGCAGCAGAGCCATTACTGGGCCATAAAATGGAACCAATGAGGTGTGTGATGTTCTGCTTTCCATATTGAAAACTTTTTATTTGTCCTCAGTCTCCCCATTAGAGCAGGTTCACACACACACACACACACACACACACTTGCACAAAGCCCCTTTGCACAAATGTGATGTGGAAAAACCCCCGCCAAAGATCCAGAGGAAATCTGCTTGTAGCCCCCACCCCATGCCATCAATCTGTATCACTGTTACGTAAAGCAAGCTACCAGGCCTATATACAGTCAGCACTATTCACTCCACTTGACTTTTTGCAATTTATATTGGGCCAAGTTATTTTAAATTAAATGTCAATTTTATAAAAATTAAAAAAAAACCCAAAACAAAACAAAAAAACTATTTATTTAAAACTAATTAAAAGAAATCAAAATCTTTGAAAATTTGAGAAATCTGCTTTGTAAAAGCATTCTCCAGCTTACTGGAACTCCAGGAGTTGTGATGAAAATTTGTCTTTCAAGTTTCTTTTTTGATGCACTAGTATCTAATCAATGATGATTCATACCTGGCTGAGTAGAGGTCTTCTTGACAATGATCATAAGTAAAATAGAAAGCACTGCCTACCTCTTCTGACTCAAAGGTGCCTCATGTCAAATTAAAGAGAAAACAGAAACACCTCTTAAATAATTTCTGGTGTTACCTGACCAACCTTTATGGAGTGCATCAACATCAATATTCTGGCTAAAACAGTTAATATAATGCCAGGATTATATCAGGGATGAGACTGAAAGAAAGAGAGACTAAATGAGTACCCATGTCATTCTTTTCTACCTCTCTCATTCTAGTCTTGGCACAAGGTCAGAAATCTAATTTTATAGCCGGTTACCTGGGGATATACACTAATAAAATATTGTGTACAAGCAATCTATAATACAAGCAATCTACAGACTTGGAGCTAGACAAACACCAGGGAATAAAAGCCCTGAGACATTTAATTCAAGGCAGTGTCATCATCATGTCTGTGAGGACACAGGCCTTTCACTGCGTGCCTTGTGGACTAACACAATGGATTTTTAACTCTTTGCTAATTTAATGTGACATTGTACTTTTTTCAATATTCCTTTTGATTTCTGAATAAAAGTGACCTGCCAAAAGAACATACTGTGGCTAATCAAGTTATTCACTCTAAATTCAACAATGTAAAGCAAATATTGAGAAAGCTAAGCACATTTACAAAAAATAAAAACGCAGCAGTATTAAATAAAATCACTTTACTCTGTTCTGTTCTAACGTCGATCCCAACAACCACTTGCACCCCCCCTCCCCCACCACACACACACACACACACACATATCAAGGTGTTAAACTCAGATAAAGCAGAAAGGGATGAATTTGAGCTGATCTAAGCCTACATTTCAGTTCAATCTGACTGTATCCATAATATATTATTCAGTGGCAGGAAGGGACGTACGGCCATTCATAATTAATGGGCCAGGTCTGTCTGGGAATTATGAATGAAATACATTCACAAAGGCATCTCAATGGAGGCGAGTCAATGAATTTTCCTCCCATTACAAAGGAATATAGCATAGGGCAGAAAAAAATTACAATTTTCAGATTTACACAAACTTAGTAGAACAGCAGCAGAATCTCTAGATGTGAGTGGGATACTGCAGGAGGGAGAGAGCGCTGAGTTTGGGCATTTTGTTTGAAAGCTCATTGATCTTCCAGGTCTGGATCTGTGGCAGCTAGAAGACCTGATAGGGAGTCAATAGCACCTTTTTAAAGTACACACACTAATTGCATTTCAATTGACCCCATCATATTGACTGCAATGTTCTGAGTGTCCTCTACAGCTAGCGGACAGAGCAGTAACCTTCTATAATTCGTACTGGGCCTTAGGACCAAAGTGTAAGGATAGCTACTACAGTACTTTCAAGGTTAGGGGCTGGTCACTATAAGCAGCATGCACATACTCACACACGCACACACACACACACACACAAGTTGATTGACTAGATGATAATACTCAGCAATGAGAGGAAGAAGAGGTTTTACACAGTTCCAAAACTGAAAAAAGAATAGTCCTCTCCGATTTAGTGGATTTAATTCACATTATTGGAAGCAAAAATACTTATCTACTTCAAAACCAACCGGTTTGAGACAAGACTTTGGGTCTTTCAAAAATTAGCCAGGGCTATAAGGGTGGGCATGGGGGAAGAATAAGGGAAAAAATGAGGTGGTGAGTGACCCACTGCTAAATAACAACATTGTTTTATGAGAGGGTCACCTATGGAGGAAGCCCACTTTTCAGAGGCTCAGTGCTAGACGACAGGAAATTAAAAGGGCAGTGGAAAGAGCAGCTACATAAGCCACTCATTCCCAACATTGATGGCAATCTGAAGATCAGGAGTTTGAAGAAAGACCTTTCAGAGTGTTGACACCATTGTGGTGATTGACGCAAGGGAGAAACATCATGGTTTCCTGACTGATGACACTACTCCGGGAGATTATATCTACAGCAGTTCAGAATTCTACTGAAGAAAGGATTCTGGTGCCCACTCATAAAACTGAGTTCACTGGGGCATCATCCATTTCTGGAATAGCAAGAGCTAAGCAATATACAGCACTGATGAGATGCCAGCACTCTAATATGAATGATTTACTTGCTGAGGATTCAGTTTTCCTTTTGTATTGTTTTTTTCTTCAATGAAACAGTAGGAAGGCAGAGGTATACAGAGTGGGGTAGATATGGGAGAGAGTTCTGGTAGGATATGACCCAAAGTCAGCAGGGATACATAATACAGTTTGATTCCAGGGACTGGGGGATGTCTTAAACAGCTAACTGTATATTTTAATTTTTAGTTTACTTCACAAAATATGTTACACCGCGGGAAAATTGGTCCTACATTAGTCAGTTTCCCTAAAACAGCCTGTAACTGCAAGCATGTGGCTAGCTGTGCCCATGCATTCAATGAGGCTTGCTCACAATAACAAGCCAGCTCTGGACACAATTGCACATGCCTATATCCTGCCGTAATGAAAAAATATCAGCCCTAAAGCTTAAAAACACAGACATATAACTATCATAAAGAGACAACCTTGAATGACCTTGGCTGATGAAAATAAAATCCCTATTTGATTTACAGAAAATCCTTAATTCAGGAGTAGATTACTGGTAGATAAATTATAAGTGTTTCTCAAGTACCGGTTCAAGAATTCAAATTGGTCCCCTTGAGGACAAATTTTAATCTTGTCAATAACAACAGCATCCCCTGAAATCACCACAGCATTAGTTTGTTTCCTGCAATTCTCAGAACCATGATGATATAAACTTGAGAGATGTTTACCTCTTCACCTGCTGCGTTTATGGTAGACAGGTTTTGTGTGGAGTAAGTCATATTTCCTGATCTGCCATTTTCATTACTCTACTAGTTTTTTTCCTTGGATTTTCTATTCATGAAGTTTCAGTAGGTACGTTTTTTTTCTTTGTCTGTTCAGCCACGGTGGCTATCACTGCTCATGCTAACAACCGTGTTCTTCTTTTATTTATCCCAAACAAACCGTTGTTGCTGCTGCCAGACATGTAAACTGTAACAGCAAATGAAAAACCTTTCATGAACTGAATATAGGTTGAATCACTATATCTACTGGTGACAGAGAGTAGCAAAACAGATGTGTATTTAGATAAAAATGTTGCAGATTATTACTTTAAAAGCCTGCTGCAATGAGAATCACATTTCCCTCATGGTATTATTCAACAAAGGGCATTACCCAAAATATTATAACTGTCAGTGCTGTGGAAAAACGGCCATTGAGAAACTATCCCTCTGGCTGCCAACAGAATCAAACCATTTTAGATACCCAATGCACTCCCTGATAAACTCACATCAGATAAACCCAGACTTTAAAGAATGAGGTGCCCTGCAGTTTGTCACAGTAGCCAGCTGGCTTGCATAACAAGCCAAAGTTGCGATGCCTCAATTATGTATTGTCGAGCCTGACAATTGCCTGAGTTTCAGCAGTGGATCCCCAAAGATTACAACATGTGTATGCAGTGGATGGCATAATAAAAAGGGATGGATTCGCTCCTCACCCATTTTAGGAGGACTTCAGCAACTGGCCAAAAAACAGTTTGATTTAATAATAGTGAAGAAAGGAGCGGTACCATCCCTCCTTAAGGACCAAGACGTACGTGAGGAAGAGGTACGTGACACCAATACTAGGCAGCTTGGTTGGCTAACTTGTCTAGAGAGGATGTTTAGGGCAGGGTATTGTTTGAAAATTACAGTACCTTTTTCGATACCTATGTTGAATAAAAGCTTATTATGTAATGCAATAGCCTATTTTTTAAACTTATATAATTTTTGCTGTTAGTTTTCCCAAATAAAAGAAATAACATTTAAACTCTTAATGGAAAAATCCACCCTAAAACACTTAAACACAGCTATTGGCGATGTACCTCGTATGGGTCGATTTTTTCTTATTCCCATCGATAATTGGCCAAACTTCAACAATGTGATGTCATGTCAAGATATTTCCAGGACAGCTACAATGGTGTTTTATAGGAGAAAACTTTTCAGCAATCTAAAACATTGACGTAAGCGTCAGGTTTTGGTGTCAGTCAAGTCTTCTTTCTAGACTCACCATTTTGCATCAACATTCAACAATAATACAAGGAGAAATCAACCATAGAAGAGGAGATACCAATTTGTCCACCGACAGTAGGCTCAATGTTCCATAATGCAATGCAGCTGCAAGACGTGTTTTGGGAAAGGGGTGTGACTCTTGCTTTTTCGAGTGGAAACTCTCGCTCTCTTGCCGTGATGATCACTATCGGTATTGTCATTTCTGTCTCCACCTACACATAAAACTCAGCTGGATGCAACAAGTCCAGGTGAGTTGTCTTGGGGACACTGACAGGCATTCAGAGAAATGTAGGAAATCACTAACTGAGGCAGAAGCAAACGAGGCAGGTTGAGGGAAAGTGGATACATCGAAAAGGTAAATTACAACACTTCATCACAAAATAACTCCTACAATGCAATAAACATCAAAGATATATAGCAGTACAAGAGTATCTGAGGGTGGAATTTCCCATGTGTGAAATTGTTATGATTTTTTTCTTCTTCAGTTTCACAGTATGAAACATGGTTTAATCAAAACTATCAGATCAGACCTAGTAAATATTAAAACCATTTATTAAATTGTAAATATTTAGAACTATGTCAACAACATTTCAAATTTAGAACTATTTCAAGAATAACCAGTGCTAGTAAATTTTGTATGCATTTATGTAAAATGCAGTCTAGCACGGTTTAAAAACATTTTTTTGTCAGCATTTTTTTCTTTATAGTCAAACAAAGTACAGCTCTCTTGACTCAAGTGGGTTTGAGGTCGCCAGACTTCAAAAAGCAGTTATTTTCTTGTCACAAATATTGCACTGTGTGCTGTTGCCATCAATTTTAGTAAAATGTAGCCAGACCTAGGATTGTTTCTGCGATATTGTGTATTCACTTCAAGCAAACAGAGAGATGAAGGTGATGCCTGGACTAGTTTGTTTTTCCTGTGTGTTTGTGTCTATTTATCTTTCTTTGTCCCCAACATGGGCGAATACATAGGGAATCAGCAATATACATGATAGGAGAATGTACGTTATCGCCCAACCGTAGCACCCAGCCCTAAGCATGTTTGAGGAGCCAGGCATCCTTGGCACGGCCCAGGTAATGGCTAACAAGCAGCTTGACAAGGAGAGTGTGAGAGGGAGGAGGAAGGCAACTGAGATATTGCCTTGGAGGCTTGCGAAAGCAACTTCTGGTGTAAAATGACAATAATCCAGTTAAGTGTAATTTCTCACTTCCCCTCTTATCTTGAGCATGCATATTTTTTTTTATCAGTCTACTAAAGTTAAGTGGACAAAATTTGTCCATGTTGATAACTCTTGGCTCTTGTACTTTCTATGCGGCATGGAATTTGGCACGGTAATCCAAACAATAATTTACTTTAGCACCAACTGTACTGTGAACATTGGACACTTCTGCTTCGGACATGTATGGTGCTAATCATGTTGACAGAGCAATGCCCTCGCAAGCTGACACTTGGCTAAGCATATAGAAAGGGGCACTAGTTACAACAGCAATATTAACACATTTGATGAACCATTGAAAACTGAAAAAATTACATTCCTCGTATTAAAAATAGCAAGGTTTCTGACTGAATTAGGGGCATGCTAATGTCAGTCATTTGGCGTTCCCTTTTAATTTTAAAGCCTTTTAATGCCTTCACATTTCAGTGACATCAGATGCGAGATGGAAAGTTCTTTAAATGTACGTATGTATGCAAAGGCCATTAGTGATAATGTACTAATAATCATTTGTAATATTCCATCTGTATGGTTACCTTATTGCTTGAAAGTTCATGACCAAGTCATCCAGTAAACGGTTGTTTCTTAGATCCTGCACCGTTGTTTGCTATAAGAGGAAGAAACAAAATATGAGTGGAACAGAGGGTTTTGGGAAAGAAAGAGTTGTAACCAGGTTCCTTTATTAAATAAACGTCATTACCTACATAAGGTGAACTGCACGTGTTTCATTATGCTGAGGTGAGGATCTTGATGAAGATGCAAACTGTGCAACATGGGGACCTAATTGTGAATTCAGGTCGCATTCATACTTACTGAATTGCAAACTGGACACTGCAACTTATAGGAGAGAAATTTCCTGATGCACAAGGAGCAAACTGCAAAATGAAACACAAACAAAATTTCTGTTATATTTCATCTGTTAGCCTAATTCCAGTTTTTTCCTGCTTAATATTTGGAGTAGAATGGTATATGTAAAAAAAACAAATTTTGTGTTCAGTATGCAACCTTTGGTTTGGGATGCACATTTGTTTCAATCATAGCTAGTAATTTGAATATCTCCAGCTTAATAGCTAAACCATTTGTGGGCTGTATGCTATTACTTTCACAAACTGGCAACACTGAGGTATCATTTTGCTACGTTGCAGACCGCCCTGTACTGCTTTGCTGCCTGGAACGTAGCGCCCATTACTTAGCATTCTTTGGGTCGTCAGGATGTTCTCTACTAATACCAGGCTGCCAGGAAGGTGAAGTCATTTGGCTGCCTAGACTGTTCTCTGCATGGCTTTGCTGCCTGGTAGACTGTGCTCATTACTTAGCATTCTTGAGGCTGTCTGGAAGCTATCTGCTGCCTAGAAGGCTGTTGGCTACCTACTGTAGCCAATGGCTCGCAGCTGTTTCAATTTTAGCTTGATTGATCAAGTTGATATGATGATCCCAACACAATTCAGGCATTAACATAAAACATGCCATCCATCAACATGAAAAAAGTTAGCTTCCATTCACCAAGTGGCTCGATCATTGGCTCAGGAGATGAGCAAGGTGCAATTGGGTGCATTGCTTGTAGTTATATGAACTAAACTCAATATCAGTCATGTCGGTGGGACTATGGTCACATAATTTTTTTTAGTTTTTGATATATTATGGCTTCTAAATTAATTTCAAAAGTGTGTTTATGTTCTCCAAAGGTTCTCAGTTGCAATTTGTTGCTCGATGCTTCAGTTACCAACTCTCCATGCAAAACTCACTCCATAAAAGGAATTACCACCAAAGCTGCTCTAAAATCAAGGGAAAGCCACACCTACATGTTACTTACAGTTATGAGAGCATTTTGCCATCATTGAAATACTGAGGAAGTCAAAACAAATGGGACACCGGAGCAGGGCATCAATATTCTGTAAAAAAGAAAACAGCACATGTAAGCAGTACTCATGAATCTACTAAACTATTAGTGGCAATCTGGCAATAAGAGATAAATAGAATAATAACTGAGAGGCTAAACTGGAGAGCATGGGTTAACCATAATACAAACACAATATGGTTGGTTTTGCTTATATTGGGTCATGGGTTGGAGCATCTGTAATATTAATGTGGCAAAAAAATAGACCTGGCTGAATACTCTGTAAAATAAGGGGAGTGAAAAATTACAGTGCGTCTTGTTTGCCAGGAACCAGCCCCGCTGAATCACTGCCTCGCCCACTTTTTAAAAAATATTATTTGGCGATTCCAAGTAAGATTCTAAAAAGTGGGCGTGACAACGATTCAATGGGGCTGGTTCCAGGCAAGAAATTCTTCATCTTTCCCTATAATCCAATAATCCATCCGCCATCCTGTAATACATCACCTTTTTTCCCTTAAGAGTGATTTTTAAGTCTCAATCTGTCTCCTCTCTGGCTGCATCTACCTGAGAGCTGGAAGGAATCAGCTTCACTGTCCTCTTTCCACATGCAGAACATCAGATACTGACATGCATACTAAACTGACAAAATGAAATCTCAAATCAGCGTCAATGAGAAATTATTTTTGAACATGTATTGGAAAAGTGTCAGTTAAGGTCGGAAACGTTAACGATCAGGAATGTGCGCATAATTATTCATTTTTTTATGCAACCACACTAACTTAGAGGTAATGAGGTAGTAAAACGAAAATTGTTTTTTGATTTGAAATTTGAAATAAATGTTTTTGAATTTATCAAATATTTGTTGCAGTCCTATCAGGTAGGTCTTGTGTTTGCAGGGTTGGACAGATGAATTGCACCATGGCCCGTAAGGTGCTGACCCAATTCATAGTATTCTGTTCCTTCCATCACCACATCAACCATCTTACCATCTTGGTAGGACAATAACAGGTGACTGTAATAAATTATCTTGGTAGGACAATAACAGGTGACTGTAATAAATTAACAGGTGATTATAACCAAATGACAGCCACAGCCAATGAGTCGTGTATATGGTAAAACACCATATTGGTAGGAAATGCATGTGACATCATGGGAATAGTATGAATTGGGCCAGTGCCTGGGAAAAAGTTTCTGGTCTTACTATTTCTCAACATGGAGCTCAGTCTTCGTTTTATATTTGTTTTTTCTCCTTCTGTTGTCTGTGCAGTGTTTTCAGTACTTCTCTCTCTGCTGTAGACGATGCATATGGTTTCCACCAATTTAATGCTCATTCACACTGGCATCGTAATCTAGGGGGTTAGTTTGAGGCTCAGTTGGAAGATCAGCTAGGTAATCTCCTTCTGACAAATTTATAAAATCAAATTATAAATGTTAAATTCATTGTGTTTTTCAGCGCCCTTTCCTTTTTTTGGCTTGTTTTATTTTTCAGTTTAGTTTTGTGCAGTCGCTCATTTCCTCCTGTTCTGTAGAACTGACTAAATGTTGGTTTCATTATTCTTTCTTCATTCTTCTTTTTTGATAACTAAAAAAAACACTGACGGATATTGTAGAGCTGGGTGGCATACTGAAAACTTACCAAGACCGACACTTTGAATCTTTTACTGACCTAATTTTCCACATTTAGTTATGTTTGGTAAATGCATGTGACATCATAGGAATACTATGAATAGACAATGAAAAAACAACCAATCAGGAAAAGGAGAGGGGCTTAAATGGCATCACCAAGGAATGGGACACACTCAAGTCTGTTTGTACATTAGGTTATTAGATTGCTGTGGATGCAGACATCAGCTGTAATGCTGTGCAGTCTATTGGCATCTTTGCCTGGCTGGCAGACTTCTCAGAAGGTGACCTTTCATTTTGGTTTCAATTATACATATCCATCATGGGCCGATAAGTGATAACTCCTATTTATATTTTCACATCTATTTTAATTACATTCTTGTGGACTTCAGAACTTCATTCATACTTCCTGTGGTAATCTCATTTTTCCTACACAGAGCTAAGTATAAACAAAAACACTGAAAAGAAAAAAGAAATAATGACATTTATGAATGGTAGGCTATGCACCTCTGTGTGAGAGCATTGTTGTTTCTGTTGCATGCGGAAAAACGTTTGTCTCATTCTCTGGTTCCAAACTTTGCCTTCAAGTTCAAGTTTAATTAAGTATTCAATGACTTACTAAAGTAGGCTACTAAAATTATTGAATACTTAATTAAACTTGAACTCTGAGCTGGTGTTGAATCTGATTGGTCAGAATAAGCACAACAGTGAAGGGAGTGGGTCAGTGGTAGAGCAGAGAGGCAAAGATAACCTTGCTTCATAACATTAAGTGAGAAATGGTAAGACCAGAAGCTAATTAAGTGTCCCTAAACAATTCTCTAAATGGCTGTTCCATACATGACCTAAAAATGTTATTGACTCAATATACACAGAATGTGCCTTGCCTAGCTGTGGAGTGAATTGTAGTGTGTCCCATAGCACCTAAAATTACCCTGTTTTAGCTGCTTGTTCGTTTAAGCAGGACATAAGTTGTGTCCTGGGTTGTTTGCTTTTAATGAATGATTGCTTGGAAGGTTTTTAATCTGACTTTATGTGCTGTAACAAAATTACCAAAGACTAATGAGGGGAAAGGTTCAACTCCACACAACCGCGCCCCGCCAGAGTGATTAACATTCGTACCCAATGTCCCACCATTGTTTTCCTTCAGCAAATAAAGCAGTGTAGCTAGCTTTATAAAAACGACGAGTAGCATACCAACCAACGCTGGATAAAGTGGATTAGTGGCACCGTTTCTGAGTTGCCCGTTTAAAAACGAAGCTAGCTAAACCAATACAATTGCTTTTATTTCATAATAGCTATATAATGGTAGCGTCTGTCACTGCTTTCTTTAGTCTGTTAGCTAACCCAGACCAGTTATGCAATGTTGGCTAAACTAGGATATAAAAGGGATGTAAAAGGAACACTTACTTTCAGACAATCCGCTTCACTTTGTAAGGCCATGTCTGACAAATCTCGTGAATAAACAATAACAATATGAGTAGTTATGAGAGTTTTGTTTAGGTTGATGTGCTACCACAGAGCTATGACAACCAAAGTCCCGCGCCCGTGACGGCACTTCTCTTTCATCACCTGACAACATCCGGTGCGTTCGATTTGAGAAGACAGAGCTGAGGGATGAGTGGATGCAAGACTTTTGCATGATGAATGGTATAGAGTAGACTGAGACTGAACAAATGCCGAACAATCTCTATTAATGTGGCTTAACTTTGCTAGACTAGGCAGCAGGACGCGAAAAGCGGCGCAGACTTTATTATCTTCAGTACTTCTAAACAACAGCCTAGTGTAAGGATACAAGAGCCCATTATTATTATTATGGATCAGTATAAAGACTACAATTTCAGATACCCATAGCAGCTGCAAAAGTAATGTTTGATGTACGTCATTTTTGTAATGGCCAAATACAGACTTGGCCAAATACAGACTTTAAACACTTTTTACATTAAAATAATAAACAAAATCTCATTAAGCTCATCTAATCTTCTGGAAAACAATTGAAACTGTTTCATAAGGCTCTCCACTGTGTGTGGAGAAAACTGGGTTTAATAAAGGACAGATACGATAAGGTTAGACCTTACCTCATATTCATATGCCTCTTATTAACCAAGACAGACCCTCAATATTAAACTCTCTTAATTCTAACCATGATTGCAACCAGGAAATCTGAGGATGGAAATGAGTATTCCATACCAACTGACTTACTCACAGCTCCTCTACCTTGACAGCCTTGCTTCCCTTCATTTCAAATTGATAAAGAGGCAAGTGATCCTGGATGACAAAGGAATATGGTGTAACCAGTTCCAACCTTACCACTGAAAAAATAGTCTTTTAACGATGTGGCTTTGACACTTGTTTTCAGTCTCTTGTAGAGTTACTGATGGGAAAGCATTAAACTAACAGATCTCTCCACACTGCCAAGGTGTCATGGAATAATCGTGACATCTTGTCAAATCATAATGGTTACACCTAAACCCTTGAAATGCTCAGCAGGCGTTTGAGGGGCCACACAGCTCTAGACTGTGAGCGCACATTTTCCCTAAGGAGCTTTCACACCAACTTTCACTAACCAGTGTGTTTTGTGTTTGGCGTCAAAATGTGTACAGGACCGTGAAAACGTATCATCAGGTTACACTTTATGTTTATCAGTTTTCCCCATGAAATTAGGAAAAGTCATCAAGTATCAAGCTGAAAAAATAATGTTAATCATGTTTTTAGAGACGTTAAATGTTGAATGGGGTCAAATTGACCCCAAACATAATAGGAGGGTTAATAGAGTTTTTATCGTTACAATAACAACCAATGACCAAGAGTCAGACTAGATGACTGCTATGATAGTATTTTACATTGTTTTACAATGTTGGCATTTTTATATCCCTGGATGAATGCATTTTGAGAAGGTAGATGATGTTTGTTGACACTTCCATTTCATGGGGTGTAAAAGTGTTCTGCCAACCTCACCAAATTCACTCTGATGCTCTGTATTTGACTCTACCTGTAACTTCTGTAGCAACATAAAAGGCAGAAAATCTATATTCTCCCATCAAACATCTTCAATTTCAAAATAACACAGCTGGATTCCTCAGAACTGACAAGAAAGACTAAGTCAATGATTTGTAGATAGTTATGAGACTGGGATGGCATGCTGACCTTGAAGGTGTTGTAAGGAGACCTTTCCAGTTTGATCTGTGGGACTAAGAGAGGCCGTATTCCAGCTGTAAGCTGACAGCTTGTGGCTGGTGGGTATTTACATCTGAAGTCCTCAGTAGCATCGATCAAGAGTCCTTCCTTGGCAAAGCTCTAAATTCCTAAATAGTCCAAGCACCCTGAGTTCTTATGTTCCCAAGACTATGTGCTAGGTGCTATATGTGTGCAAATGCAACGGGGATATATGAAAGGACAAATTCCAATTTATTTGTTTAAAATGGCCACAAAAATATAAGCATCTTGAGAAATGACGAGTGGGCATAATATTGTTTTGCTAACTCCTGCTAACCTTGTTGCACAATTACTGCAAGTTATACTTAAATAACCCTTGCATGATTGCATGTCTCAAATGAATCCTACTACTGTATGTGTAACAAATTCATTATCCACAGGTAAGGGTCAGCACACATGAAATGTTCAAAGCTTTCATCTGGGTGTGACCACAATTTAACACGGTAAGATCACATAAATCTCACACTTAGGGTGGATGAAATAGGAAAATACTGTCAAACATGCATGCCTTCCCTAACATAGGCCAACAGTATATCACAGACAAAGTGCTGAACTCAGAACACTCTCCCTTTGTTTGCAGGAACTTGAACTCCTTATTAGACCTTTCCAGAGCAACAGAGACACTGCATCACAGAAATCTTCATATAGAGATGCAACTATGCTTTATATTTGGCTTCTGATGTTGTGGCAATAGGAAGCTGTAAATGTAGGATGAGGAAAAATGTGTTCCTCTTATATGGGATATTAAGGATGAGCAGCTTTTCCTTTAACACCACAAATATTACCAACATGAGTACTCTCTGACTCAAACAACCAGGCAACAAGACATCGTCATCATGCAAATGTGTTTATGTTGGACCATGTCACGTGTGTTTGTCTGTGATTATTTACTCACGGGAATATCCAGAGGCAGCTATGTGCAGTAATTTGATTTGGCCTGGCTGTTTGGGCGATGCAACACTTAGAGCCTTCGGCCAGCCGACTCATTTAACAGAGCAGGAGCTAAACTCTTGCCAAAGCATTAATGATGTTTTTTTTTTATTCACATAATCTCTGGCATTACTAACAATTTGGTAGCATGGTTCTCCCTGCAGGGAAGGATGGTACTATCTCAATTTAGCCAGTTGCATGGTATTTGTCACAGAAAGTCATTGAAAAAATTGTGCTTATGTACTGGTTTATTATGAATTATCACTGGAGACATAGTTATATTCTATTGTAGAAAGACGCTGCTTGAATATACCTTCTCCTCTGAAAAGATGTAATGAGGCCAACGATAATATCATAATGGCCTGGGGTCTTGACCATATAATTTTATTTTCACTGAAGATGATTAAAATGCCATATTTCTTACTCTATTACCATTGCCATGTCTCAAATAGAATGAGTAAAAAAAAGTCAAAATGCTTTGGGCTTCAATGGAATCGTAAATGTCGAGGCCAATCAGGCCTCTCCCGTTCGATTTATTGTGTTAGGTCTGTTTGATTAAATAGATGGAGCCAAAGATAATATTATCTAGCTTTACTCTGGCTTTTTATCCTGATTGAAGTCTCTATATTAGAAAAATTTCATCCGTTATGTCTGTGTGTGTGTGTGTTTCTTTGAAATTCTTCTGCTTTGTTTCTTCTTAGTCTTGTCTTGTTTATTTATTTAAAGTTTTCTTACTTATTAAATCAGGAGAGGCATGATGTATTGCTTTGAATTCTGTAGTTCTACAGTTTATTATAGGTGAACTACTGTTCTAAAATGCCACAGAACATAAACTACAATAAATAGACATACAGAATGGATGTAACACAGACACACAAACTGACACACACACACATGTAAAGTATACAGACGTACAGCACAGCATGTACTTTAAGGACTGCTTTGTATCAGGTGTTTTAAAGTGGAGTGTAACCAACCACTTTCCTCTCCACATATACTCTCATGAGACATTCTGATGGGTTTGGAAACAGGGCATGTTAATTACTGGATGCTCAGCCAAGCAGTAATTACATGCTTACATTAGCAAGGTGACATGCAGCACAGAACGCCTGGGAGACACTCCACTGGCAGGTTTTCTGGTAATATGTTAATAGACTAAACCCTGTCATCAGGTCTTTGGTTTACTCAGGGTGTTATACTTAAATACTTTTCAGGGCAGAGTCATATTACTGATCCTTTAAGTGTTTGAGGATTATCCACATTAAAGACTAAGTTACTAATGAGAACGAGGAAGAAAGATGTAAATTCTCTCATAAGTTTTGTGTTTGAGAGGGAATGTTTTGTTAATTTCTCCTCACATGTAGAGAACATTATCATGATCCAGATGATATCAAGCAAATATTTTGTCTGGGATGGGTGTTCTCTTATCTTCCCAAAGAGCGCTGTTGAACATCTGTACTGTGCCTGGCTGGAGCCACACTCCTGTCGCCTGGACATGTTTGCACAAGGAGAGGAGGGGGGAAGCAGGGGGGAAAATGTATCTTAATATTTAGATGAAGATAAATACTAAATTTGTAAGATTAGTCCTAAATCATTAATTCCTCAATGAATCCTGAATCTCTAATCCTCAAGTAATCCTATTTTTTCCCAGTCCTATAAATTACACAACAAATATGCTCATCTGCCAAAGTGTATTCCAAAGGCACATGCAGCAAATAACTGCCCTGTATTTTGACCCCTTTGGTAATTAATATACATGTATGTGTGTATGCAAAGAAGAAAAGCCATAATCACATTGTGTGTAATATGCACAAAAATTGAGTATTGCTACAAAACCTATGTCAAATCAAGTAAATGAACAGATATCAAGCTATACTCATACAAATACAGAAGAGTTTGATATGTCTTTTAAAACCTGGAAGTTTAAAGACTACTTTTGATTATCAAAAGAAGGACTCCAAGGTACTCCAACCTGCAGATAAAACAGTTGTTTATTAAGGAAAAGAGCCCACATGTTGTAGCTCGCACAGGTCTTTGTCAGGGTGTCAGAAAAAACCCCACCATAAACTAAAATTCAATAAACAGCATCCTCTTAGTGTGTGTTTTGTTTGAGCATTTATGAGTAATTCATAAAATAAAATTTAGGTTCAGTACAGGCAGAACTGTATTAAATGCAAAAATATGACAAAAACAAAATGAAATTGCTTGTCAGTAATGTTGTATCTGTAGTGTTAAAGAGAATAAGATGCATCTTAAAACACGGCAAGTTTCACAAATATGATAAAATGATCTAATATTGTAGAAATACTAAAATAATAAATTCAAGGAAAAAATAGGGCTAAACATCTCCATTGCAGTATCTCCCTATTTACTTTTACCTCAGATACAACCTGGATTTAATAGACTCTTTTTCTGATTCTAGGTCAGTTTCCATGATTTCAGATATCAGACGACAAATCTCTACCTGTACATTTGGAGAGAATGCAAAGCCACGAGCCAGAGTGGCATCTGCAGAGTAACACCAGTCACATGTGGGAGAAAGCTGTGGGTAAATCTTTTTCAGCTTAATTTTGGAGAAATGTAGCACTTTGAGGTGGATTAAAACAACATCCTGATCCATAAAGCATCATGCATGGGAAATACAGTATGTGTATGTGTATGTGTATGAGGAAGCTGGAAATGAGGTTTCAGGTTCAAGATTTCAGTTCAATTTCCTTGTGCTGGTGCTGAGATGTGGTTCAAATGAAGTGTGTATGCGGTGCGGAGTTGCAGACAGTGAGGAAATCTGCATCGCTCTTATTAGTCAAATGTACACCTAGAACAAGTACAGAGACACACAACACAGACCTTTGTAGTATATTTATTGAACATTTCTGCCTTAGGAAAAACAGGTCTTTGTGTAAAAAATAATGTTAGTCTGACATTCAGTCCATAGGGTGAGATGAGGCTGAGGTGCATCTAACATAGTGATCTTTGATTGGGCTTTGTATGGAACCATCGACTGAGAGCTGCAGTCCATATGGTATCAAAGGACTGTACTCTGCTTTGCCTTATCACTGATATACTGTTATCTATTCTGTGTATGTATACCAGTGCCTGATGAGGCCCTGAGCAGATGAGTCATCCATCCTTGTGCTACCCAGTGCACAGGGCCGGGCCTGTCTGTGATGTTAACAACAGTCAGAGCTATAGGACCTGAGTGCAAACACAGCCGGGTTATTGGAGCCAGAGCCGTGTCTGATGTTAAACAATGGACTTTAACAAGGCAGATGGCCTTGTCAGTGCAGATGCCAGCCACAGAACTCTGTTTTGGTGATTCATTCTTCATTCATTTTTAATGTTTCATATGTGCATTAATATATTATTCATTTCCTTGATTAAAATGGCGTTGGCATGTTGGTTTTAATGCTTTTAATGTGCTCTATGTGTTGGGCACTGATGCTGTTTTGTGTCCTGGCTGAGGACAAAGACATTTTCTACTTTTTCTGGACAATAAAGTTGTATTTTATTCTATAGCCTTACTCTGTAACGTGTCTGTAATGTAGTTTACTCAGATTACTCACCTGTAGCAAAGTGGCTATGAATGGCAGAAGCTGATATTCTTATCAGAAACGGTGTATTTCCCTACCTTATTATGCAGGTCGAATGAACATCCCATGTAGAGGTCCATGATTTGACTCAAATGTATGTCGGTACTGTAAGAACATTGTACCTTTCCTGCTTCAACACAAGCACACCGTATCGAATTCAAATTAAAATGTATTCCATTTGGAATAACATTTTGGAGAAAATGCAAGATGGTTCTCTTCTTGCCTTTTACAAAAGCCTTGTCCTGTACAAAGAAACAGTACTGGCCATTGTTTACCTGCATTGGGTCATTAAACTTATGATTAACTGGGTTATGATCATTTTAATGATCTGCTTTCTGGAAATTGTTATATTAACAGTAGACAATCAATGAGAAGTCATTCATAACATATTTCAATATAGGCCTATTAACAAGAATCAAACTCTGAGACCCACTGCCTGCCCCAATTAACAATAAGATGGACACTTAAATAAGGAAATCATTCTTAGGGCCATTTGATTTTAGTTGCATCAAATTAACACATCTGCTATCAAAGACAGATTGGTGATGCAGGGCCAGCTCTACCTCGGGCCCTCTGTGTCCTCTCTGAACAGCTTGGCATTTCTCTTCTCTAAAAACTTTGCTTCAAAGGTCTGTCATAACCGCTAAGCCACATTTGGCATGCCAGAGCAATAACATCATAAATATAAACAAGCAATGAAGAGCTCAGAGTTTTAATTTGTAATCTGTGTGCGTGTTGTCAGGAGGGCATTATCAGGAGTTGTGTGTATTGATCTTGTGTGTGTATATGTATGTGTGTGTGTGTGTGTGTGTGTGTGTGTGTGTGTGTGTGTGTCTGTCATGTGTATTCTTTTGTGCGTCTTGTGTGAGTGTGTGCAGGGACAATGAAAACAACTAGGCCTACCTGGTCTGTCTGTGCAGTGTAATTTATTGTGCATGCCATATAAGCACTATTATCCACACCTTATCCCTGCACATCAAAGCTGCAGGCATAGATAGAAATGTCATTGTATCAGAGGCGACGCCTTCGGCTAACCTTTGCAAGCCTGATGATCTTTCGAGTTTCTATTCACAATGTGTCCTGCATCATCCATCGGACAGAAACTCACACGATGTTCTGATTTGTGAGGTCAGAAATTTAAATGAAAATGCATCAAAGTCAAGTTATTTACAGCTCAAAACCATGAAATATTAAGTATTTTGAGGGATCTCTGCAGGACTCAGATCTCCATCGGACATGCTGAAACAAGCAAAAAAAGAAAAAGTCATGTCCTCGTCTTCTCCCATCACCACTGAAAAAGCCTCTGGACTGTATGAACGCCCCCACTGCCAGAGCTTCCTCTTCTGGGGCGGCAGAGTGGCCCAGTGGTCCAGAGTGTCTCTGGTTTGATCCCTGCAGCAGCCACCTGTCCAGTCAAAATGTCCTTGAGCAAGGCACTAAACCCCTACCTGCTCGCTCATCTTAAGTTGCTCTGGATAAGAGTGTCAGCCCAAAAACCTAAATGCCTAAAGTACATTTTAACTCAAAGCATATATTTTGTGATAAAGAGACACATTAAAATGATGGAAAGGCCAGGTGACATGTGGCAAATCACCTCATCGACATATGTGAACAACAGAGATGGTAAATAGATTATTTCTAAAGGTAGTGATATGCCACAGTCTTTGTTCCAATATCAAGCATAAAAATGAATGTCATATATCCCTACACTAATCTGCACATCTTTTGTCTCACTACAATACAGCATAAATTAATGTTTTGTTGACAAATTGCCAGGTACTTAAGGAGAAAAACAGACTTTCGAACAGACATCTGAGATCAACTTAATGCTCTGTTCTCATTCAATAATGAAGTGACTATAAATTGTTCTGATTGTCTGATTATGCATTTTTGGGCTATGGTTATTTTGTTTGTTATTTGCTATTTACAAAACAAATAAAGTATATTTCATTTTAAATGAAACAACCTCACACAACTGTGTCAAACCTCTCCCACATGTGTCTGTTACCAGTACATATCACGGTCAAAATCCAAATGCTATGAACAGTATACAATGTAACTATTCTGTCATCGTATCCCTTGACATGACATTGCATGAAGTAAAAATGGGAAAAGTAGCACACATTGGCATTTCAACAGAACATTATACACTTAATACAGAAATATTTGAAAGAAATGAAACATGACTTCCATTTGTTTACATTGTTTTAGTCTAATTATGTAAATGAGCAAAGTAACAAATCATTTGTCCTCAAGAGGTTTCTATTTAAGAGCGTAACTACTTCACAATTAATTATTTTGATGTAGCTAAGCTGAAGGCAGAGAAGGTGAAGGCTGAAGGAGGAAATTATGATAATGATTGTTCTGCTCTGACTTACACAAAGAAATTATGCATCATTGAAGAGTTTGCTCTCATTTGCCTACTAATTATAATAGAAGATAAGACAAATTAGGCCACTGGAGAGTGCTTATGCAACTTATTTTTCAAATCATTTGCAGATTGGACCAGTCACAGCATCTGTTCTTCATTGATGAAGCATACCTCATTCTAGGGAGGCATAAAACAAATTCCATCCTAGGGGAAGCAAAGAGCGATGACGTTTTTTATTTTTATTTCTGTGGAACTACAGTACGTTACATTACATAATAGTAATATAACAACCAAATGCATAATGGAACAACTGAATTTGAGAAGTGTGTCTGAGTGTGTGTGTGTGTGTATGTGTGTGATAAGGTGAGAGGTTGTATTTGAATTCTTTACACGTACCCTGAATAATTTTTAAGCTCACATACTATTTGCCATTTCACCTCTGTACTAAATCTACTTTTTCACAAAGTTGGTTGCGTTTTACCTAGAAAGGCCTCTGTGTCCTGAGTTTGTCACCCCTCCTATGGCGCATCAGCTCTCCTCGGCAGACATATTGTGCTGCTCTATTCCCATGAATGGGTTCAGCTGGGATGTGCCACCTGTTGCTCTCTATTTTTGGAGACAAATAAGGAACCTCGGAGGACATTGTCCTCAGTTTTCACAGTGAGCTAGACACTATCTCTAAAAAGCCCGCTCTCTCTTTCTCTCTCAGATTTCTTTCTGTCAGTGTAATTACAGTCTAGTTTAGCACAAGTCTTTTCTCATCTCAATAGCCATTGCTGTTTCGCTAGCACACTATGTGTATATCCTTATCTAAGATCTTGTAAATATAAATTAAATATGCAACTAACAATCATTACATAACAACCCATGGGTCTAATGCTCAGAATCACATTTGAGAAAATAAATAATATTGTTTCCGCAATTTTCTTATGAGGTATTTTAAAGAACATGGCCTCTCATCTACAAGGTTTGGAAATAGGTGATTGAATTTATGACTTGATGTGAGTGACAGCTAACACATTGAACAATACACTTCTAGAATATAATTATTTATTACCTGTTAGTAAATGGCATAGCTTTCAAAGTAATGAAAAATGTGAACACAGTTGCTTGTTTGACATGTTCTTGTTGACCAGGGGTTTCTCAGGTGGAACAAATTGAATTTTGTTTATGCTCTATCAGTGCAAACGTTGCAGGCTGATTAGTGAAACACTGACCAGTGGGCTAGCGAGCCAATTTCAGGGAAGGTGTAATAATGCAATTTATTCAAAACTCTGTTCTTGTGTGTGGCCATCACTACAACTAGTTCCTAATTCTTAAAGAATTATCAACATCTTGCTGACTGCACACTTTGCGACACACCCTGCATATAAATCTCACGTTCATTGTCTCCCTAAATAGCAACACGCAACATGCATTCAGTCTCAGTCTCACATCACACAGCACCTTATATCAAAGTGGTTTGTATGGTCTGTGCTGCAGTTTCTCCATCATGTGGCCACAGAATGAACTACAGTCTCTGTTCATCTTTGCAATCCATTTACTGTTAGTTCATTCTTTACTTTTTCAATGCAAAGCACCTCATGGATCCAGTAAGTAACTCACTCACATGTTCATTCACTCACTCACTCACGGTTAGCCTATCTGCCCCTAGTGGCCGTGAGGAGGCATGGTGCACAGGATGCTGAGAAGCACTGTTTGGAAATTTTGGATTCGGTTCATAAAGCATAGACACGCAGGATGCAAAACAACATGTTCCTTTTCTCAGCTATGTAGGGTGCTTCGCACCTGTCCACTGATGCCTGTTGTTGATATTAATACAATTCTCTCAGAATATTTGGATCACAGAGCAATAATGGTTTTATTTGGACGCAGGGGTTCTCAACATCCAGTCAGTGGTATGGTGTACATTACATCACAGGGTTTCAACCAATCAGACACTCATCAACAAACAGCATCACTAGACAAACGTTTAAAGAGAGGGTAAACAGTATGACAACAACTCACACTCTGGTCCCCACCATATGACAGGCACTCAGTCTGCTCTCTTATTGTGATGTTCTTTTGAATAGTAGCTTGATGTCTTGTCATCTCGACAAGCAAACAGTGTTGCCCATTTCAGCATACATTCCAGAAACCAAAAACATGTCCTTGTAACATCACATGTAGGAAAAAAAGGAGAGTGCACCAAGTGCCTTATAAACCGTGCAAGGAGAGGATCCATATCAGTCCTGCTGTTGCCAACAATACTGCAATGCATTTGCTTTGAAAGGGAAGGAGCTACAGTAAATGACAAGAGTTCACGGCTCAACCACAGCACAGGCAGTTCACAGGGAAGAGGGAAAACAAAACGAAAAATATGAAAGAAATATTCTGAGATGATTCTACTGAACTTGATCAGTAGAGTGTGTACAGTAGTTTTCATAACTCCTATCCTTCAGGAATCACCCAAGCACAGACAATCAGTTCATGATGATTTCTCTGCAATTCAACAGAGAGAAATATCTTTTTACAATGCATTCCTTTGATTATTTGATGAGTGTGTTACATTGGTTTTTACTACTGAAGAGCATTGAGAAGTAAAAATGATAACGAAAACATCAGTTTATATCAAACATGACAACTAAGTGACAACATATCGCAGTTAAAAAAGTAAATATAAAAGTCCAATAAAAATTGATGTTGTGCACAAAAGGCACACAGATTTTGTACTCCACTTACACAAGTGTTAAATATAAATAAAGAAAATGCCAAATACATCTCTGTGTGAAAACAGTCTGAATGATGTTAATTTCACCTTTAAATTGTGTGCTTTCTTTGCATTTTAAACATGTACCTTTTTTTTGATAACCAGAAATGGTCACTAGCAAGATTGATACTTTAATTTCAACTGCATGGATGAGCTTATCAATTGTACAATCAGCTCCAGACCATAGTCATAATGCCCATGTAAGGTTATCATAGCCACTGGTTCGTCACATACACAAGAAGCAATACCACTAGAAACCAGCAGAGGGTGTGAGTGCACTGCATGACTTAAATGCTGTATTGCCTTTCTCCTGCTGGGCATTTGCCAGTGCTGCATGAGCTCTCTGTTCTTAACAATCCACCCACCAGGGAGCAGCTAGAGATGTATAATTCTGTCTGAGACAAACAAAAAGCAACAAATACATTGGCAATAAGCAAACATTTCAGTTTTAAAGCATGTATGCCAGTAAAACTGTAGAATGTATAGAATGATAGCTAACTGGAAGTGGAATTGGTGCCTGGTATGCATGCTGTTTCTTTGAACATTTTGCTGAATCAAGCATTATTATTTGTCTACAATTGATATTTGTATCAATTCTATTTTACTGCTATACAGGGCTTCATTCATCATTCCCAAACCCCCAAACAGGTTGTTAAAGCCTGTCTTTTAAAAAACAAAAGGCCAATAATGAAGTTATTTGTGCGTTTTACCAAGGCAAGGCACCACATACAGCCATTGGTTAATTGCCACATACTATGAGTCAGACAATACAGCGCAAAACATGCAGAATAGGGCAGGCTCTTTGGGATGCTGATTACAAGGTCTCTGCACTAGAGCTTTCAGAAACAATTCAGAATGACAGGAGGTACAGTAGATATACAAACACTGAAACTTTCTCTATTTAGTTTTTCCCCCACAAAAAAGGGAACAGTCTACTGTCAGAGCATGACTGTATCTATCAACTAAGATAACACAAAGGCAGGGAGGGAGGAAACCACTGTGATAAAAGTATGCCACAACATTTAGTGTGTACTGCTCAGGCAATACTAGGTTTGTCTATGTAAGTATCACATTTGAGATTTGAAAGAGGAACTGTGAAACAGTACTTTTCAGCTTCTCTTGTGCAATAACGGGATCACACAAGAGTTCAAGAATTCAAAATTCAAAGATGGGCATGAGTGTCAAAAATATAAAGGAGAAAACAGCTTTATTCAGCTTTCATGGACACTAAATTGACGCTGAAGGGCTGTTCAAGCTCAATGGGATATCTACAGTACAATTACCAAATGCAATCTAAACATACAGTACAAGGTAAGCGATATGATCTCCATTAAATCAACACAGCCAGGGAATATGCTTGCTGTTTACTGTAGAGAATGATAAGGTGTTTTTGTGGTTGGTTTCAATCTTTACAAATGCTATTCACATCAATCCCTTGCCTGTTTTGTGTTGGCCTGTACAGGATTAACACTTTCAAAAAATTACTAACAATATATTATGTACAAGTTTACCACAGGATTCCTACAATTAGTTGGTACATTAGTTTTCTGCATCTCATGTCCAGGACATGGGGAAAAATATGGAAACACCAACATAAAGTCTGTTCACTGTCCACGTTTCCATGATGGCAGAGCATGACTTTCTTGGCCCACTTTTTCTTTAGGGGTCTAGGTTCATTCTAATCACTACTAAGATTTTGAATGATCACCTTCATGCCAGGATGCATTGTCTTTAGCAATAGGAGCAGTGTCAAAATTCAAAATTTGTTCTACCTGAGAAACCCCTGATGACTAAACCCCCATCTATTCAAAGCCGCTAGCGGTCTGGTTACCCAATGCTTTTAACAGAATGATAACCTTAGCCACATGCATGGCAAATTAAAAGACAGGATATGATCCCAATTAGTATTTTGTGACAGATGTGGACATGACATCTGAAACAGTAAGGTTTCAGATGAATAATTACACTTAACAATGATTAACTGTTCTTGCCCACTGACAGTACTAGAAAAAGCCCACACCATTACAGATCCCCTGTCAGTGACGGAAATCTTTATGCTAGTATTTCCATTATTTTCTCCAAACCCAGCATGCAGAATTATATAATGTTGCTATGTTGTTACTTTGCTGAACATCCATTGTATTATAGTACAAACAGAAAGCATGACAACTTCAAGTAAGTCTTTATGTACAGCCAGAAGGCCTGTGACCCTGTGGTCATAGACATGGTCTTTAGACTGAATGTCTACGCCAGTCCAGATGGAGTGTTTCATACACATCAGCAGGAGTGACTGAAACTTCACCTGGACAACCTGTGCAGGGTGAAAACTAATACCAAATTTCACACAAGTATTGCTTCACTTGCATTCAATGTATCTCTGAAAGGAGAACATGGCCACAGATTTTGTTTATCTTGAGGTAAAACAGAAATAAAAGTTTGCTTCGAGGTTACTTCTACTCATTCTCTACACGTCTGTAGTTAAATCAAGTTTCAAAGAGTGTTGAGCTTTATGCTATCAAACCCTTACAGGTTTTCCAACTACTTCATCACCATGGTAACATAGGCTCACTTCAGGAGCTTCCTGAATTCATGAATTCATGAAGTCAAACCAGAGAGGAAAACATCCACACCTGCTTATCACACATCTGCACCCATTTCCTTAAGCTTTCCCCTCACTTGGAAAGCTTGAAAACCTTCTCACCTACCAGATTCTACCTTTGCTACATGGTGCCAGACTTATCCCCAGCTTCATTAGCTGTATTAACGTTGGGACCAGCAGCTGCATTGTTATTTGGAAATATCTTCTCAGTAGGGGTAACAGCAGGGCTGCCGACCCCTGAAGAGCTGGAGCTGCTGGAGCGGTGCTGGGTGGGGGGGGGCCGCACCGGCCTCATGGGAGGGGGGCGGAGCTGAGCCCCAACCAGCCGGGCGGAGAGGGCAGGTTTGAAGGTGGTCATCATCTCAGAGGTGGAGCTGCTGCTGCGGCGCATGGCTGCGTCCGGGTCTCGGATCATAATGGTATGCAGCGGGCTGGCGGGCTCAGAGCTGACCGGGTTCTTCATGGGCTCCAGGGTGTCCAGCACCACGTCTGGCGCCTGCTTGGCCGTGTTCTGCCGCTCCAGCTCACGCAGCTCATGGAGGGCTGTGGTCATGGTCTTCTCTATGTCCTGGTATGGGAAAGACAAACATGAGGAGATCAAAACAGTTAAACATAATGGCCAGGTCAGCAGAATTTGATTGCAAAATTAGATATCTACCATTTAAAAAATATGACACCTACTGACATTACTGTATTAGTTATCATGAACACTTTGATTGTAAAATAGTGACATTTTAGAGGGTGTAACAATTTGTGTTTTTACACATTGAGCAATGAACCTCAAGTAATTTTTTTTTTTTAACTTAAATTGGATATATAGCATTTTGGAATGAAACCCTTCAGTTCTAGTCAAGTTATGATCATTAACAAGTGGTCAAGTATTCAGTTTACAGTTTTGACTACTATGACTAACTAGGATAAATAAACTAACAACCACTGACTTAAAAACATACTGTACAAACTGAACGTTGTATGCCTGATTGACCTTGTATCTAATGGCTGCAGCCATTAGCTAATGATAGGAATATGGTGCAGAACCTTCAGTGCTCATTAACTTGTTATTCAGCTCCTGGTCTCCATGTCCTAGAAGGGTGTCTATCACCCAGCTGCAGTCTGACACTGACATTTACTCGGAGTCCCAGCTGCTGCTTTGAGACAGACAGATAGCAGGGAGCCTGACTCTGTTCTACCAAACCCACCCACCCTGGCTGCATGCAAGAATTCTCTGACACTTCATATCATGCATGGCAGTGACAGCAAACAGATATATGGAAACAAATAATACCAAAAGTGACAACTTCGATTTCTCTGTATCGCTCTTTCATAGTATCCTTGCCCTTCTGTTTTGCTTGCATCAGAAATTACACACTAAAAGATCACTGTCATTATCAGTAGCGCTCATCATTCTACCATTTAAAAAAACGCTGTTGTGCTATTTTTTTCAATGAGCACAGCGAGCGCATATAGTCATTATCAATACTCATTTGATTTTCTACACAGCTCAAGCTCCAGAATGGCTGTGAAAGGATGGATGCATGGATAGTAGATGGAGGACAGACAGACAGACAGACAGACAGATAGATAGATAGATAGATAGATAGATAGATATTTGGGTTTCATGTTCTACATTCTGTGCATTTCATAATGTAAATTAAAGCAGAAAAATCCTGTTAACATCAAGTCACACATCCAGGTTATGAAAGACTCTGATATTAACACCGAATATATCACATCCTGAACAGATTTGCATTGCTTGGGTGCAGACATAAGGGAACTTGCCTCAGCCAGAGCCTCAGCCTCCAGTGATTTGTGGTCCCCTAGGCTGCTGTGGCGAGTGGCTCCTGGCACCGGTCTCAGCGGGTGGCCCTCAGGATAGGCCTTCCTGTCTGGGTAGTTGATGCTGCCTGCACTGCCGAAGGTGCCTAGACGCCTCTTTTCTGGACTCTCTATACGGCCCTTGCTGATGGACACCTTGTGGGGGCTGCTGGGACAGGCTGCAGCCCGTGGCGGAGTGTCAGCCACCCTGGTGGGGCTGTGGGTATCTGCACCGCTCCGACGGCGTGGGATTGCAGCTCCATCAGACCGTAACCTCACCCTAAGGAGAAGCATCACATCAGACAAACAGTCAAACTAGAAAACTCTGTGAACAAACTAATGCAAACTAAAAACGCAACCCCAAGACAACAGTAGTGCTTATCCTTTATGGTAACCACCTCCCCATGACGCCTCCAAAGTTGTAATCGGGTGATTGCTCGCATGGTGACGGGACGTCATTTTTAGATGAACTCTTGTCATCCAGCAGTGGTCCGCTGCTCGCCTCACTGTCTGCTTTCTGGCTAAGATTGTCTGAGAAAGCATCATCCCTGAAAGAGCAGAGGAAATAGTGGTGAACATAAGATATGCACATGAAGTACATATGCACCTACTTTAATTCACAAAAGATTGGGAAGTGGCATGAATTGAGACAAATTGCGTAAGTTTATCCACCACAACATATTGTAAATATCATCAGCCCTACTAATATAATCGCTCATAAAATAATTTAAAGTGACTTATCCTTCAAAAGAGTGCTTATGATCACAAAGGAAAATTACAAAATTGATCAAAGACTACCAAAAAGACACATTTTGCTGTTACTCACAGGTCTTGTACCACGATGTACTGATGTGGGATTAGACCATCTACACCATTATGGCGTCCCTCCCACCAGTCTTCAGAGGCTCGGTGATACAGAAGCAGAGAGGCTCCCTTCTTGAAGGACAGCTCCCTGGGAGTGCGTCCCACGTAGTCAAACTTAGCTATGGCCTCGATCTGTTCAACCTCTGAAGGCATAAATAGGCACAAAACATCAACATTCATATTTTTGGAGCACTGCATGGTTATGGCCATATTGAAAGGTATAGAGAAGGTAGTCTAGGCTAGCCAATCATGTGACAGTAATCACATCTATCTGCTTCCTTGACTTAATAACATGCAAGCAATTCTTGCTGTAATTAACGAGAAGCCCACCTTGTGTCTGGAGTAAATAATAAGAGAAAATCTGCGAACATAGCATCTGGGCTCCTAATCCAATAAATTTTGCTCTTTCTACAAGAAACATTCACTCCAATGAGTGAAGCTCAGTATGTCTCTGTTTATATTTCAAAAAATCCCTCAAGTCAGGCACAAGAGCTCACACCGCAGAGCTACAGAGCTGTAAAAAAAACAGCAAAACACACACACACCAAAAACACAAAACGCATGCTTTGAACCATTTCATTGTAGGTTACAATTATAATTCACTGAGCCAGTGATGCAGAGGGAAAATAAAGAGCCATTACTGTATGAATATGTCTTGTAGAGAAAACCCCATTATTGGTTGAGGCAATGAATATTGAATATTTTTACCTACTGAATATGTTTACCTAAAATGCTAGACGAACCTACACCTGTCTGCAGTGTGTGTCTATGGGCCAGCCAGCAGGGGTCAGCCAGGGTTAACCGCTGTACATGGTTAAAATGAATCAGCTCTCAGCAAGAAAACTCCCATGCAAACAGAAAGGCCGATCAGTTTTATTTGCAACTCCCACCAGGGGCAAGCAAGGAAGTTACAACAGTTACAGTTACAGAGGGGAAGGAGGAGAAAGGGAGGGAGAGAGAGAGAGAGAGAGAGAGATTGGTGGCAAATTTGGCATCTATTTTGTCATTGAAAAGTATCCAGCTGTGAATGATGTTATTATAAAGAAATAAAAAAGAAAAATGTACTCAGGGTGATTGGTTTATTCTCAGTTTGTCTTCAGTCCAAGAAAACTGCTCCTATTAAACTGACTAAGAGACCATAGTGCAACACAGGGGCCCTAAACGTCACCTAAGTCCCTCTCAGTACTCAGCAGGCAGGCAAGAGCAGCACCTATAGGGGGCAACCAGCCTTTGTTCATCCTTCCAAATAAGAGCCTTGGAGAAAGTGTCAGCACTCATTACAGATGAGGCTCTGAGATAGGGTTACCCAGTCTGGCCCAGCACACTGCACTGTGTAGACCTGTCCATTCACCTTTCACTGACGGCACAGGCGATATTATCCTTTGCATTACCCATGTTTTGGCCTTTGTGTCTCGCCCAGTTATTCTGTCAGAGCTCTGAGAATTGGGAAAATGCTGCACAAAGGAGAGAGTCCCATGGGACTTGCTTACTAACGCTGAACAAAGAGAGATCAGGAGAGGAGGGAAATGGAGAGCAAGAGAGAGAGAGAGGGAGAGAAAGAAATAGAGGCACACAGAGAGAGAAAGACAGATCAAAGAGGCAGTGCAGCATGCCAACAGTGTTTACTCAACTTGCCTTCAGCTTCAAACATCACATAAGCCTTTGCAACCATAAGCTGCTGCAGCACATGCCTTGCTCACCTTTCAGTCAAAAGCACTCAATAAAAAAGGTCAGTCGACACTTAAAGCTCTTTCATTCACAAAGCATTCTAAAATCACATCACACATATTCCCACGTGAAATCCATGTAATACTATTTGCCAAGATGTCAACTGGTTTGATATGATATGATACTCTTTGAATGATCAAACAGTATCTAAAAAATCATTTTCTACTTGTCTCTAACAGGTTTCTAGAATTTGCGTCTCCTCATCTGCAGCTGTTTTGATACTGCTGTCAACATTTTGTGTGCAAACTCTAACACTTAAAGTCTAATTTAATCAGAAATATGCATGACAGCATGTATATTTCGGATCTTAATTACAGTGCTTTGGTCTAATCAGTCAGCTAGGAAAAGAAAGAATGACATAGCTGCCATGAAAAAAATATAGTCATAGTGACAAAGCCCATTCTTAAGAAAAAAAGAAAAGAAATAATGACTACATGGACAAAGAGAAATCACGGCACTGACCTTCATCACTGGTGTGCGGTTCAGTTCCGTTGTCAGCCTCGTCGATGGTCCCTGGCTCGCTGTGGGGGCTGTCACTGCACCGGAGAATGAGAAGTCAAGGGACGGGTTAATTACATAATAGGGTAAGTCATGCAAAGTCTGCTGAATGTCTTCTTCAGAAAAATGGGTAAAAATTGTAACATTTATATGAAATCCAAGAGAAGGATTCAGGTTGCTGGACCTGATCCAACTGCAGACCAAATCTGTAGACAAATATTGATTCCTTTTAGCTTTTGGCACCTAGTCAAATAAGCTGTCGCTGATATAAAGCTAGCGGAGCACAAAAAGTATTTTTTTTAATGAACAGTAAGTCTCTTTAAGCTGGGTATTAGATAATAAAATGTCTCATTAATTTTAGCTTCTTAAATAAACCTCCAAACTCCATAAGTCAAAGTTGATGTAACTGTAACCCAAGATATAAATTTGTATGTACTTTACCCATGTGTTCACCCTCTGGTCTAGCCAATACTTACCAGTACTCCTCTCCTCCAGTCATGCACTTTTCATACACTGGGCCATCCAGTTCACGGTGACTAGGAAAGATGACTTCGTTGTGGATGATGATCGTCTTGATGACCTCGTTAACATGCGCCTGGCAGGCTACAGGGTCCTGGCCGTCTGGGATGGGCATCAGGGTCGGACCAAAACAGATAGCCAGGTTGTAGGGGTCCATCATGTTCTCATCGCTGTACTGGGAGAGACTGGGGAAATGTTCACAGGTAGGTTTAATGAGCATGTGTGCTCTTTTTCGGTACCACCCTACTTCACGTTCTATCAATTTCATTAATTCACTCCTGCGACTTGTCCTGTACAAACAGTCTTCTGCTGTCTGCCATTGAGCGGCTCCATTAGTGTAGCTGATGATGAAGTAGCTTGATGAAGGCTACCTTGTGACAGTTTTTGAGGGATGGGATTTCATTTACATTCTCTACCTAGTATTATTTTTATTCTGAGTTGTTGTACATATTGTGCATTATATTAAGGATTAGATTGTCACATTCTCAACTTGAAGAATATCAATCCCGAAATTTCTTTAAAATCCAACTGCTAGCAAAGGCACCTGAATTCCATTTTGACAGATTACGTGCTTCATTGCACAGTGTAGTTAGACAATATTCAAAGTGGTCTGATTAGCTAGCCCCTACAAGAAATCAACTTAGCCAGCACATTCCATAATCTTCTCTTGTTAGCCAAGTCAATCTATGTTGCCATCTGCTTTAAGAGGAAGTCATAATCAGCCCTGGCACATGTCAACAAGTTGAAGTTGAGCAGTAAAGCCACAGCTGGAACAGCTCCAACAGCGGAGGAGGCATAAAACAGCAGAGTAAAACTTGGGATATGAAATCAAACTCTTTGTTCTGCAGGCAAACCCGGTAAAAGGAGCATTAATAACATCCATTAAAAGAGGACAGGTATATTACTTCAGTGAGGCATGGGTTTCCGGCACCGTAAATAACTTCTAAAGCACTGCAGACAGATTTAGTAATAAATAGGATGCGGTCTGTTCGATATATCTTTGGAAATTGTCTTCCCATCTGACTGAAGCTATTCTGTTGCTGTCTGATTTATTGTTCAGTAGGGCTTTATCCTACAAGACACTGAAATTTACATGAAAACTAATGTTTAAGATTCAGTTACATAACATCTTTGTTGACGGTGCATAGAATAAACTCACTTCTACATACAGTTCCGTATAACCTAAGAGCTGTGGCTTGGGGTGTAATATCAATCAATATGTCAGTCAAACTCACTGATTGAGGAAAGCAAATAGGTATCTCATGACGATTATGACGGTGCGGGGAAGAGTCACGATAATCTGCTGGATGTGATGTGCTCTCTCAGCTCCCGACTCCAGCTCTGAAACACAGAGGAGAGGAATAGAGAGTCATAATAACACTGTTGCGCACCGCGATTAATGGGAGAAAAATAAAGCCATGACATATACAGCACCGAAGCAAAAGTCAGGGGAGATTCTAAAAACGGTTATTTGACACTTTAATAGATGCCCGCTCCTGCCTTTCACCAGAGCAGTGTGGCAAACTGAGTGATCAAGCTATTTGGAGCAGGGGGGGAAAGGATTCTGTGGTGCGCTGACTGCACACACACGGCAGACTGATGTGGGCCGCACTCTCCTCTTCCTACTGGGTTTCTGTTAAATATCAGGCGGAGAGCCCTGGTGTTAAGATTGTTTCCATGTGCTGCACTGCATGCCTCCCTCTCCTCCAACAAAGCACTGCAGAATTTCTGAGAAACTGGAAGGTGTGCTCTCTCCGCACTGTTCGACCAGTCCGCTCACTGCCACTGTGGCACTGAATACCGCTCTGTCCTACTGTTAGCTGGTCTACATGAACTCACTGATGGTAGAGATGAGGTCCAGGAAGCGCTCCTTTGGGAACAGTGGGTTCTCCAGTCCCCTGAAGTAGAGCTTCAGCACCCCTGCCACTGAGTTGATGTCATGCTCATTCTGGTCATCAATCAGGGGATCTTCACCTGGGTAAAAGACACAACAATAAAGTGTGTTGTCACTGGTTTAAAAGTGAATATCATGATCAATAATGGCAGACGTTTGAGACATGTTTAATGGGTTTATCCTGTTAAAGCATTTGTGAACATGGGGAAAGTTCCATCTGTCATTTCTTACTGCCAGACAAACAGCGACTCACCTCTCTCAAATGAGTTTTTAATGTCATTGACCTCCACCTGCGATCCAGGCACCCGGAATATGCCTTGCTGCTGCAATCCTAAAAGCACAGAAATACAACCCAGAATTCAGAGATTCAGTGTCAGAATCAGGCTACCATTATCTCCCCACCCTAACGCCAGCTACATGAAAGCCCACTGGAAACGCACAACAGAGAGCAGGAAATGTAATCTAGTCATAAAGGGAGATGCGTTTTTTCCAGGAGAGGGCCCCTCAGTGTGGCTGCAGCATATGGTTTCAGTTAGAGAGCTCCTAATCAGTTTTCTGGAGTTTCATTAGGTCCAGATCCAGGGGAAAGGCCTGCAGGCTCCAGGCTGCAGCAATGGGCTGAAGACAGATGTGAAGGTAGACAGGGAGGAGTTATGAGGGGGGTGGGGGTGGTTGAACTGACTAAACAAAGACCAACAGGATTTTCAAACCTCTCTATGTGTGATCTACAGTTATGTGCTTGTCATATCAATGGCAGCCAGCTGAGAGAGCCAGGGACTGAGGTGTAAGAGCAGAATAAGTCAGTCGCCGTACCTGGGGCTATTTATGGAAATGGATGACCTTGTCCTACAATTGCTGTCACTTCTTATGAGGCTGGAGGAGTTTGCGAACTACCCTTTTATTCAGAGATAGTAGCAGAGATAGTCACAAAGAGCATGATGTGAGACTTACCATAGAGATTGATGTATCTAATACAGCTCTCAGCAACAAGTGGAATTGGTTGACCTGAATCCTGAAAGAAAATTATGTAAATAATAAGAAAAACGCAAGGGAAATAAAAAATGACTAAATCAGTAGCTAACCCATAGAATTGCTATTAACTTTTACACTGATATAAACTATACAATGTCTTGATAAGGAATTAAACATACTGACCTTTCCATACATATGTATAGCAATTGCCTTGAGCTAGTCCATGATAAATAAATGCAACACTGAGCAGCCTAAGGCTGTATTCTACCACAGTAAACTAAATGACTGGTCCTGATGGCTCCTAAACATCTACGTTTAGCCAAATTCATGAGCAGTATAAAACTAAAAAATCAAACTAATTGTTATTCATATCCTGATGTCACAGAAAACAAACAGCTGTGGAACACTAGTAGCATGCAAGTGTAGCCCATTAGGACAACTGTGAGGGGGGGAGCAGAAGTCAGTATATTATCACTATTAGTCTAGTAGTTTTAGTGGGCCTTGTGCCCCAACCTATACCCTCCCCCAATAGAGGTACCTGAATGCGGGTACGGGCATTCCTTCTTCCTCTGGGACAGAAAGCAGCAGAGCAAGGAGGAGCAGAGGAAGGGAGGCAGAGAACCACACAGTTAGAAAAGCTCAGATGAGAGACCCCTCTGGAAGTTAGAGAAGGCTAGGCACAGGGACTGGCGATGGGACAGCTAGGGATGCAGTAAGGGTTGGGTGCAGTGAGAGACAAAGCAGACCCACCGCTGTCTCCTGTCTCTCAGTCATACAAAGAGTGACTGGATTTAAGAATAAAGCCATAGATGGTAAATTGCTCTGCAGGGGAATAAAGAGACAGCTGACTGCCACTATGTCTGCACCAGCAGAACCATGGGAGGGAGGAGGAGGATTAGAGGTTAAACAGAGACGTTATATCATGATCAAGGGCAGCTGGAAGAGGGAGGAACAGAAGGCGAGAGTGAGGAAGAGAATGAGAGGGAAGGCTCTAGTCGCCTTCCCCTCCAGCTCCACAGGGGCTGCTCAGTCATACACCACCACCAGAGGGTACCTTGATGAAGGTCTCCATATTGCCGTTAAACAGCTTATGGTTATACACGGAGCGTGGCCTAGGCTTCCGCATTTTCTGTGGTTTAGGGGGGAGAGTGGGGGGCCTGGGAAATGATGGACAAGGGGAACAAAAACACCATATTCTGTGAAACAGTAAAACGGAACGTGGAGGTTGAAATGCAGGTATGAAGAAACAGTCTCCTCTGTTTAGGTGAAGGAAGTGTGTGTGGGGTGGAAAACGTGAGTGATCTTTATTTAAATGTTGAGAATAAACCATAGGGAGATGTTTTGTTACGCAGGTCTTTTATTATAAAAACCTGATTAGTCTGCCCTCTAATTAACCCCTAACTAATAATGAGGGGTTGTGTTGCCCAAGACTCTAGGCTTGGATCTCTAACAAAACACTTTCCTTGACTGATTGAAAACACAGCACAGGTTAATGACTCTGATGCATGCCTGCATGAGAACATTATTAACAAGGCTAATAAAAAAAAAAAAAAAAGACCACCTGCTGATATTTTATGTTGCCCCTACAGTTACAGTGTGGGAGACGACAACGGTCTGCACTACATGTATGATCCAAAGCTAACAAACAGCTACAGGGCATTTAAACTCTGACGGAAATTTGAATAATATGATTTCTTACTGAAAATAGAATTATGTATTTCCTGTATCATTCTTTAACCATAGACTCATAGTCATATAGAAATGCAAAAAAAAAAATGCTAAAAGTGTTTTCTTTCACACTATAAGCACACACAAACACATGCAAATGCATGCAGATATGCACACGCTCTCGCTCACGCACACACAACTTTTGTTTGACAAGATGAAACTCAAAAACATCTGTGACAACTCATTGTGAAAGAAGCCACAATAACAACACAATAACAATATCTGTGCAAGAAGAGGTATATGTTATTTTAGGGAAAGACAACAGCAATTGCAAAGCCATGCACAATTCAGAGATGCCACTTTTTACATATCATATTGAGCATGGAATTAATTTGGACATTGATAGGAAACTACTGTAGTTGTTGACTACAGTACTTGACTACAGTATATAAGGCTACAGTAATATTGTCAAATACATAAGTTTCAGTTTGTGTGAATTGGAATGCTTTTGAATTCTTGATTTGCTTTTGTCTTCCTTTCTCTTTGACTCTCTTCTATTCATTTGAAATGGCTGGAGTAAGCAGGTGCTTCATGGCTGAAAGGGATCAGAAATAGCTCACTTATCATAGGAGATCTTACCTTGTAGTTCCACACTCAGCCCTTTCCCCTGTGGAAAAAAGCACAAGAGGGAAATGTCATTAAAAATATTAGTGTATTTATAGTGCACATTATTCAGACTTAGTCCTGCTCCAGTGTCCAATCCCACTGAATGGTTTAATGAGAGACAACACGGCTATTGAAAGAGAGATGAATGGTGCAGTGCTAATACCATTCTTGGGACAAAGCTATTGAGCAGTCGTGGCAGAAACCTCAGGGGATCTAAAGGACCCTATGGGGCATAGGCCCTCTCTCAGAGCAAAGAAAAGGGGATGGGGGTGAAGCAGAAGGATGGGGGCTGCAGTGTGTGCATGTGGAGGGAGGGGGTCATCTAACACTGGTGACACTGAGCGATGTCTGTGCCGGCTCACTGAGCCTTTTGTTACAATGTGAACAACACACGCACATGTGCATATACAATGCCAGATACACACTCTCTGAGCATTTATGATGAAAACACATCATACAAAGTCACCATCAATCTCAGCTATACTTGGTTTGCTAATTGGAGAATGTGTGCAATTTTAGGCATTTGTTGAAGCATTTTCTTTTCTGCTTATGATAACACACATCCTGCACATTTTGCCCTCATATAGAGTACAACAGCTCTGCTTTCACAGCTTCATAAATGAAGTAAATTCAAAGAAAACTGAGCATGGCTTTATGAACTGGGACTAAGAGGGTGTCTTTGTCTAGTAGTGACTGGACCATCGACTGGAAGGGAGCCATTGTACAAAAAGCAACAATCGCACAACGGCATTCCAACATTGTTGTTTCTTTACTCCAGCTAACAATGGACAGAGAGAGCGAAGGCTAGCCCATTTCTCTACATATCATTTTGGCAGATGGGAGCAGGTCTCTGGAGCATTCATGTGAAGAAATAACAGCACATTTCCCCTCTCATCATTCCACTGAGTGATAGCCCTGTCTACCTCTGGCCAATGAACCCCAAAATTACAGAGTTTCTCAAGCATGAGCGAAAACACAGACTGTGTTGATTTTGCCTTAATTTCATATCAAAAAATGACAAAGGGCCTTAAAGACAGAAGAGGTATCTATTCTGCAATCATAATATGTGACAAGTTCAAATCTGATTCATTGAACAAGAGAATTGGTGAGTCCCTATCTGGGAAACAAGGGGTATCCCAGGTTGGCAGGTGTCCTAGCACCATCTTGTCTGGTGGCCATGTTATTCATCTATAAAAGCAAGATGAGCTGTGAGCGCCATTTGGCACTCTCCATGGTCAATCTCATCTTGTTCCCATGCTCACACACATGCACACACGCACACACACACACAGACACTATTTTGGACGTGATGCAAAGGGCTAATGAGCAGCACTGATTGATCACCTGAATAATTAAACATGGGTGGTACCTGGAGCCACCATATGCCATGTTCACACACACTCTCAGCTGCTCTGTACTCCATGGTCATACAAACAGATCTGTCCAGCTGAGTGCCAGGTTGACATGAAATGAGTGTATATGAGTGTAAGTGTACAGTATACAGTAGGAGTGTAGTTGCTTGCCACAGGGCTCAGAAGAAAACAGAAGGACACTTTTTTGAGGTAAACAAGTCAAAACAAAGTAAATAAGTAAATCACACATGCATGAATGTATGCTAGGTGTGAAATTTAGAGACCTGCAGTGGATGTGTGCACCATGTGTGTTGTATGGCCTCAGCTGTCTCTGCCTGATGCCCTTTTCTATTAGGTGAACCCCTGATGCAGGAGCAGCTGCTGAAACGGGCCTGGTCTGGGCCTGCTGATTGATTGGGCGTAAACTGTTCACGGCTGAGGTGACAAGGGCACCCCTGGGAGGGGAGGGGTTTCTCTTACAGCCTGGAAATGAAATCCGGCTCCTCCAGGACGCTCCCTGCGGCTATACCATATAGAGAACAACCACATCATTCTCTAACCAGTGGAAATAAGCAGAAAGGGGAATCGATACCTCAAATGAGATGCAGTCTTTTTTTTGGTGTGATAACCCTTTTGAATATTAACGCTCATTTCTTCTTTCCTTCCTGTTACCTTCCGAGAAAAAAACACAAGCCTTTGTATCCTCCTCTACTTCATTCACTGCCACTTATTAGATAAAACCTACACCATTATAACCTGCATTATAACCCTGAGGGCAGCTATTTTACAGACCTGTCACAGGATTCTGTGGGCCATAATTAGAGGAAGAAACACTAGGTCAGGCGCCTGCCATTAAAAGACACCACATACACCAAAGAGAACATGAGACAGGGCCTTACCTTCACCCAGTGTCTGCTTCAGTAAGTCATGCTTGGCCTGCAGTTTAATGATGAGGTTGCTGCCATTCAGGAACTCCTTGAATTTCTATAAAGTCAGATGAAGGCAACAGTGAGTGAACAGCGCTGATCCAATGAAACAAGAGCCCAGACAAACAATTCAATGTCACTTAAATCAGCACAAATTCAATCCGTTCTATTGTTAATTTAATTTCTATTTTCAGAGTATGGGGAAATGATGGCTGATGGCTTGATTTTGAAAAGCAGTGCACTGCGATATCCCGAACTGAGCGCAGTTGACCATAGCAAGCAGACAGCCGGTCACAGTTTGGATCAATAGACAGATCAAAACAGACATGAACTCACTGAAAAGTAGAACACTTCAGTCTCCTGCTGGTTCGCCCTCCTCTTGGCGACATTCAGCTTGCTCATGTAAGACTCAGAGGCCACAGACTTAATGGACTCAGTGGAGCGGCTATGTTGGAAGGCGTCCGACACGTCAAAGTCCTCCACCGTCAGCATGTCCTGCAGCGTCTGCATGGTGGCATCCAGGGTCTTTCTCACCTGCGCAAATGCAGAAACCAAAGAGCATGATAAATGACGCATTGTTTCTTACTCTGTCTTAGTCATATTATCCTCTTCATGAGGAAAAAGGCAATTCTTTTCAGGCGTTAATGGAACAGAAGTAGCTGATGGCAGTTTCAAGGGCAAGTATGAGTGATTTACAGTGCTAGCATATCCATATCAAAGACAAATTGACCCCCAAAACAATAAATGACCTTGGATTGCACTGGAATGACAGCTTTTTCTCTCCTCATACAGGTCCGGCGCAACCCGCAGGTCAGACATACATCAGAGCTGAAAATGAAGAGTGTCTGGCAACGATACAAGCTGTATGTAAAATGACTGAAGGGGGCTTTTTGTTTAGGGCTGAGATTGATAAAGCTCATTTCCAGTAATGGCAAGGCTCGTCCATTATACACCAGTACACAAGACACAGGGAGACAGGGAAGAGCCAGAGCACAGGCAGGCGGGTCTGTCAGGCCAGGCTTATTATCACCTCCATTCGCACTTTCATGTCTGCTGCTCTCACCGAGGAAGCCCTCTCCTCATCACAGAATATACAATCACAGATGTAACTTCATAGAAAACGTAACATTAGCGCTATCACAATCTAAATATATTCTCAGCTCCCTGGGAACAAGGGTCATTGGAGTGTAATTGCAATGAGAACAGATGGCATGTGGCCCTCCTCCTTGGCTCTGGGGAAATGGAGACAGGGCTTTCTGTCTGGGGGGTGCAGGTGGGGAGGGGTGATGGTCAGGAAGGGGAGGTGGGGGTGGCGGGTGGGGGTGGGGGTGGGGGTGATGGTGGAGGGGGGTTGGCGGGTGTTGGTGCTGGACAGACACACAGCCATACTATAATTCCTCACCTCCTCATTCTCAATCTTTAGCGTAGCCAAGCGAGACTGCAGCTGGTGGTAGCGCATCAGGAGCTCAGTCTGGACAGGCTGCTGGGCGCTCACCTGGCACACCTGAGGGGAAAGACAGAGGGAAGTTTGCATGGGCCACGCAATGGAACAGACCCCATGGATCCTGAAAAAATCTAAATTTCACCACAGCCAGTGATATCAATGTTAGACGATCAACAAATTTCTCATGAGAGCTGCAGCAGTCAAAGCCTCTCACCTCGTCTCCCATGTGTGGCAGGTACTCAAAGCGCATAGGAGGACAGAACACCTGGTTATGCATATCCATGATCTTGTGCTTGTCACTGCGGGAGTCCAGGTTGTCCACTGCATTCTCTATGATGTCCAGACCCTCGTGGCGTGACGTCTCCAAGTTGTACTCTGCAGATAAGTAGGTCCTGAAGGTACGTGCCAGGCTAGCATGGTAGCCCAGGTCACAGCACTGTGGAGGGGAAAAAAGATCTAATAATTAACGCTCAGTAGATGTGTTATTATTGGATGTCTTATTGGATTCAATACAAGTAAAATGGAGAGCAGGAAAATACTTCTTGTTAAATAGTTAATTTGTCAAATCAATGTAAATTTATGTAACAGGGAGAGTGAAAGAGTGTGAAAGTCTTTAGCATTTGCACATTTCAGTATAATTCGTGCGATTCATCATCTGCCACAATGTTAACTGGACTGGATGTTCATGGACTAAATACCAATTTAAGTCCTGTTACAGGTTACCATTCAGAAATAGAAGTGGAGTTCATAGACTTACAGAGGCTGGCACAGTAGGACACCAAAGATAATTACAGTGCCTTATCAGATAGAGCATGTATAAACTAACCTAATTAAGCACAGGATAGGAGTGAGGGGGTTTAGAGGGAGCTTGAGGCTACTGACAGCTCTGTGAATCACTGAGTAAATGGTCTTTAGCACTGAGGAAGTAGTCTCTCCAGTTTGATGCTCAAGTCCCATTGCACCACTCACTCACAAAATGGTTCAGTAGACTGAAGACTGAAGATGTGATAACTGGCAAATTAGCCAGTTTTTATACAGGCACATTGGGTAAGAACACATTCTTGTTTGCTGCAGTGGCCTGGAGGAATAGTTGCCGGGGGAAGGACGGTCACACACAAACACACCTGGGCACCGCTGACAACTGAGCAGCTCCACTGGAGCAGATTTGGTTGAATGCCTTGCAAAAAGGAACATTGATGGTAGGCTACTTGCTAAGAGAGTGGAGAGTTGTTTTTATTCATAAAACCACCCAGGTTTTCCCAGTCAGTCTAGGAATTCAAACCTGCAATCTTGTGCCCTGTTAATGTGAATATACTTGCTGTATATATGCTATAATTTTTGTATATTTTATATATTCTGCATTGTTTTCTTGTCTCAGTAAGTTCTACTTTTAATTCATATATTCTACTTAACACATTCTAGCATTGGAATTGTTTTCTTTGCTGTATCCTATTACTTATTATTTGCTGCTGCAACAACGCAATTTCCCCATGGGGATCATTAAGTTTCACCTTATCAATTTTATCTTCCAGTCACAAGCTTAATTTACACACTCGCACACCACTGACTAACCTCACTCATCCCAGCATACCAACATATCTTACAACTTCCAAATTTGATTGACTGACTGTAATGACTATTCGTCAATTTTAGTAAGGCCCTACAATCTTTAATGCACAGGCAGGCAGTGTACTGGAGGAATTGATTGCCTTGTTGGTTTGAATTACACTTCCGCAGTTTAATATCAATGACGCTGATTGACGAAGCTGACTTCATACTGCGTGGATGTCTGCTTTGATGTGTGGTGGGTAGACACTCTGACATGACAAACAGACCCTTATCCTCCTCTTCCCTGCTTGTGGCAGCCAAACCAATCATGCTCACAATCCCATTCCCTGCAGCTCAGCAGGATTTGGGATGACATGGCCCTTTCAGTTGCCAGACACTGGAGCCAGCAGCCCCATCAAAGTCACCCAGCGAAGGGGCTGGGATAGCCATGAATCAGGGTCTCTGTATGCTGTGCCCAGCTACCTCCAGACTATTGCCATTGCACTTTGCCTAACCCATCAGACTATTTCAATTGCAAGCATGTTTTAATGCACATGTGATGTTCATTGAGTTTGGGAAAATTTACCTACAATCATTGAAATATTACTTAAATCATATCTTATTATGCTTGACCTAGATAATACGCATCTGTGACTTTGGCTAACACAGTGCCACATGGTGGTCTGGCCTCAGGCAAGGTAGCAACACAGTGACCAGCAGGCAGCCGGCACAGAGAGAAAAGGGAAGAAATTAGCAAATTGCTGGGTTGGCAGGTTGGTCAAGGTGGAGGGAATCTGACCAGAAAATGGGAAGTTGCTGGTTTGGTACCGAAATCCATGAGCTGTATTCTAGTTGGGATTGGACTATTTCTGATATTATATCTACAGTGCCCACCTTCACTGCCAACGTGTCATTAAGCACAGCAGTCTGACCTCCCTGAAGAGGGAGCTATATGTACTGTATGTGTGTCTAAGAGGGATAGGTAAAGACTGTTTCCGATGACCTTGTGTACAATCACCAATAAAGGCTTCTTAATCTTCATCTTCATCTGTTTGTCTGCAGGATAGCGGGTGCCAGGTAACCCAGGGCTGAAAACTCACTGCCAACCACATTAGCCACATTCATGCCTGCATACACAGAGCCTTTGCCCACCAGCTGACTTTGACGGGCTTCCAGCCATTAGTGGTTTGCAAAACAAAGTCAACCCTTTAACCCATGGTAATCACAGACTTCCCCAGCAGTGCTACTGGGTTATTCTAGCAATGCACTTTGAATAATAGTGACTTTTATTCAAGTTCTTAGTGTTTCTATCAATAGATCCACCACATAAAATTCAGTCGATTAAAAGAAAATGAAAGGGATTTTCAAATGTTATATTTTTGAGTCTCTACATAATATACACTGAGCCGAGTTTTTAGGTTTTATAGGTTTTTGCTTGTCACAAAAACCTACAGCTTCTTTGAGTCAGCTTTAGAGAGGCAGCTTCCTCTACTACTGTGAGAGAGAGAGAGAGAGAGAGAGAGAGAGAGAGAGAGAGAGAGAGAGAGAGAGAGAGAGATCCTGGGTCATATTTCTATGTTGTCATGTGTTTTACTCGGTACCGTCACACAGCTGAGTTGGTGACACTGACAGACAGACAGACAAGCACAAGGACAGGCTGTGTGTATCTCAGCAAAGCTCCCAAAAGCAGCATCACCAATAACAAATGAAGAAGAGGACAAGACCAAGGAAGATGGGAGTAGGAGACCAAGCAGAAAGCATTCCCTCTGTCAACACTGATGAAGTCCCTTGAAATCATCAGTCAGAAATATCCTAGAAATGCCAGCTGGGTGGTACTACTCAGTACAACAACACTATATTCATGTAAAAGCCAGTCAGTCACCAGCATAACAAACAGTGTTACTTTGTTGTGCAGGAATTAAGATAGAGAAAATGGAGGTAAATACATTTATTGGGGCCAACAGAGCAGCTTGAAAACAAACAGCTAACAGGCTGAGACTGAAAAAGACAGGAACAGATGGTGAGAAAAGCGACAGTGTTGCAGTGTTAAATCAACACCAGAAATCCCAGCTGAGAGATGTAAACAAACACATGTGCCTATCGAATACTTACATCAATCATATCAGAGACGTCATGGATGTAATATTTCGCCACAACAGCGTTTGTTGCTGCCAGGTTCAACAAATAGTCATTCCGGGCTTTTGTGCATTTCAGCTTATTCTCTGAGTACTTGGCTTGCCTCTGGGGAAGGAGAAAAGAGACAGAGCAGATACAGGAAAAACCGTCAGTGCAGGAAAATTAAGCAATAGGGAGAGTTTGAGTATTTGCTCAGTAATAGCAACAGTAGACAGCTCAAGCTTTGGGTCCAACAGACAGGTAAAGATGGCAGGGAAAAGGTCTGGGGAGACAGGTTCTAGAGAGGCTGCCTCAAGATAGTAACATGTTAAATGGCACAGCCAGGCTCGCATTCACTCACTATTCTGTCTCCCAACACAAGAAGCTGCACAGCGCAGATGTTAACAAAGAAGCAGCTATGAAAGACGCTTTTGCTTTAGTGGGTTGTGTGGTCACAAAATGTGCCAATGTTGATGTATATTAAGTGTGCTTACTTACTGAATGACAGCATGATGAATACCATTTTAAATTGTTTAGGTGTTTATTGCAGACTGCATATTTGTTTTCTCAATGTCTTATTGTGATCCACCATATAACTTCAATTTACTGTGCCACACTACCATGGTTATCTGTAGGACTCAGTCATATGAATTCACATAAAGGTATGCGATTATGCTTATATTTCTGAACAATATAAAGCATAAACAATTGGAAATATCAGTACTTTTCATTAAGTCGGTTTTACTGGACAAAAATCAAACCTGCAATCAAACTGGGAGATATTACAATTGACATCAAAAAGAATGAGCAATAAGCTTCACCTATATCATTAATATTGGATGTTTGCAAACCGATACTTAACAGTATTGACAAAAGCAGTTTACTCTTATTGACTTTAGCAACACACTGATTCAGACATGGCTCAAAAAGGCAGGACTGCTATTTGAAGCGCAACAAAAGCATCCTAATTCTAAAGCTGAGACATGTTGCTCATTATTTCAATTATACAAGTCACTGTACATGGACATTTTATTCCAATTTCACACAGCCATCATTATGCAGATTTCAGCAGTAGGTCAGAAGAGAAGAGATTTCTTTGCGATTCCCTCCTCTCCTTTAAACCTGTTTGCAGGTAGAGTAATAAGCAGCTTCAACAGTCTAAAAAACACGTCACAAGGCACAGAGAAAAAGAATACTCATTTCTACACCAAGTTATAAATAGTGTTCAGTTCCCATGCCAGGCAGCATCTCAGTGGATGGCAGCCCGAGGAGGGAGAAAAGCTGTCGGCCTGACAGTCTTTTGATTCCCTGCGCCTGAGAGATAATGGAGTTTCATTTGCATGAAGAAATTCCAGATGAAACCCCAGAATGAAAAATGCATGTGTGTATTTGAAGTACAGTGCGCTCCAGAGACAACCAGCCATCCACTGTGTTGGGGGAGTAGTACTGAGCAGAGAGAGGAATTAACATGAATTGGAAGTGTGCAGAAGCTGGAACCAGAGGAACCATACAGTTGGTTCATTGACCTGGAATACAGTCTGGCTGCAGACCCATGCTCCTGGGAGTCTGTAGCATCTTACTGCTCTGTCTGTCCGTCTGTCTCTCTCTCTTTCTCTCCCCAAGAGAACTGACCCACAACAGACAGAGCTGGCTCTACATCCATAACACTAGACTCTACTAACCTCCTCAGCATCGAGGAGAAACTGCTTAAAGGGCTTAGCCAGCCTAAATGCCCAACTGACGGTTTACGGATTTCCAGCAAGGGGATTGGCTGAATGGAGCTCTGTATGTGCTTCAACTCAACACTATCTAGGACTTAGGCATACTCACCTTCTCTTTCATCTTCTCAATTTTCCTGACAGAGCTGCGTCTCTGAGGCCTGTCGTCATGGCGCAGGAGGTTAACGTTGAGATCACCGGACTTACTGAACTGCTTCTCCTCCTGCTTCTCAGCATCCTTCAGCTTGCTCTCTGCACTGATGCTCTCGGTGTGGTACATGTGGTACGTCTTCATCACCTGCAGGAGGAGCGTGCCAAAAATACAGATAGACCATCAGGTTCAGGAAGTTTACCTTTCTTTAATGCTTGCAGTGAATCTTGGATTTTAAATAAATAAATAAATAAATTCAAGTCACAAACATATTTGAATTAATCAGGAATTTTAACAAGATGGTCCTGGATGAGGTTGATAAAATGTTCGTATTTATCTTCATCAAATTTTACAATATATAGGTTATCATAGAATGAGTTGACAAATTTAAATCTTTACAGATGATGTGAGGACATGTGAGAAGTGACCACATGAGACGACACCTGGGTTCAAAGCCCACAGCCCACCAAGCAAACAAAGCAAGTAAGGAGAACAAGATTTGCTTAGTGTGTCAGTAGGTGAACATTATTCAACAAAACTGATTTGCAACTTTTTTTTATCAACGCATAATATTTCTATGAAATCATAAAGAGTGAATAGACTCATTATGCTTTCTGCAGTAATGCAGGGGGTGTTGTCTGGAACCCATACAAGTGAGGGCCCAGCCAACTGACTGGACCCCGTCATTAGTATTCTTATCAGGAGCGCAGCCAGCCATGAATATGTAGTGGAGGGCCACTGCTGGGACTGGGGAAAGTGAAGTTAGGATATTAACAAAGCCTCTCTCACAGGCAAACAAAACCTGACTCAGAAAACACGGTGGATCTCTCACAGAGACTCACAACAGTCTACAATCTACTTGATGTGAGACTGGAATAATGTTATCCTTGCTGTTGTCATATGGAAATTTTAATTAGCTTCTTTTCTGGCCCAAGCCCAAAAACCATACCACAAAGACACATGCGCTCTTGTGCTCATATATGCCCATATACAGCCACACACCCACCCATAAACACACATGCATCCACACCCACACCTACACACACACAACACACACATATATGACTTGTAGTGACATCACTGTTCTGTTGACGCCACCATACTGACTCCCGAATTGACTCCCAAAGCAAATGTGCAGTTAGTGAGAGAATGTGCCTACCATCACTATTAAATAATGCACTTTACTTAGTGAGTACCAATTAAAATGGCTGTCAAATGTTGTGCTGCTGGTTGTAATAATCGTGTCTGGATAGAGGGGGTGATATTTCATTGTTTACCCACTGATAAAGAGACATGACAGTAACAACAATTTATAAACATAACGTTATCAACTTTTTTCTCTTCACCCACCCTGAAGTGAAATACCGAAATGCATTGGTAGTTTTGTACGCCTTTAAGGCCCATTCACTTCTAGAATGATAATGATAAAGATAACTATAACTATAAAAAGATTTAAATCATTGTAAGTAAATATAATGTCTGTAAAGTCATCATCTCTGAATACTCGGCGCTGAAATAAAACAATATTGTTGTAGTGTGAATGCTTGAGCAACACTGTATCATTAAAGTTTATAGTTATCTTTATAGTTATCCGTCTAGGTGTGAATGGACCTCGAGGGTTTCACTGGAACACGGAGACGGGTCGTGAATAAGATATATGGACGCATCATGAAAGGACAGATCTGGGATTACACTGGCAGACTTTAGTGGTGTCAGCCATGTTGGAGGCAGCGAGGAAGGGTCGCCTCTTTCAAGGACTTCTGTCTTTTTAAAATATCTTTCCTTTTCCTCCAAAGTCAGGTGAGACGTTTGCTTTTTCGTGGTTGCTTGTTGTATAGTCTGTGGTTATAGCGGAACACTGATTTGGAAGTCAATATGGCAGCATCAACAAAACACTGAGGTCACCGCCAGTTGAATGATGTTTTCAGTGGGCTAATTGAATGAAAGGGCCTGGGGCTGTGAGTGGTTTTGCTCATCTGGGGCCATACTTGTCAAATCTGCAGCCCACCCCCCCTCCCCTCCTCCCCTCCTCACCCTGACACTGCTGGCTTCTACACCGAGCGAACCGTTCATCACCTTAGGCTTGTTCATTTCCAGCCCTTTTGTGCGACAGAGTGACAGAATTGTTCTCTGTGCTCTCCGCATTTACCTCTCCGCTCCGATCTCGCTCTAGTCAGACGCTGACTTCCCCACCCCCCCGTGGTGATGACAAGACTCTAGTGACAGAAGACCTACACAGGACTTGTTAGATGAGACAGCAGCTCCCTGCGTCTTTCTTAACTCGTCCCAGATGCCCAAGTGAGAGAAGGGTTCAAGTCTCTCCCCTGCGGGGTCCGGCCACTCTTAAGCCTCGTAAAGGGAAGTCCAGATGTGAGCTGCATCTTAAATGTCTCACATTTTTGGAGCCCTGAGAGCATTTAAAAATCGTCTATGAACACCTCAGGATGTTAGACAGTCAACATAAATAGCAATTTATTTGTTTCTTTCTCCTTGTTTCCTGTAGTTAAGTAAGTAAGGCGCACTTGGCACTGCACTTAAGCAGTATGGTTCCTTTTATCTCTAGGAAAACTACTCGAGAAAATCACATGGTTGCCAAAGGGTCAGGGTGACATCAACTTGAAACCACAATCCTGACTATTTCCACTGACCTCCTTCTCTGTGATAGTAATATTTGCGAGTGCCGCCACTTGAACAGCTTCTATTTATCCCCCGCCCTGTGCTATAATAAATTCTATTCCTCCACTGCAGCTCCTGGAACAACAAGAATAACGGTGACAAAAAGCTATGAGGCAAATACTTCAAAGAAAAAAAATAAAGAAACACTAGTCTATTCTGGTAGTGACAAAGCTGACGGTGGAAGTAGTTACTCCAGTGAGAGAGAAACTAGGCTAACACACTGTTCCTCCCCAGGCTGCCAAAGCATTTCTTTCAAACCCTCCCTGAAAACTCACTAGATTCCAGCCAACTTTGAACCATATGACTACAGGACCTGCAGCTAAAAACCCAAAGTAATTTGCAGGAAGACTGAGCTTCAGCTGTGTCTACAGGAGATGTGTGTGTCTAGCTGAGTCCTCTCTGACAACAGCTTATGGCTATTTAACTCCAGAAAGAAACCCAACAGTAAAATGATTGTTTATTTTCCCCACAATGCATCACATGCACAGTTATGCTTAGTAGATGCTTCTATTCAATATTACTGTAATCTTAGTATTCCCAAAATGCACTTTTTGACCCTTAATACAATTCTGCAATGAGCAAAAAGGGGCTTGTAATGATATTATGGAAAAATATAACTGGAGCAAAAACAACAAAATGAGTCCGGTTACAGCTAAGTTTTTTTTGCAACAGCTGAACTATTTTGAGGTTTCCTTTTCATGTCCAAACAGGGACCGAACAGTGCAGCAAATGTTGGATCTAGTTCAGAAGGTAGGAAAGCAAAAAGCAATCCAGGATAGTTTGTATAGACAGTGCAAGGGCCGTGCTTCAACACCCTCCTAGCTGGCTGAGGCTATTTGGGCAGGAAGCGTTGTACTGTCTGCTGGCTGTCGGCACAAAAGAGCACCTAAGATTCTCTGTGTTGCACCTTTGGGGGGATGAGGTGGAGGGGGTGGTGGGTGTTGTCTAGGATAGAGTTCAGTTTAGTCTCCATTCTCCCCTCTGCTACTGCCTCCAGACTGTCCAGACTCTCCAGACACCCAGCATCAACAAAAAAAACAGTCTGCTGGCTGCCAGAACATGTAGAGCAGTCTGTTACTTACAGTGAAAGACCCGAGTCTCTTCAAGAACAGTCTACTCTGTCCTCTCTTGTACAGTATCAGGACAGTCCAGTTTGTTGAACCATCAGGTAGGACTGCACCATCTCCACCTCCTCACCCTGAGTGGTGTCTTCTTCATCGTATTGATGTAGAGCAGCAGATGGTTCTCCTCACACCACATGACTCCTGTACTCACACTGCCCTCACTGATGCATCCCACAACAGAGGAGTCATCAGAGAACTTCTGGAGAACAAGAAAGGTGACAGTACAGTCCCGTGTGGCGCCCCCCCATTACTCTGCAGCATGTCCGACACACTGCTCCGAGACTGCAGCCTGTCTGAGAGGTAGTTCATAATCCAGGAAACCATGGTGTTGTGTAATTTGTTATGACAGACTTAGCAGCAGCACAGCCTGGTGCCTTCATTAAACAAATAGCCTCTATCATGAGGGAGTTTTCTCAACGAACCTACTTAACTTCTATTTCATTTCACAAGGCTGCTGTGTGAAAGCCAAGTGAGGAAGTAACTCTCTGACAATTTAGACATTCAGGTCTTTGCTCCTATTTTTCATTTCAGGTTTAGGACTAATAATTCAAGCCACAGACAGCAGGATCTTCACTCTCACACTAATACTTCTGCAGCAGCAGTGGCAGCAGTATATTTAAACAATGTTTGAACAATAGTTTTACCCCACAGCCTTAAATCTCTCTCCTTACCTCTCACTGTGCAGCCAGGGAACCAAATGTGATTTCACAGTTTTCTTTCAACAAAATTTGTTTGGTTGGCAGCCAATAAAAATTCTTATAAAATACCACAAGGCAACAGCCGTGTTACCACACTATTGATTTCGATTTTTCTGTACAGAGGAATAAATTCCTAACAAGGGTGTGGTGATGACAAAAGTGATATTGAGTGTTTTTTTTTCTCCACAGCACTATTGCAACCTCTCTAGAGTCATCTAGAGGCAAATTCAAGTCAGTCAGTCAGGGATGAGACACTTTGCTACTCTACGCCTGCACACTATCAAGATTTGTCATGGTTTACAGCACTTGGGAAAATCCTTTTCTACTAATCATGTCACATCAAGTCAAGTCAAGTTTATTTGTATAGCCCTTAATCACTGTTACAGTTTCAAAATGATAAATGAAAACAACCCCCCACACACACACAACTGAGGACCAGAAAAAACTCCCATGAAAACCTCATTAGGACGGTGAGGTGTGCAATGGGTGCCGAGAGGCGAATTACTGTAATACAAGGAACTCAAATGTGTATTATTGCACCTATACATTTTGCACCTTAGCTGTGAATTTTCACACAACTCCCAGAATCTTCCTCTCTTCTCGTATTCAGTAAAGACTATACTTCATCACCACAATGCATAGTGGGACTGCACAGAATATGTATTTGCTGTAAGGTAAGTGGTAGCTGAGGTTTTGAGCCTGACCACAGCTGAGGCCAAGTGGAGCAGGAGAAGAGGGACCATATCAGATAGCTTCTTCCCATTATCATACAGCATCCTGTTCAGCAGTGATGTCTGGTTGTTTCACACTGTTAGAGGTTTAGGATGATGATCTGTTCCCCGGTGTTTTCTAAACTCCTCTAACAGTGACCCCAAACAGGGAAAGGCTAGCAGGCACAAGCCGCTGGAGAGGGAAAACAATCGCATTCTCACTTATAATTGTAGAGAGTCATGGTGAAGTGTATAGTGTGTACAAGCCTTGGTTAAACCTGCAGTCTTTACAAGTATTTGACCAATAAAAGTATCTTTTGAAAATGAGTATGAATCTAATTAACATATAGGCATTGCTGGTTATCATACGCTCCCCGTAACACTATTCTGTTGCGCTGTCCAAATGGACAGATGGCACGATCAGAGGGAGATACCAGCGATGCCCTTTGGTAGTTTGTCTCTCATCATATTGCACGGATGAATAAGTCATACAAGGCTGCTCTGCCTCCTCTTTTATTTCTCTTCAGGGGGCAGAAGATTGCTGAAGTTGCCTGGAGCTCGTCCAGTCTGTGCCACCAAGCTTCCAAGTCATCTTTGTGACAGTGCAGCACCAGCACAGAGAGAGAGAGAGAGAGAGAGAGAGAGAGAGAGAGAGAGATAGAGATAGAGATAGATAGATAGACAGATAGACAGATAGACAGACAGATAGACAGATAGACAGATAGATAGATAGATAGATAGATAGGCAGACAGGCTGTGGGCCCAGCCACTGCCACCACAGCTCCGTTCAATGTGGAAGTGATTTGAGCTCAGAAACTGGCCGACTTGGAGAGAAATGCAATGTTCCATTTCATCATAACAATCGCCCTTATCATCATCATCACCATCTGTACTAAACACAGACACAACAGTCTGCCTCTGCAGCAAGGAGAAGCAGGCGGGATTTAGAGAGTGAACGTTTTGGGAGAGCAAGCAAAACAAAAGAGAAAAGGGCATGAAAGAGAAATGAAATGAATTATTCCCTTTATTGAACGATCATTCAGATGCACACCTAAATAATTCAAAACCAGGCCAGAATGATACTATATAGCCTTGTCCCCATAACAAAACAAGAAAAACAAATGAAAACTTCTGAAAATTTGTCAGAAAGTGAGAGACAGTGCCAGTACTCTGGACGAACACATCTTATCGCATCCTGGTTGACCTCTAATCTATAGTAAGCATGCTCCACTTTTGCATTAAGGTGGGCTGTAGTCCTGTCATTAGGACAGAATTAAACTGACCCAGCCCTCTGGACCTGGTTTTCCACATAGCCAGAATGGCCATAAGTCTTGGGACCTGAATTTGTTTTTGGCCAAAGTCAAATTACTCAAACGAAAGAAACCTTCCCTCAAAGCCTGAATCGATTCCCTGCCTCTCCGACAGGCTAAAAAGAAAGCATGAGAGAAAGAAAGAGGGTGTACAATATTTGAGAATTAACAAAATAGAAAGAAAAATACAGCAGGAGAGAGGAAGAGGGAAAGACCATGAAATAAAGTGTCTGTGAGACAAAGAGAGGAGAAAAGAGGCTTGGGTGAGTGGGATGGGATAAAGGTGTGAGGGATCGATTCGTAGCAGAGGCTACGTTTTACTTACAGTGTAGAGTTCATTTGTCACCTTCACCAGCTCCTCGTGCATCTGGATCCCAATGTCCTTGCTCTGAAACACAAGCAAGCCGAGAGAACAGGGGTGAGAAAACAGGTAATCTATGAGCCTTCAGCAACGACCTGTCAAAGCAGACACAGTCCATGATAAACATACAGTACAATGATGCTGACACTGCAACTAACTCACAAAGTAAGGGTTAGAAGCCTCTCAATGTGACTGCAAGTCCAATACAGCAAACAATACACAGGCTTACGTAAACATATAGTGGACTGGGGGGAGAAATACTGACTGAGCATGGCGTTACGTTTTGTTAATTGAACCACTTAAAGGTGTCATAAGCCAATTTAGAGAATGATGTTAGAATTCAATAAAACCCACGACCAAAAGCCCACCCACTCCCTCTCCCTCCCTCCCTCCCTCCCTCCCTCTAACTCTTCCTTCCAACCAAACATTAAACAGCAAGCATGAGGGAAAGATTGACGAGAAGCGAGGATGCTGCTTCCTAAAACCTGTTAGCTGAATCAAAATTGTAAAGGCAATTGCAGTGCGGTGAATTACCACATATGTGTTATGAACAATTCTGCATAATCCAAATAAAATATGAATTAAACCTTCTTTCCTATGGCAGCTTTACTGCACCTTTCCTCTACCTGAATTTGAATAGTGAATATATTCAGACACAGGTAGAGAAGATATGAGCTGTACCACATGCACTTTTCATTTCCTGCGATTACACGTAGGTTATATTTAGTGCTTGGGTTTGCAAAGCCTCCTTTTCATCACTTATCGGTGTGTGTGTGTGTGTGTGTGTGTGTACGTGTGCGTGTGTGTGTGTGTGAATGCGCGTTACAGAGTGGAGTGAATGTGTGATATCCTCTGACAAAGAATAACACTGTTTATTGATGTTTCACCATGCTCTATAAAGACAGATAAAATCAATAATATATCAAGGTGAACAACAAGTCCTGTTTCCAGTTTCATATTTCATCTTAATAGTGAAAAGATTGCAAAGGCCGTCATCCTTCTTTGTCACCAATTTCCTCTGCTTTGTTTGGAATTTTATTAAAGAAAGTGCCAGTGATAGACACTGAATGAAGAAGGACGGTTCATTCTCCTTACATCGTTCTAGACTAATGCAACTTGCAGTGTGATCAAAAACATGGGAACACGCCTGGACTGGAGGGAACTTGAAGTGAACTGAACTTTGTCTTTACTTTTTAGAAACATCTTACTACCTGGATGACTCAAATGAACCTACACAGACACAGTGGCTCTAAGTGTGGCAGAAACATATCTATTTGCAGACTGAAGCAACAGGGGTGTGAGAATGTACCCACAGCATGCCTCCGTGTGAAAGGTGTGATACCGTCAAAGAATGGAAACAACACCTTTTCTAACTCTACAGACGTACAGGAAATTTATATTTCTGAGGGACGGTAACACAAAAACCATCTTGCATAATCATAAGCATGTTACATGAAACTGGCTGAGCTATCCGGCACATTACAATCAGTTTATCAATCTGTTAATATTTGCTATTACTAAAAAGTCTTAAATACTTAACATTACATTAAACAATTTCCACTCCCCAAATTCTACACCATAACAGTGCATGTTATTATACTGCCTCTTGGTGTTTACTGCTGTATTGAGCCTGGCCTCCCTGGTCTGATGTTTGTAAAGGATTTATAATACCACTTCCCACAGTGGTCATTTTGCACATTAATCATTATGAGAAGTATTATTTTCTGTCAGATCAATACAGCATGGAACAGCAGGTCTGCTCAAAACAAACCTCACTGCACCCAAACAGACCAAGAGTAATCTCTGAACTCAAACACACACACACACACACACACACACTAAAGACTCAAACCACACCCACCCCCTGCTCATAGAGGGATTATTAGATGAAAGCAAACATATTTGCCCACACCCTTCCCAACCATAATAACAGAGCTTGAAACTACATGCTAATGATGACTCAGAAGTAAGCAAAGTTATCAAGGAGGGAGAAACTCATAAAACAAGAGCAGGGGCTTGCTCCGACAGATTTGCAATTCTTCCCTGACCAGATTATAAAATGTGCCCAGAAAAAGAAGAGTGGAAATGCAGAAACCATTCCTTGTTTTTACTTTGTCATAAATATGTATCTGCAGCCCAGGCATTAAGTCCTATTCAAATGAGCATTTGACTGAATGTGATAAATGGGGAAAACCTCAGAGGGCTCTAGCAGCTGGTGAATGGCATCTGTATGCATCACTGCCTCCGATGTCAGACAGACTGCAGAATATACTGCAGAGGCTCAGGGGGAGCGGGGGGGGGTTAACCAGGGAGCGAACACTCTGATGCAACCGACAGTAAGAACTGGGGTGTGACAGGTCATATTGTCTGTAGCAATGGCTGTGAAAATACCGTCTTAAAATTTTCCCTCTGTGACAGTGAGGAGGGAGTAAGTCAGGGTCACATTTGCACCAACTGTAATTCATTCATTCATTGTCGTTACCCACTTCTTCCTATTCAGAATCACAGGGGGGTGAAGCCTATCCCAGCATACATTGGGCAGAAGACAGGGAAACTGATCCTGGACAGATCACCAGTCCATCGTACGGACAAACACTCACATTCACAGCTATGGGACATTTCCACCTGGCTTGCATGTGTTTGGACTGTGGGAGGAAATTGGGGAGAACATGCAAGCTCCACACACACACAGGGAGTCAAACCCAGGACCTTCTTGCTGTGAAGCCACTGTGCTGCCCCTACTGTAACTGCACTGTTTAGGCCATTTATCTTATTCTAATTCTGAACATAGCCCTTCACCAGCAGTGACATGACACTCGCAATGCACCTGTAAAACATGGAAAAGACCTTCCCACAGCTCCTTCAAATCAATTATTAGCATACCAGACAGGCAACCTAGGAAACCAGTGCTGGTTCACAGGGTCAGAGCGGGTGCAAATTTATGTACACACAGCTTCATACCATCAGGATAAATGAGCCATGATCCCTCCAAAAGGCACAGAATTTTTACCAGCTATCTTTAACAATATTACACTTGGTTAGGTTTCAACAGCAATATTTCTTCACTGTATTTGAAAGTTGGCCTTTCATTCATACTTTCAACCATAGAAAAAGCTACAGGAGGGCACCTGACTAAAAAAAGGACGGAGTGTTGCTGTGTTTTCAGATCCGGCTCTGTTTCACACAGACACACACAGCGTGTACGCTTGTTCACACACACACACACACACACACATACACACACACACAGAGTAATGTCTGAATGTAGTCGGGCTGGCAGTGTGGAGCTCACCTACAGGAAGGCCTGCCAGGTGAAAACAGGGTGCTGGTGTTTGGGTAAGACCTCAATCATCTCTGCTATGTGCTGACAGCGGGCCAAATGCTGCTCACACTGGTGGGGGCTGTAGGGCCTTGGGCCAGGGGGTTCTCAGCTCCACTTTTCCCCCTGCTACCGCTACAGCTCCACAGGCCAGATGGAGCTCATGCTGCCCTAACACTTTCTACTAACTCCATGTGTCCTGAGACATAGAGAGAGTGAGCTCAAAAATACTACCATCAATTTGCATGCTAAGGCCAAGCTAAGGCCAAGAGGTAGGCAAGCTGCTTTCATTTCAATAACTGCAACTTGTATCTTGTGGCTGCAAAATGTTGGGAAACTATACTGACCACAAGGCAAGACAATGAGGCCCGGTGTTGTTTACGACTAAGATCACTGAGAGCTGGCAACGCTTTACTCAGCAAATGAAAGCTTTACATAAATCGCTTGGTCTTTGTATCTTTCCAGTCCTCTGACCGCTTGTGCACTGGTGATAAGAGAGTGGGTAAACACAGAGGGAAGGATGATAGTCTGACAGACCTTTTTGAAGAGGCGGATGACGTCCTCGCTGATCTGGGCCAAGCGGACAATGACATTGTTGGTGTAGATGTCGTTGAGGGTGGCATGGTCGCGGCTCTCGCGCCTTGTCTGGTTCAGGACCAGGTACCAGCAGTTGACTGAGGACAACAGGTGCTGGTCTTTCCTAGAAAAAAACAGGAGGGGTAGAGGACTGTTAGAATGTCTCTCAGAACAAATCAAAGTTGCTAATCAACTTTTTATTCATCACTCGCTTATGATTTTCATACTGAAATCCTCTCTTTTTTTCTATAACTGGATGATTATTGAAAGCAAGTGAGTCACAGCATTGCCTATTTTTTGGCCAAAGATTGCTCTCTAGGTAGTGTGTTGGTAATAATAATGTAGTGAGTCAGTAATAATGTTGTTTGATTAAAAATGAAGGTATTTGAAGTTAATGTTTGCTCAAAGTAAACAATACAGCTACTGACATTATCCTGGGGCTTGGTAAACGAGACAAACCTGTTGTGGCATTAGATACCACAGTATTCTGTCTCTTCCTATTATTTCCTCACTACCTCTCCCCTTTATTCATTCCTGCCTAAGTGCATGTTTTTCCCTCCCTCATTCTATTATTTGCTCTCTGCCCCCCCACCGCACCCCCAAACAATCCTATGGTCTAGTAGGGCATCAATCGGTTAAATCCTTAATGCTGGTGACCATAATGATCCAGAGAGTCATGGGCCCTGATTGCTGCCTAATCAGTTTAAACTGCCTCCGCCTCGGGTGCTTTCACGCAGACTTACAAAGATACAGGGCCTGGTGCACAGAAACACACACACACACACACACACACACACACACCCTTCAAACCCTTACCCTTGTCTGGATCCTATCTCAACATTAATCAATCAACTAACTCAAGAGACAAAGAGAGAGAGGGAAATGAGAGAGAAAGAGAGAGAGAGGGAAATGATAGAGAAAGAGAGAGAGAAAGAGTGCAGGGTAGGGGATAGGGTTTCACTGTTGAGCAGAGAAAAAGGGATGAGCAGCACCAACATCAAAGAATCCCCCTTCAGAGAGCTTCCATAATGCTAATCACATCTAATGAAGTTGATATCTAGCTACTCCAGAGTGCTATCCCCATTATTCCTTCACTTAACTCTGCCCCTCAACACACTTGCACCAGGCTAGCAGCACACAAACACCAGCACATACAGCTAATAGGCCATAAAGGCATGTTGTGGCTCTGGTGTATGCTTGTTCATTTAGGATGTTTATAACATGGGGCAGAAGATGGGATGGCATGTACAGTAAACTGAGTCCGTCTATGTATTAATGGGCCTGGCTCTTTAATGTGAGACTGAGAATGCTGTCCTGAGATGTACTTTGTCTGAAAGGCAAGCCAATTACTTTGGAATTACAGAAACATAATAGTAATTTCAAAGAGTTGAGGAAATTCGCCAATTAAATCATGCCACATTTCAGTCTTGCAATCAAGAAGTCTGTTGTAATAATGAAGTGATTAAATTGAACATTTGTTTGGTATAGAAATGCGGTGAACCATCTCTGACGGAGTATGCAAAGGACAGGGAAGGGTTTAGGTTTTGTCTAACAATAGAAGACCCGACACAGACCGTATTCTCCCTCACTCCTCTGGGACGGCCTAATTCTACTGTCTCAACATCCCTCATTCTGTACTAGTTCTGCTTGGCTGACCTATCTGCCTGCGAGGGACGCAGCTCCTCACTACTGTTTGTGGAGGAGAGGGAACACGCACCTCTAGCCTCTGCTAATCCCTAAAAGTGGTCAGAGACGCTTCATCACGTCCCTAAGCACAACCAGGCTCCCCTTCTCCCCACCTCCTCCTTTTATCCTCCCCAGCTTCCCATCCAAACAAGGCACTATCCACTGAGGTGAAGTACAGCCCTCCTCCACTTGACAAAACGCTGCTACACCTGTAGTCCCTGATAGAATATTCAACTGCTACTAAAATCATTTTTCCCTTATATATTATTAAAATTAAGACAGGTTGACGACAGCGCCAGGGTATTTACTCTACATGCTGTACTGACAATACAAGAAGGTAACCAAGAATTATGGAATTTAAAGACATTGTGGTATTTGAACTGCGAGACCACAACTACTTATATTCAATACGTAAAGTTGTCTATTTTTGCATTAAGTGCTTAATTTGACAATCTAAGCAAAAACATGCACCATAAGACAATTTTGAGCACAGCTCTAAAGAAAAAATAAGCCCATCTGATGGCGGCCAGGTATCCTAATTCTCAGTGCTGAGGGTTAAAGACTCTTCCTGGAGAGAGACAAAGGACACAACATCTCTCGTTCCCAGTCGCTGTCCTCATTTCACAGGAATTAGGAGCAGAAGGTCGGTAATTAGGCCTGTGTGCCAGCCGCATCTCTGGGAGCGGAGTATTTTCACACAGTAATAAATGTAGCTCTTGGCCTTGTTTTATGGGACTGAGCCACTGCCTAGTCTATACTGGTTTATATACAAGAGCCATTGCTATCAGAAAGGACCTACCTCAGAACGCAGCACACAGTAAAAGTCCTTCCTACAGCTGTAGATACTCTGTAGCCACTTTCCCTCACTGATTCCCTGTGAATGGCTAAGTATCAGTCAACAGCCTGCAGGTCAATGAATCTGGAGAGCTTCAAAAGGGGCTGTTTTTTCTGGGGCTCTGTGCCCCCTGTATGCAGGATATCATTAACATGCAGAAGGCAAACGATGAGCTGTGAGAGTCTCTGGAGAAGTGGGAGAGGGAAGAGGGGAAGAGGGGAGGAGGGGAGAAGAGGGCAGCTCTCTGCCATCCTACTACATCTGTCTCATCTATCAGAGCACTGCCTGACTCCATGTTTTTTACATCTGCACTCCTTCACTGTCTCACTGTCTCCATGAAGAAGATACATATAATCTGTGAATACAAGGAGGAGTGTGAAGAGGAGATGAGACGATGAACAGACAGACAGAGGGGGAAGGGAGAGAGAGTGTATGGTTTCAGAATGCTGCAATAATCCTTTGATTCAAGTAATGAACTGATGGCAAGCTGTCTCCATAATGTGTATACCCTTAACAAGTAAGCATTGTATAGAACAGTGCCCATGCTTTAGTCATGGTATGGTGAATGCCACCATCTAATCACATACAGCCTATGATGTGTCTGAGCCAGGATTTCCAGAAGGAAGTGTGTATTTATCAGACCAGGACTCAGCTCTGCGCAGGCCTTTAATCCCCTCCACACTGCTGCCTGCTGCTTATCAATGAAACAGCCAAGAAAAGGAAGAAGGAGCCAAATGCAATATCAAAAGACAGGGGACACGTGGGCACATGCCGCTAGCTTTGCCATTCAAATGCATTTTCCCCCTGCTTTCAAGCAGGGTTTCAATATGCTACATTGCTGATTTGCACATCATTTAGCAGGCACTTTTTTTTTTAGGAGGAGACACACTGCCAACATTTGATAATGTGCAGCTGCACAGACGAAAGGGCTGGGCCACAGCAGAGCACCGTGAGGTGTAAAAGAAGAGGAGAGGAGGGTTCAACAGAATCAGAAACACAAACTGCAGACCAGCCAGTCTGTTGCTGTTGTACATACATACCTCCCCCAGCAGGGCTTGTCAGCCTGACAACAGGGGAGAGGGGACTGCTATGTGTGAACATACCAAGCCTGGAGATATAGTTTAACCTTTCACCTTTGGCCCCTCTGACTCCCTCAGACCACCAGAGAACAGCCATAGTTCAATAATATAGTTACAGTAAGTGGGACAAGAGCGCTAGAGCACCATGAGGGCATCTGACACTATTCTAGAGCAGCAGATTTTATTCTTAATCATAATATAATTCAAATGTGGTGTCACAATTCTGTTGTCTGTTTTTTGCAGATGCTCTTAAGAGGGAAATGTATTTGGGACACACAGGCTACATCCATCTGATGTGCAGTGCTGGGACATGTATTTACAAAAGAAACACACCAGAATATCCATTTCTACTTTTCAAAGCTGTGCCCGCTGCCCATGAAATGAACAGAGATTGCTGGCAAGAACATCACTCAAAATAGAGCAAAGAAAACTACACACAGAGACTGACAAACACACAGACACACAGACACACACACGCACGCACACAAAGCACGCACGTTAATTTGGACACTATTGCGAGCTCTGTCTTATCTCCTCTAGACAGGTTATATTTCCTATCAATATTACATGAGCTGCTAATGGAGCTGTGCTACTTCTGATTATGTGTATCTTTTTCTTTTGACAGACAGATATTATCAATCCACTCTAATTTGATGGGGCACATTATAAATCCCATTCATGATAAACCCTGAAACATTTGCTCCATAATTAAAATCGAGTTAGCTGTTGTCTCTAAGGTATTGTGAACCAGTAAGAGAAAGTAGAAGGTACACTGGCACAGGGACTGCAATACAGAGCAGCTGAGTAACCCTCTTTTTTTACAGTGGACACTTACAGTAGGTACACTGGAAGAACAAACTGATCCGTGGTTGGGCTGCTGCGGTGTAGCTGTAGCTGCAGTAGCTGTAAATCACAGTGGCATTCAGCTTGCTAATGAAGCTGATTTGCACCGTAAGGGTTCAGCCAACAGGCCAAAGGCTGCGATCAAGCACATATGGAAGTCTGTCCTGGCCAGGACAACCCTCTTTTACTGCTCTGTTTTGATTTCACTCAAAGAAATGGCAAAGAAATGTTGGAGGGTGGTGGGGACAGGAGAGCTCAGGCTGTTTTATTTCAAAAGGCATAAGTCACAGATGACAGACAAAGAGGAAACAAACTGCAAATAATAACTGTGTACACAATACATAGAATAAGGCACCCTGAATGCACACCTGAGGCAATGAATCTGTAAATCAAAACATGTCCACCTTCACATTATGATACGCGGATTCTGACTTTGACTTAAAGTAAGTCCCTTACTGCAATCGTTTCTTTACGCACCCAAAAGCCTGCAATATGTCTAGGGCTCCTGCTGAAGCTTGAAGGACACGAAAGACAGTGCAGTGCTGTTGATTAGTCAATTAAAGCAATTCAAATATAAACAAAAGACAACTCTCCACAACTAAGCCAACAAGATGTGTCCTGTCGTTTATATACTGTAGTTGAGTTTATAAGGGATCATCAAAGGACACTAGCAGGGCGCATGGTGGGTGCTAGGAAATCATTCAAATGAGCCACAATCATTGAGCTGTGCCGATGATTTGCAGTCAGATCACACAGCCGACATGCCTCCCTTGTTACTACGGGCGACAGGTGCTGCGTCAGCCGGATAGAGTGTCCAGTGAAGTTGTGGGAATATCGCAGTCCTCTCTCTCCTGCAGCCTAGCGCAAGCAGCATTCCATGAACATTCAACTGGTATATGATGCAAACATCGCCATAAGATTTTACGCAAAGTTTCGATGCAATGAGCAACACAATTTTAGAGTGGCTTTTGAGAGTTGAGTAGAAAACAGTTGTCATTAAAGCCATGGGGATTTGAATAGCTTTTATTTCCCCCCAATTTCACATTTGAGTATCCCATTCACCAAGGTTTGAAAGACCACAAAGGTCATTTACTGGATAGAAACACTATTTTTGAAGAAGTAGCTGAAGTGTCCTTAGCTGTAAATGAGGCTGGGGAGGGCACCGATTTTCAGTTTTATTCAGAATCCCTTATTTGGGCAAATGGATCTGTGATTCACACAGGTAAATCCTTCATCCTCGTAGTAGTGATTGCTGAAACAGTGGCTCATGTAGGGCAAATAGTCTTACATGTACGAACCGAACAAACCAGAGGATGACGAATTACAAAAAGTATGCCTAATGCGAAATCCATGCTCCCCTCAAGGTGTGTTGTCTTGATGGGTGTGGTCTTTGTGCCATTATTTACTATTATTTAGCTGATGTTACCTAGCCATAGGTGCTTGAGTTTGGCTTGATGAAATCAGTTATAACGTTAGCTAGTAAAGCACAACATTGGAATCAAACAATTTTTTACTTGCGTTTCACACTGTATTACATGCGTTTGTGCTGGAGCCGCACAGTGAAAACCTGAGATGGGTTAAAGGGAAAAATCCATTCACATGACAAGACAACTAGAGAAATCACACATTTCAGTTTCCTGTCGCTTTAAGAAACTCATCTTTTGTTATAAAACTTATTTTTGACATAAAATATTTCAGTGGTTTCTTACAGGCAAAAATGCAAAATACTGTTAATTATTTCAGATTTTGTAAAGTAAATTCTATCATGTTTACATTCAATTAAGGTCCCAAGAGCATGTAGCAAATTCAATCTCTGTGAGCTGTAGTACTAACCAAAACTGAATTAAAGGCACATGGTACTCAAAGGCAGGACAAAGACATGCAAAGGAGAAATGTCCAAAACCCAATTTTCCACTATATCAATGGGAAGGACAAAGAAGCCAATATTCCCTAGGCAAGGGAATGCCAAAATTATCAGTGCGCACACTGTATAAGAACAGCTCAAACATGCGTATCTCATAACTTACGCAGTCTGACTCGGGCCCAGAGCGCAGATCTTTAACAAGCACCCTGTCAAACATAATTGGTAGGACATTTTTGCACATCTATTTGGTTGCCTTAATGCAGTTCAGAGGAAGCAAGTACAGCCGCATAAACAAGTGCATGCAATCAAAGTGTCACACCTCATTGTTGTCAACTCACACATCACCACAACATATACAGTATATATGCGTGTGTGTGTGTGTGTGTGTGTGTGTGTGTGTGTGTGTGTGTGTGTGTGTGTGTGTGTGTGTGTGTTGCATTCACCAAGACCCCACACTGAGACACTTCTTGACTGCTAGCTGTTTGCAGTGCACCAGGAACTTGGCGGCATAAATGCCGATAATATACACACATTAGGACATTTGTCAGGGGATTAGCTGATTCCTGGTTCCAGTTCTCTGAGATCTATCCATCTCTGTGTGGATAAGATCTACTGTACAGTCCAAGGGTTAAGCCACTGCCTGAGTCCTGTCTGCTGTCAGCCAAGTGTTGGAGGCCAGGGTGTTCCTGCCTTCTCTAAAACAGCTGGTCTCAATTACCCAGTCAGCTCCCCATCCAACTCCACAAGACCTCCACACACTGGACAACACACAGCTCTCCTACATACAGTACATATATGTAAATATGCACGTATATATACACGTAAATACACACACACACACACACACACACACACACACACATCTCTGTATCACATTATGCTCAGGGGTGTCAAGACTCAAGACTACCAAAATATCTTACTCAAGTAGAAGAATTTTTCTGCTTTTCAATCAGACTTTTTGCAAAACACTACACACAATTCTGTGCATTTGGCACAATCTTCATAACTAAAATCTCTTGTATTCATGTGGAAAGCCCCGCTATTCAAAATGCTGAATTGAAATTATTAATTGCCTGCATTGATTACTCCCACGTACAAACATTAGTTGCTAAATACTTCAATTACAAATCAGGTGAGCTCTTCTGTTTTGGAGATGAATGATGAATTGACGGCAACATTGCAGGGAGGCATAGAGGAAGAGGAAGGTGTGAAGCTGAGAGGAGGATTAGGAAGAGCAAGGCGAGCAAACATCCTAGATGAGATCTGGGCCACTTTGGTTGATAATAATCTTTTACAACAGACTGCTATACATAAGTAAGTACTAAGTGGAACAAAGAAAATGACAGAGGCATAGGCCTACTGATAAGTATTCATAGCAGTGTTTTCCATTGAGTTCCAGTGTGCAATTGGTTCTTAGAAAAATGTGGTCATATGATGGCGTGTGTGTATCATTTGAAGACAAAATTGAATTTTGATAAGACATAACCTGGTTTTGAATATAATGTTTCCCTTTGCCAGAGATTTGTGGAGTTTTGTATTTTGTTTCTGTGTTTTTTTAATATGTGTTTTGAGTTTTAGAACTCAACTTAAACTGTAACTAAACATTGGTATAGATTCATGCATGGGAATGAGAATCTCACTCGCCAACAGGGCAAGTGCTCCCTTTTCTGGACTTAAAGCACAGCTAAACTGGCCTGCTCACCCAAGGCGAGTGATTTTGGGAGCGGTCGAGATTAATTTCATGCCCTGCGTGAATCATCACAGCAGTTTAAGGATGTGTTAGTGGTTTTTGTACAGACCGTCCTCTTTTCTTCACCAACATACTTAACATACTATTTTCAGAACTGCAAATGATTTAATTCTGATGACATTCATTGACTTTCCCCTTATCTATTCGCTGTTTCTTCACTTCCTGACTCTATATTTCCCTTATACATTTTTACTTACCCATCATCAACCCCCTCAGTCTTTCTCTCAATCACCCAAAAAGGTTTCTGTGGGAGATTATTGTTGACTCTCTATGAATGCACTGTTGATATTGCATATTATGTTGTTTTCTAATTTTCAATTGTTATTTTCAATCTGTGATTAAAAATAAAAGAAAATGCCTATTATTCAATAACATCACTACATTTATGTTTCTTTTGCTATTAACTATCCAACTAGCTAGCGAGGCAAGCGAACTATAGGCAACAACCAGGCAAACACAAATCAATAATACTGTAGCTGGATGGATGACTTTTTGGATAATGCTAACTAAGCTACTATCATGGATAAATTTGAGCATTTCATTTTACATTTGCTTGACTTAATGTTACCTCCACATGCTTGTGCAGGTTTGATGCAGTTTCAATTGCCAATTCACAACTGGCCAGTTTCTGATGCAATGCTTACGGAGAGTCTACAAAATGTGCACTCTATAATGAATGTGATTTAAAATAACTTCACTCAAAACAAAACAAAGTAAAAGTTAAATGAGTGACTTCAAAAGATACTCCAAAAAGGACAAGTACACATGATAGCTACTAAATTGCAATAACAGAAGTGAATATAATTTCTTACTTCCACCCTTGCTTATTATTGCTAGCTCTTATAACATAAACAGTGACATGGCTTCTTTCCTAATCAACTGTGCGTCCTCATTATCATTCCAGGACTAGCTGACCTTTGAAGATGTCCTAAAGATCTTGACTGTAATAATAGCAATTCCCATGGTACATAAACATAATGGAGTATTTTGCCGCATAGTTCTGCACTGTAATCAAACAAGGCATTGTGATCAGCAGCAGGGCCGGGTCCTGCAGGCAGGTTATAAATCTGTGACTGGCAACTCTCCATGACAGTGAATCAGCCTCTGATCAGAGGGGGATACAGTCATTTGGCATGCAGAGGCCTGTAACCTGGCCGTTCCCTCAGATCATAATGAAGGCACAAAGGGACAGAGGATACATTTGAACTGAACTCTGACTAACAACAATGTAGGTACAGTGAGAATGAGAAATGCAGCTGGAGTCATTTGTGGGAAGATTGAGGATGCAGTGAGACATACTGTAGATGGAACAGCATGAGGAACATTACGGACTGGCAAACATGATAATGACTGTAATTACACACCAATAACACACACAAGTGCTCAAGAATACACATGTGTACATACAGCTGCAACTACAAATGTATGTGGATCTATATGTTCTGTTTAACAAACAAAAGCAGACAGCATGTGTGTATGTGTGTGAACTCTGCAGGGAGGGGAACTCACTTGAACTGATGGTGTTCTCTGGAGCTGCGGATCTTGGAGGAGAATCTCTCGGCCAGCTTCTCTAAGCTGCGGGAGTACTCCAGCTGAATCTCCGCCTTACGGCGGAAGAACTCCTGCAGGTCCTGCAGCAGCTGGATACGAGACTCGGACTGTTGCTCCAAGCATTTGAACTGCTCCACCAGCTGGTTCCGGATCTCTGTCCATCAAAACAACAAAGAAAACTGGCATGAGTCAACTGTTTATACTGCTGTCACAACAGCGCAGAACATGTCCTGGGCCAAAATCAACCATACTTGTCATAATAATGTTAAAGCGTCACATTATTATGACAAGTATCACATTATAGTTTGCCCTAAAGGAATACCGTGACATGCTGAGTTATTTTTCTTCGCCAGACTCATGTCATGTCTTGAGGAAAAGTTTCTGTATTGGCATTTTAGATCAAAACATTAATATATAATTTAAAATTAATTGTGATACCTTGGTATAATTACCGTAAACAAATGAGACCATGGTGGAGACAAGTGGCAGGCTCTATCTAAAGCCAGTGGTATTGTTAGTGCTAGTGTTTCTAAATGTTAAGGCCTCGTTTCCCATTCTTGCTTCCTGTTGCAAAAGAGGATTTTTGCTTCTTCAAAGATTTTCTCTTTCACTTGACTGAGGATAAACATCTTGAAAGTGATTTTTCTATAGACCTTTCATTCGTTCCATCATCAGTCTGACCTGGTGACACACAATGTTAAATGCAGTGTAGAGGCTGCCAATCCTTTCAGCAATTGTCTTGTTTGTTTACCGTAATTATACTAATGTCTCTAAATGAATGTGGTAATGATTTATTGATGTTAAAATGCCACATGTAGCACCTTTACGTTATAGGCATACATACAACTTTTTGACCAACTTAGCATTTTAAGACAAGAAATACTGTATCCAGTATTTATTTTGTTTGTTACAGTATAAGCTAATCACATATTCCCAAACAAAATAATGTAACCCATCTGCACAAATAATCATGTGTAACCTTATATTACAATTCCAGATTCCACAATGAATAATCACAGAATATTGTAGAATAATGTTATTTTGGCAATACTGAAACATTTCATGACATTTCTTCAGATCAGCAGCAGCATAAAGCATCTAGATGAGAATGAGAATGACCAGTGGGGCTCCTTGCCGAGCCGATAAGATAACCTGTGTGTGTGTGTGTCTACACCATGGACATAAAATCAAACAGATCTTAATGAGTAGGTACTTTTCTCCCCCACTTGGTCCAAGTAGTGGAGTAATGTTTCTCCTTAAGGGGAACCTGACACTAGCAGGCTGCCTGCAGATCCACTATGCCAGTGGGAACCCATGAGAGAAACCTGATTCCACTTTGTAGTGTTGTCATTAGCAGCAATGCTGCCTCTGCTCAAGAACAAAGAATGGCCTATTTTGCAGAACAAAAAGTGATATCCTGATGAAAAGAGCTACTGTAAATGGGAGGAATACAGTATGGTATCACTTGTCAAAGGAAAGGGGAGCCCCGGATTTAATGTACATCCTTCATTACAATCCAAAATAATAGCTTTTTCATGTGCAAGACAATTTTACTGTCACATCATGACAACACATTATTTCCTGCACTGCTGTTCCTGGGCTAAAATGGCAGTAGACCTAAATAACATAAATATAGGATTGCAGCACAGCTAAACATTAAATAGCATCGACTCCATCCCTGAGCTTTGAGAGAGTCACATGACTTCAGCCTTTTTTCATGTGATCTTGCTGAATGCTTCAAGCATTGTTTGTATGATGACAAAATGGAGGCAGGCATTTCTTTGGTTTCTTTAGAAATTCTTTGATTTTAAAGAAATTCCAACAGGAATACCCAATCTGTAACATACTGAATAATTCACTAATCTAGCCTATTGATGATTCCTAATCCAGTTTCTGTATCTACAAAACATAAATAACCAGCCTTTAAATCATAATGATGAGTCACTGCATGCTGTAATATGCTTGTAAGAAAAAAGTACGTCAAATGTAAAATTGACTTGGATTTTACACATATCTGGTCCATGGTGGTAACCCTCTGCCAGACAGATGGACTGTTAACTGCATGGCACAACCACAGCAATGACATAGGCCATGTTTCCATGCTGCTGAGGGTGTAATTTGGTCAGCCAAGCCCTTCCCATGGATATATACAGGCTCTGACTACTGGAGAAGCTAGCCATTTGTGTTTAGCGACCGAATCAGTGATGTTGTGCAGGGGAGCCTTTCTCTCCCTGTGATGTCGTGCCGCCTGGCCCCAGCCTCGAGCGGCATGCTTCAATCTGTGGTTAACCATTGTCCCGGCCCTTCCCTTTATCCCGGGGCCTCCCTCTCCCTCCCAGCTCCCAGGGCTTAAGCTCTGTTTTTGTGAGAACCCTAAAACAAGAGGTCCCATAACTAGGACCAGCCATGGAGAGATACCACTTTACTATTTCAAAACATATCAGTCCTAACTTTCAGGAATGTCTACAGCTAAGTTCCCTGTTTTCTTTTCTGTTTCTTTTGTTCAATATTATGTTCTCCCAAAGAGAGGAACCCAGTGACAAAACAGGAGAGCCAAGAGAAAAGCCCCAGGAAAATCTGACACTGATTTACATGAATGGCAGGGAGGACTTTTTAAAACACTCTTCCACAAAAAGGAGCACTGAACCAACAGCTGCAGCACTGCATTTGACAGATGAGTTTGGAAAAATAGGTCACACGCCAGAAGTGTGTCCTCCCCTCTGAGAAACCATGAGCAATTGGAGAATTATTCCCTAAGTGTTCCCAGTTTCTTGAGTGGAGCCCTCATTCGCTGTGGTTTATTTAAAGTGCCGAAACCCTCGGTGGTTCTTTTCAATCTATGAGGAGGGGGAATGCTGTGAATGTATGCCTGCAAATACGGATGATTATTTGTCTTTTTGAGCACCACCAAAACAAGATCAGTACACTATTATACACACACTATTACGTAAGGAAAGCGTTCTGAAATCCATAAGTGGTATCAACTCTGGTCTCAGCTCTGATTTGCTACCAATTGAACAAGTTAAAAACTTATACTGCTGCTGTTCACAGACAAGATAAAGACTACCAAAACACTGCACTGATGCAATAAACCTTAAGTGTTTTAAAGAATGATTGTTGGTTCAGACCACTAACAAATCAAACACTTTGAACACCTTTCAGAGATTGATGTATAAAAGTAGAGACTTCTCTCTCTCTCTGTAGTGTCAGTATAATATATAACCTTAATCTACTGTAAATGTGTCTCTAGTTGCTCTCACCCCCTCATACCCCGCCCACCCTACTGACATGTATATTATAGGCCGTGGCTCAGACAGTCATTTTAATTGAACCTACAAATTTCAGTGTGAACACTACTGTCAATAGAACTGAACCCATTTTATTTTTAGCATAAGCATTAGTGATTAACAGTATGTTTATACGGTACATGAGAGCACAGAGATGGACTAACTGCTATTTTCCAGGTCACTGAACACGTTATTTGTTTTTGCTGGTACAGTGACTATGGACAGGAAATAAACAGAGATATGTGCAGTTCCATAGTAGCAGTGTACTAGTACTAGAGTCCTGTCTAGGTCTCTAGACTCTATTTTGAAACTCTCTATCTTGTGCCACAATTTATGAATTCAATGTATCCTGGTCATGTCTTTAATGCTTTGTGTTGGGTCTACTTTTTGTCTTCTCTGTTTTGAGTTATATGAAAATCCCAAGATCCAATTGTTCCATTTTTAAAGATTTTATTTTTGGTATTTGCCTCGAAACTTAACTCTGCATTGCAAAGACCACAATTCAGTTTTAACAAACCTGTGTTGTCTTTCAGAGATCTTGAATGGAGTTTTAAGTCTTGTATCAGTAGTCCTGAAAGCAAGCTGAATACGGATGCCCCGGTTTCAGCTTTGTTAGAGTTACTCTCAATTGAGCATGTTCAAAGCAATATTTTCTAAATTGACCTTTTTCATAAAATCAAATATAACATGTTCAAGAAAATGAATAAACATCAATGGTCTATGGAATGAAAAAGGACTTAACTTTTAACTATTAGCATGCTCTGTTGTTTGAGAGCAAAGCAATCGAGGCATTAAAGCAAGAGCTTAATTGAAGCTGTGGGTGTTCAGTTTGAAATTAAAATTAGCATTTCAGTCGGTGTTTGTGATTACGTTGCTCATGAGTTTATGCATAAGCAAGTACTCCCAGTGCAGGTAGGATTGTAGGGGCAATCTACCAAAAATATACAACTCCTCTAATTAGAAGTGGGCAAGTTAAACCTTTAATGTTGTTGTTTGATTAAGCATGCAGCAATTATCTGTGGCAGACATGCTGTGTGTCTCCTCTACATGTTTCTATTTAGAGATGGAGCCATCTGCTTTTTTTTTTGGGAGGGGAGGGGCACCCACAGACAAAAAGGTTGACAGAGAAAGGGGGAATGGGACTGGGGCAGTTCAAGTATGGTAAATCTCCACATCTACTCATCATCACATCATAAACGCTCTGCTGGAACCATACAAATGAGAACTTAAATCCCTTTTTTGAAGGCTAAATAAAGCCTTTAAAGCTTTAAAACAGCCTATCATTGGAGGACCAGAATATGTGCAGATAGAATGACAGAAATAGATTTGTGCTTGTGGACTTGAGCTCAATAAGGAGTTCTTGTTCCTCGTACTATTCCAGTTATGTACAATGGTGAAGAATAGGTCAGGGGCTGAGTGTGAGGTTTTGATATTTTTCAGTTATGTACAATGGACAATAGCCTTTACATAAGTCTATTTCACTTTATCAGTCATAATTTTATAGCAATAAACACCTAAGAACATTCTTATACATCCACCTTATAATTTAGGCCAGTACAATTTGTCCTAAATAATGTTCAGCAGCTATGACTTTGCAACAGCAAAAATCAATGCCAAATGCGTTAATTCAATAACTTTTTTTTAATCAGTGGCTTTCTGGAACACTAAACTGATGATGGAGCAGCATTATTATGCTTCTCAAATCTACTGGAATCACAAGCTTTATTAATTTGAGCTCTATACTTGCAGACAACTGGGCTTTACCAGTATTCATAACAGTAATTTCTATATTGATCAAGTTGTATGTATGTAAGTATATACAGTATGTATGTATCCATACATCTGTGTATGTATTTGTGTGCAAGTTTATGTGTAAGACCTGATGACTTCTTGCTGATATAAAGAAAAACTACTTGTAAATTATATCCAGCAATCCCACCAACAACACACATCATGCAGTTTTAGAGCTCTGGCTGGTCTGTTTACATGTATGCCATCAGCACAGTCATCATTTAATCGTCTGTACATGTTGAATTCGTACACACGGTGGCAGCTCACAAATGCTTCTCTGTATATTACTACAGTATAGTTTCAGTATGACAAATCCAGTGGCCTGATGGGAAGTCATGGAGGTCCTCGCCCATTAAACAGCAGACAGTACATTCATGATAGAGACTTTACAGCCCTGACCTTGAGACAATACATCATCATTATCTGGACCCCGCCCCTTCCACTGGACACCTGCTCCACCGGACCGTTTCTCCTATACGGTTTAGGACAGGAATTGAAAACCCGGTGGACACTTGTCACCCCACAGAACAGGAAAACCCCCGAAAACAATACTAGGATGTGGGAGATCCCTGAACTCTGACCCTTACAGACAAAATCCTGTAACAGCGGCTCTGGTACAGTACATCATGGTGATGAGCAGTTTGTGTCAGTTTGGACCAAGTATTAGGTTGGATAAAGTCAACACTGTTTACTGTCATAACTCACTAGGCTATATCTGCCATATTTTCATCTTTCTCTGTGATTTCCTTCTGGCAACAAGGAACATTATAAACAGCTATTGGACCATGAAAATGCAGCTCAATGCACAATATTGTTAACATACACATTATAAAAGGTTAAATTAATTTACATTAAAAGCACTCTGCCATTTCATCAACACTTGAAGTATCCTTGCCTCTAATGCATTCCTATGCGGGATATGGATGCATTTATGGCCTGACAACAAGAAGTCGCTCATTGTAAAGATTAAAGCTGCACCTCCTCCTGAAGTCAATCCAGGACACTAGTAGTGATGCATCGATGCAGCATTTTAACGCAAGTCTGCTGTTTTGGATGATCACATGACATTGTGATGCAAATAAGTTGAAATACAACTTAACCCCAACCCCCAACTCCCCTCCCTTTTGGCATTGGTGGTGGACAAGGAGCTAGACTAGATAGCCTAGTTTGACTTCACACAAAAAGTGGGACATTTGAACACATTGTGCACTTGGGTCGCAGTACCCCATACCATTTGAAGTTACTGTACATGTGCCCATGTGCATCAAGGGGTGGAGTGAACGAGTGATATTTTCTGCAGAGCATCCTGAGGGCAGCTGAACGGAGAGAGAAGGGGAGGCTGAGCTGCACAAGGCAGTAGGCTGCCTCGGGAGGAGCAGTAAACATGGCTCATTTCACTTCAGAGTAATAAAGCTAAAACATTATCTCTACACAGACTCGGGGGTCTGATGGCTGGTGCATCCTCTCCGCAGATCATGTGACCCGTGACAGAGTTCAATCAAGTCATGTCTAGCACACCTAGAGATACAGATTTCAATGCATGCACTTTGACAAGAAGGGGTATTGGCGCAGCGAGTCTCTGGTGGGTGTAGAGGAAAGCACAAGACGCTTCTGTTGTGTGTAATGTGGATATATATTATTATATGAATTATAAAAAGCCTCAGAAGGCATTGAACTTTTTGAAAATTATGTCCCTGGGCATTCACACCACCATATGGTAAGACACACACACGCACACACACACACACACACACACACACACACACCAGACAAAAGCACCTCCAAGCCAAATTCACTCACCTAATCCCCAACTCGGCTCTGCAGTATCTGGACTCTACACTGCAGAGCCAAATACACATGAAAAGCAGACACACAGACAAACGCAAACCCTTATCCAGACCTTAATTCACTCTATCTCTGTCCCTCATACCGATTCTCATAATACAAGTTACAGTCGTTGAACTAATCCCCCACTACTCTGTTCCGTTTTTAATCCCCTAATGATTAATGCAATTTTGGAATCATAAGGGCTTGCTCCTTATGTGCTGTCAGTCCCGTCAGCTCTCCCATCCCTCCCTGTTCTCTCATTAGCCCAGACTGCTGCAGCACTCCACAGCTTGTACAAGCAAGTATCTTTCAGTACAACATGTACTAAAAGATAAGACAGCAGTACCTGAGACTAATCAATGGCTGAGTAGAGATGAACCGGTGGTGCATCCTAAAGCAGGCTGTCATCTGTCGGTCTCTTCGTCCTCTTAATCCTCCCTCGTAATTATCTTTTGGTTTACTGAGTTTCCACTGGATGTTCTGTCAAACTAAAATCAATCCAGACTGTAAAAAGGTTCATCAGCTTACCTTATGCAGTGAAATCAACTGCATTACCTCTATTAACTTGTGGCTTTCCACCTCCCGCTCACCTCTCACCCAAAACAAATGCCATCTGGGCTGCTATCACTTACTATCTGAAATCTCTGAAAAAAAGGCTTGATGATAATTAGCAAGATTGCTCATGTAATATGGTAAAGAGAGCTTCCCAAACTGTAATAAACCTTGAACCTCATGCCTTTGATGATCACAATAAACAAAATTAACAATCAATTAGCCATTACAAGCCAAGCACTTCAGAGAGTCTTCACAGCAGCTCCACTTCACAGTGAGGAGCGAGGAGAGGGAAACCATCTCAGACTTTCTCATCTCTCCCAACATTGATTTTCTCTCTGGTCCCTGTATCATCATGGTGTCAGCGCATTATATGAGTCTGATGCTTCAGGGAAAGCCCATGCAGGCTCTAGCCACAACCAGAAACACGCCCTTTTAGAATCTAGCTGTCCATCATGGCTGTATCCAGGCTCCAGCTCTGCAGGACCACAGAGAACAGGCTGAGAGGTGTCTCCATGGCAACACGGGCGTGCACCAGTCCCTGGGGAGCAGCTTATTGGAGAAGAGGTGGAGGCTGCAGGATGTGGATAGGTGGCAGAATGGAGTGAGAAGACATGTGCAGGTTTATGCATTGTGACATGGTGTAAATTTGACTATGAAGCTGACAAGGTAATCAGGGTACGGTGGCATTCTACATTCATCAGCACTATGTGAAATATTTTCGACCAAATCAAACTAGGATACTCCCAAAAAGGTATTTACAGATACTCTGTGACAGGCATGTGGATTGTTAAATGCTTCTATTCATTCTACAACATTTAGCTCTTTAGCTGGATGTGGGAGGCGAACCTTTGGTGAATCACAACCCAAGAAGGATGTTGCCAATAATATTTTCAGTTTTTTAGTTAATTTTCAGTCACTTGAGTTATTTTTGCACCCATTAAAGAGACACTGTACACTGTCCCTGTATAATACCACTGCAATTACAGTAAACAATGCAGTAACACAGATATAACAAAATGCCAGTTTGCGTACTCCTAATGAGTGACTCCTAGTGACTCCTATGATTCCATTTCTACCATCGGTGGTGTGTAAGAGGGACTTTTGTGCTACAAATGGTTACACTCTTAAATGATCTAAAGTGCTTCAATGCTATATAATAGTTAATCAGGCGGGTTCCAAGCTTATAAGGACTTTACTAATGACTTCAAATAGCAACCTTTTCCAACTCTAGTTGTAAAGTTATTTTTGCACAACTGCCTTCTGTTTCTAAGGTTACTGACTCTCTGAGGGAAGTTGTTTCAGAGTTCTTATTGCTGGTATCATGGAGTGCTGCTGCGTCTCCCATGGAAACCCGTTGGGTAATAAGGCCAAAAGTCAAATAATGGCATCATTTCCAGTCACTCTCTCGCTTGCTCAATTCTCCAACAGCAAATCCTGCTTGGCTGTTTCTTCTTTCCTTTTTAGATTTTTTTTATTTTTAGATATTTGGGGAAGTGTTTTAATAATGTTTTGAAATAATGGTGGCAACTGAACTGCCAATAACTCAAGCCTCTTACATTGCCATTGAGTGTCCTCAAAAACCCCTTGGGGAGTGTGCTGAGATACAAAAAGTGTTGCTGAATCCTGAGGCACTCGACAAAAGGTTGTTAAACATGGCATTTTGGAAATCCAGCAAATTGAGTGAATTAAAACACCTGTCACAGTTTTTCTCACACTCTTCCTTCTGAATGTACACAATGTCTGGTGATAATGGGATAATGGGAATTGAACCCACAAACTCTCCAGCTCAGGGTGCACACCCTTACCACCAGGGAATTGAACTAACTGAGATTTTCACATTATTAGTGTGAGTCGTCATTCATGTCAGCACATGGGAGAGAATATGAAGAATTAACTTCAAATTCTTAGACATGCAGTTCACTGAAGTGTTTTAAACAGCAGAGCTTGTGGTCTGGTTTTCAGATAGTACAGTGATGACAAAGAAAGACAAAAGAGAAAGAAAGAGCAGAGCAGCTGATTTAGAGTCAAACTCATCCAAGCACAGTACATGAACAGTTCCCCAGCAGAGAGAATTTGTCCACTGAACCACTACAAAACCGCTTGGCACTTCTCAAGAAAAATCATATCTATATCTTTGCGATAAGTCCAGCAACTTTCATACTTCCAAAAGAGGACACTATTGATTATTATAAGAAGATTTGACTTCATTTTGATTAAGAACTAAAAAATGAATTTTATAGAGGTCAGCTAAGCAAACTGAAAAATGTTTTCATATTTTGGTGTTTGTGCACCAAATAAACTTTAACAAGCTTGTTTGATATTTCAGATAAGTCAAATCATGTATTACATGAAATTTAAGTATGTCGACACACCTGTAATGGGGTTTAGTCCCCCTGCAAACACCAGGTCTTAGCTTTGATGCAGTGTTTTACTTGCTCTGAAATACAATCATGGTGTCTCGAACTGCACTCTTCAGTGTCAATTGAAATTTTTTCAGCATAAAAAACTGAATGCAATAAGTAGTGAGATCATTCACTGAATAGCATTAAATAACAGAAAATGGCAGAAAACGAAATAGTTTTTCCATTTAAATGGACCCTTGTCTACTTCATCAATGCCAGCACATGAACCACAGAACTATTCTGTGATTGTGTTAAATGATAATCTATGCCTGGCAGATCTCTCATTTCACAAAAGCCTGATTATCTCTTGAGTCGTCGTAAAATGGATAGAACAAACTCTCGATTTATCAAGCAGCAGCTGCATTCACATCATACTGGGTCTAAAGAGACCAGAGGTACCAAAGGTTAGGGAACACTGAAGCAAAACTATTTTTAATGATTGCCATTTATGGTGACAGAGGGCATGATGATAGTTCAGTGTGACATGGATATGGAGTTTTCTAAAGGCCGGGTTACAGCTCAACTCTGTCATTTCTTGGCTGCTTGTGCTTCAATATTCAATAAGTGAGATCTGTAAGAGATATGATGGGGTAAGTGGTGGGTGGTGCAGTGTCTGTTGTGGTACAGAATCACGCCCTTCTCTCTGATCAAGCTGTCACTGCAGTAAGAGATCCACATTTTGTCAAACTCCTGCTTTCTTTCAAATTAACGCTTCAATCAAGTGTCAAGTTCTTCAACGTTTAACAACACTGTTTTTATAGCATGGATGTCATGCAATGTTACAAATTCCCTCTTCATCAAGTCAGTAATATAGAGCTAACTTGAGCTGCCTGTTTGCTGGACTACTGCTGCTTCAAACACAACCAACTCTGAACAAAGCCAAAAACAAATGTATTGGGCAACACAATAAGCGAGCTACAGCACCTCCCAAGATCATTCTGGCTTGCTAGTAGATACTTCTTCCTTTGCAAATATTGTCTCATTCAACAAATGAGCCACACAAGTTGGCAGCTAGAGGAGCCTCAGCTGATGAGTCAGTGCAACCGCTTCCTCACCTCCCATAACGTCTCCTCTCACCTAACATCACTATCTAAACTGCCAGCGTCCCCAGCATGGTAACAATAGGTAACTCACCAAATCACACTATGATGGCTAATTAACAAGCTTTGATGTTGAAATGCATTTCCACTATCAACTGAACGACACATACAACTGATATACGTACATACAAGTGATATTAGTTCAAGTAACTTCACCTATGTTGACTGATCACTACACTAAAGCCCTGAATAGGTATTTCAGAGCACAAAGCGATCACATGCTGTACTCAGAGATGGTCTTGTTGCTTTAAAATCAAACACTTCCATGAACATGGTTTCCTGCATAATCTCCCTCAGCAGAGCAGCTGTCTGTAGCCCGGGGCAAAAACAAACAGAGGCACACCTAGTCTCACATGATTCTCATCATTGTTAAACCAAACCGCCAACACCTTGAGGGTCATTATAATGATCTTCATTAACACACAAGACATGACAACCAAATTTAATTTTCATATATGCCATGAGACGTTTGAGAACACAAAAGATACTGGCCATTTGTCTAGATCAGACTTCAGCTATAAGCTACAAACTGTAAGCTGATGTTCTCAGAGAAAACGATGATCATACTGAAAAACTGAAAAAAATGATATCATGTGATTTCAGTGAACATTTAATTGCATTTTTTCAACACGTTTTAACACGGTTAGGTGTGTGATCAAGTGTCACTGCACTTGAACTTCCCTTTTCACTTAGGACTCTGCAGTCGGTCTTGTGAAATTAATAAAGCTCCCAATATCCTGCAGTGCCTCGTCAAGTGGCATGTACACTCCGCAGCGCTGTTAGACATATATGAGAAGTTAATCAAATCACTCTCAGGTTTTTATTACATCTGCTGAGTTGGTTAAATTTGTTTGCTTTTGGTCTGGCAGAAAGGAACCTGCAGAGACTCGCCTCTCTCTCGCCAGGCCGAGCAGCGGAAACTTAAAACCCAGAGGTGTAAAAACTATGCTTCCTCTCCAATAGCAACACAAGTGTTATTGGTTGTGTGTGTGTGTGTGAGTGTGAGTGTGTGTGTGTGTAATGACTGGCATGGGTGGACACTAATGTACAACTAGTTGACATCTGGAGGACACTCAGCTGATGAGTCAACGCAAACTGTTCCCTCACCTCCCATAACAGGCGATGCCTCACATTCATTCATCTCTCTCTCCTCACTTTCTAGCATGACAGTTTCCCCAGCACAGTTGCAATGAATTACTAACCACATTTCCTTTGTTAGTTAGTTAGTTGTTGGTGCCCAGATGTCTTTCCATTGTCAACTGAGTGATTTCAATGCACACAGTAATCACAGGCTGTATACAGTAATGGTCTTGACCCTTGCCACTTTAATGTCAAACATTTTCATGAACGGGTTCCTGCATTAAACTCCCTGATCAGAGTAGTTGCCTGTAGCCTGGAGGAAAAACAAATAAAACAAACACTCTTAGCCTGCTGTAACATTCATCACATCAAAACTGTACTTTCTCTCCAATAGCACATTGCATGTGTGTGTGTGAGTGTGTGTGCCAGTGAGTAATGACTGGCGTGAATGTGCATGAGTACAACGATGGTTACATCTAGGGAATGACTATCACACTGGGCATTAGCTCTATCTAAAGGGCATCTCAACAAAATAGCTGTAACAAAAAAATAATTCACATATGAACATTGAAGATAAACTATCAAACTAAGTCAAGACTAAACTAAGTTAAAACACTGATCAGAAGAGTTTGGATTTAATCTGTGAAACACTAAGGAAAAAAAACAGTAATACTTTCCCATTATCAAGTGTTGAGAATGCCGGAAAACGACAGAGAGCAGGGCAAAATTGTGCTGCACTCCTAGTACAATGAATCAGGTAGACATTGCAGTGTTGGGAGCCAGGGAAGGCAGCCAACAGAGCAGGCAACCTGCTGTCCCTCCAGTCAAAGCACAGCACAGGGTGGATCAGCAAAAAGGAGCAGCACCAGATAAATGGCAGATTAATTTAATGAAAATGGGCCATTCCAAAGACAAATGCACCATGGCGTGCATCCTGGTGGTCCAGCATGCTCGTCTCATGACATATACTCGTGACATTTAAGGGTTTCAGTTTAGTTCCCAAGCTTTGCCGCATATATGTATCATCACTACCTCTCTCTCTATCTCTCTGTGTCTCTCTCTCCTATCTGTCTCTCTTTCTCTTTTGTGTAATTGCACAAAGCCAGCAAGCTAGTTTATTTATGTTCGCAGGACTGTTGAAGCATCCAGTTTTGTATGATGCAGGGGGGTGAAGGTTCAATTCATCCTTGTCCTATTGTTGAGAAAGCGTGCATTTGTACTGAAGCTATATTTTAGTCTCTCAACCTTGAATGTAACTGTCAAAACAGCTGTTACTGTAATGGCTGGGCCTGAGACCAACACTTCACAAGGTGCATAAATGATATAAAACTGACAAGCAGGAGGAGGTAGAGCTCCGGTCCAGCCAACCACAAGGTGGTCGTCTACAAACCAGAGCCCGAGCTCCTCAGTCAGTCCTCTGTTCAGTGTATGAACCCTCTCTATTGAAATGCTAATGTTAAGCTGTGCCAGCTGAACAGCTTGAATGAAGTGAACACCATCTCCCAGGTCCTTCAGAGACCTCGACTTGGCAGCCAGCCTCATGGGTCGTCAAGAATTCATCGATGGCAGAGGACTTAGTACGGCTTAGTAGTTTTTTACACTGAGAGAGAAAAGAAATGTATCAAACTGAGTGAACGTCGGGTATTCTGAATAACAATTTTATCTTATGATGTGTTTTCTTACTTAGCAAGCATCCCATTTAAGGAGATCCAATCTTGAACCAAGGTGATAATATTCTCCTGTTTGACTCGTATAGTCTTTTTCTCTGGTGTAAGCCCGAACTACTGTTGAAATCAAGTGATGATTATTTTCTGTAACCAATCTATTAGCAGCACTAATAAATAATAAAGCAACCTTGCAATCTTGTTATGGCAATCAATGAGGAAGACATTGATGATTTAGCCCCCTCTGCCATGTACACATTACCCAAAAAGCAATAACTCACGATAAGACAGGTGCAATTTCCAGTCTGAATCTCATTACGGTTAGATCACTGCCGGGCTCAGTTCATAACAAGCCATTGTTGTGAGGCTCTGGATGTCAGGGGCAGAGCCCTCTGTGACCGAGGGTAGAAGCCCTCCATGTAGCGCTGAAATGATCAGTCGATCGACACAGTCGATTAGAATTTTGGTAATCGCGTAATCGTTTTAGTCATTTATCAAGTAAAACTAGATTGGTAAGATTGTAAGATTTGCTTGCTTTTATCCATTTCATATCATTATAAAATTAACACTATTGGGTGGTTTTTTGGCTGCTGGTCAGACTAAGTAAGCAATTTTAAGAATCACTTTGGGTTCTGGTAACTTGTGATGGGCATTTGTCATTATTTTTTAGATTTTATAGACTAAATGATTGCTCGACTAATCAAAAAAAGTAATCAATAGATTAATCGATAATGAAAATAATCATTTGTTTCAGCCCTACCTCCATGTGATGCAGCAGCGGAGAATAAGAAACAAGGCCAATTCTCTAAATTAGCATCCTTCCTCCTCACACACTCTCAAGCCCCAGTCTAGTGTAAACCCTGGCTCTATGAAACAACAGCACTGCTCCCATGACAGCCTCAGATCTAAGCTGAATAATTGATGCCTAAATTAACAAAAAAAGGGCCAGTAGTAAAGTGGCACAGCAGTGGAGAGATGCAGGATAAGCTGGGCATTGATATGCTAAAAACAAGATATGTTAACATGTCAGAGCCATTCTCTCAATGACCAGCACATGCCACCGGACAAAACTGGAGTGATACAGCGGACCGACCTCAGACTGTCACAGAGAGAGAGAAAGCTAAGGCCAGATGGTAAAAACCAATATAGGCCGTTATCAGACAAGCAGTTGATATACTGTCCATACAAAGAGGAATGTTACTCAAGTGTAGATCAATCCTGTAAATCCTATTGTAACTGTTGACACACTGACTCCTCTGAGCGTCTGAGGTCTGGACCAGCACATGACTCGGGGGATCATCAGCCGAAGCCCCTGAAGCGTAGCACTACTGAAGCCACAGAGAGTGAGAGTGGTAGTAATGGGGCGAGGGCCTTGAAACTGAACCCCCAGCTCCACTTAGCGAAATGTCAGCTCACAACCAGCGTCTGTGTGTATTCCCCCTCATTTTACGCCACGCAGCAGAACAAACTGTCACCCATCACCTACTGATAGTTTATTTGGGTGGCTTGGATTATTTAGACTAAGCCATTTCAGACGCATTCAAGATTTCCTTTAATCCCTGCATTCAAGTATTTAGAATATGTTGTAGCACAGTTATTATCTATTCTCTTGTTTTTCATAGTGCTTTAACATTTTCCATAATCAACCGTCTCTACAGCTCATCCTACACAGAAATGTACTCATATATTTGGACAGAGCAGGATTAAGCTTCAGCCTGAAACCGTAACTGATATGGTCCAATTGAGCCCATGTCTCACACAACACAGTGATGAACAGGCTGAAATACAGACTGACAGGCATCACAATAAAGTACTGAATCCACAGCTCCCACGTTCACTAATAAGCTTTTTCTAGCCGTAAATCGCATTCCAATCCATCAGTCTGTGATCCAATACCAGATTAGAGATAATCTTTGGAAAAATCTTGTTGCAGGTTAAGTGCTGTGGTGCGTGGAAAGGGAGTGAATGATAACATTAAGCCAAAGATGTTTTTTATACACATTGTCAGGTGGGAGCAGTGAGAGAAAACACCCAGTCAGAGCAATCACTGACAACGACTGAAAGGCCAAACGTGAGGAGAGTGTGATCGAGCCCGTGGATTACAGCTGCAGCCGCCCTGTCATCACAAGACACTATATGACATGAAATAGGGAAACATGTTTAATCGATCAATTTAAGTCAATTTGGAGTGAATTTCATCAAGAAAATAATGGAACTGTGGCATATTTTATCAAAACTGTTCTCAAAGGTTTGTTGAGCATCAATAAACACATTTATTAACACAGAAAGCAAATCGCAAGCCCCAAAATGTGAGAGAAAGAGGTGCAATAAAGCAGCTATAGTCCTCCATCCTGCACTAGAAGGATTTCAGCACACGGATCATTTTACCCAGCAACAAAAGCGTGCAGAATCAGGATCCTGACCATTTCCCCCCCTCTCTATCCAAATGAAAAATAGGAATCCAGCACACAAATTGCATCTTACTGTTGTGAAATCAATACATGTTTTAACAAAAGAGGGGGGGGCATGCATAGAAATAGAAGTGGGGCTCGCTTCTCGCACTCTGCTCGGTCTTGTCATTGGATTGACTGTCACGGTTTACCTGTCATCTGAAGGGAAAGTCTTCTGTGAGTGCGGTACGTGTAACACTGTAACGGCCATAGATACATGTACTAGGGATTGATTGCACTGAGTGTTAAAAAAAAAGCATGCAAGTGCAGAGGAAACAAACTGCTCGTCGGGGAGAGCCGACGGACAGGCTCTGCAGAGACAATGCACACACAGCGGACAGCAGAAATAATATTCAAACCCCCACCTTTGACTTGGGTCTCATAGTCAGCAATGATCTCTTTATCCTTCTTGAATTTCGTGGATGACATTGTTCCTTGGGTTTTAGGGTGAGACCCTATAACTCGGGGACTCTATTGGGTCTTCGGTGATGATCCTCGAGTTGCAACGTTTTTCCTCCGTTTTGTTTTTTGGGTTGTTTTTTTTTTTGTCGTTCTAGTGTCCGTGCATTGGAAAAAAAAAAATCTTCTGATCGGTGTTGTATTCCTGCAGTCCAACAGTTTCGCTCGCCTATCGTCGAAATCTATGTAGAAATAACAGCAGAGCAGCTCCGATGTTGCATTCCTGCCTTTTCTCTGCGCCTGGTCTTTTCTCCGGCAGAGGAGCGGGGTGCTGCTGCTCCTGGCACCAGCAAACTCAAAGGAAAAAAAAAAAGAGACAGCAGCGACCTCAAAACTGTAACATGATGAAGAGTGGGAAATGACGCTTTAACATTTCAGCCATGCCAGCAGTCTCCCCCCTTTTATTTGCCTTGCGTGCCCCCCCAAAAAAACAACAGATGCGTACGAGTCAAGCTCACACCGTTCCTACTCCGAAAAATTGCGCTGCAGGGAAACAGGAATTTAAACGAACGTCACGTGAGTCTCCTCCTATTGTCAAACCCCGTCGCCCCCCGTCCTCCATCCCCCCGCCCTTACACACACACACACACGCACGCACGCATCCACGCACTCATGCACGCACGCACACACGCACGCACACGCACACATTTAATACTGAAAATACAGTATGATCACCTTTACTGTTCATGTTTTGCTTTGCATACAATGATACTCATATAGTGATACCCCCCATACACACACACACACACACACATTTATACTCAAAATATGACCACCTGTACTGTTCACGTTTTGAATACAGCCAGGCTGAGTTCTCTAGAGGTATAAATAGACCTAACATGGAAATTTGCCCCTCTCTAGTAGTCATTGCCATGGGAACTTCACACTTTCCTCTATACATTGCCTTCACCATGGCTACTGTTTAAGAGATGTGCCGCATATCAGCAGCATCTGTGAGGGAGAGTCTGAGGCATGCTGCTCTATCACACACCCGGTGCAGAGACTTGGTTTAATGGTTCAGGCATGGCAGAGCACCACCTTCTCCTTGCTTTGATATGTGATGTGATGATATGTAATCATGAAGGCAGCTGTGGTGGTGGTGGTGTGTGTGTGTGTGTGTGTGTGTGTGTGTGTGTGGCGGGGCACTCACGCACGGATCACTATTTTTTAAAGGCAAAATGGCCTTTGCAATTCTGTACTTTCTTGCAAAAGACGTACAGTATATAATGTCCATTTGAGCAGGTGCATAAAGATGGGTGGTTCTCTTTGCTCCTCCTCTTCCTCTCTGTCTGTACTGGCAGAACTGATGCTGACATTTTGATACTTTGTACTGTGGGAGGAGTGTGACAGGAAGAATGACATGAAACCTCAAGGCCACTGTTTTTATGAGCCTGTATACTAATCTGAACCTATAGCTGACAATGTCTTTAAACACATTCATATAATATGGATGTGTAAAGATATACAGTATAAATTCCTAGAGACATGAAAAAAGAAACACAACCAGTGTAGGTGTGACAAAGAAACCCCAGAGAGTTTATAAAAACATCTCATCCCACATATGAGTGAAATATGGTTGAGGAGACCCAAGAAACTTCCACGGAGTTAAGGGATGATGTAATGCTGTTAGATTCTGCCATAAAAGGAATAAAATGGAACTTCTCAAATTTGGTTAAATTGTTCGCAGTTAATTAAATCTACTATCGAACGGCATGTTGTGGATGTTGTTTTGTCCAAATATTCACAGCAACATGAATCATCTTTTGCCGTTGTGTCAAAATGAATCATTATGTTTATGAGATGGGAGTCATGGGTTTCTTACAAGGCAGAAAACCGAGAATATTTGTATTCAGAACGTGAAGAAAAGCACATTTCCAAAGCACTGTGGTGGCTGAGAGTCAGTGTGTTCCCTGACAGATACTGTCAACCGGGTGTTTTAATGTGTTTGGGACCTGGTTTGTTGTCTGTCACCTTGCCTATTCTCAATTCAGAGGAGAACAGGCTGTTGACTCACAATGAGGTGGCACAAACCTGCAAGCTGGAAAACTGCCACGCTCTAGAAGCTCACTGCACTTCATTTCCATTCGCATGAGATATGCTTAGATTTCTAGCCTATGTGGCAACAGGTAGGGGGAAATTATTTGACTAAATTTAGATTCCATAACATTTGAAAGAGTTATTTAAGAAAGCAAGGTTTTTATGAAGGTGTTTTAAAGGAATCTGTTTTATTGAGCCATGTGATTTATAAATTCTGCTTTATATCATTCCGTTTATTCAACAAATTCTGTGTTCTACATGGCGAGGGCACAAATTGTTTAAAGTGCAAATCATTCAATCAATGCTTTAGGAAATGGTTAACGGTATGTGACTGTGAAGCCACGTCAGTGTGAGGCTCATTATTAAGCTGCCTGGAGCCTTATGTTAGTCTGTGGGCTGCAACACCAATTTATAAGGCACTGTAATTTGAGGACATGGTAGTGCATAAATGAGGTGCAGAGATCAACCAGTCACTCTGGAGAGTCTAATTGAACTATCGCAGAGACAAGAGAGAGAGATAGAGCGTGCCTCTACACCTCAAGAATATCCGTTCAATCTAGGCACACGCTCTTGATGCTCTCCCAGGAATAATGACTTTAAAAATCAGGTTTGAATTCTTGCCTGGCGCCCTGTGCTGCAGATATTTCCTGGCTGATGAACACAGCAGTACACCACCCTCTTTGCAAGAATAAAAGCCCCTGAGGGATTTTAAAGGGCTTCTGGTAGAGCGTATGTCTGTATTCATGTCTGTATTCTATGTGTCTGGGTATATGTGTGAGAGAGAGAGAGAGAGAGAGAGAGAGAGAAAGGGAGAGAGTCTTGCTGTGTTATCCCTCGCCCTGGCAGCAGTATACTGTGTGTTGTACCTTTGCAGCTCCTGTGGAGAGTCTTTAGTAGGTTGTTTGCCAGGAGTTATGCATCAGCTACACATCTGTGACACACCAGCTGTGATGGAGTGCTGAGAGACAGGTTGGAAAGGCCCGCTACACGGCCTGAGTGACACCAGGATGGATTTTGCTTGTTTTGTTTACCTCAAAGAAGCCCCCCTTCTCTCACCCCGCTCACCCTGACTCTCTCATCAGGCATCTCAGGGGGAAGCCTGGGAAACTCTGACTTCACCATTTTTAAGGCACAAAGATCCATTGTGAGAGTGGGAGCCGCTCTAGTCTCAATGCCCAACAAGTGAAAGCATGCCACCTGGGGATACAGTCTGGGCCAGCGTACCAGAATATGTAATTATGTATAAAAAAAAAGTTGTGGTATACAAATAGAGCATTTGGCAGCTAAAATGTCTTATTTTAATCTCTAAGTGCATACTGACAGTCTTTTTATGGCATAGAAACAAGTGGAACTATTTCTGGAATGCTTTTTCTAATTATAATGAATTCTTTCAAAATGTCCCATGATGTGTCAGAAATAACATTGTTTAAGTTTTGACATTACTGATGCTCAGGAGTAAGCATGTCCTGTTTGTCATGCAAAAGTGTGTATGTGATAATGTGTACTGACAAATGAATTGATGGTACTTAAAATCAATACTAGTTAATATCTCTACCTTCACTTCCAAATCAATACTTTGGCCTACATCAGTCTAAAAAAAATCTGGAGAAGAATTCACACGGTATATGGAGAGAAGATGCATTAGTGAGTCAGAATACCGAAATTTATCTTTAACTAAGGAGTGAGAGTGATCATCTTAACTCTGAGTGAGTGCAGTGAGCAGATTAAGCCTCCAAGGCAGCTCCTTCCTTAGATTCTTCTTCCCATATAAGTGATTTTTTCCTATCACTCATAATCCCTCCACCCTTAACTGTCAAAGCTCCATGCAGTGTGGGACTCCAATAGACAGGATGTGACGTAACAATCCTTTATTTCTGTCATAATCCAGGCTGAGCATTCATACAGAAGCCCATTGAGATGCCAAAAGAACAATGTATTAACCCACACACAGTAAAAGACATCAGGCTCCGCTGTTATAAATCTACAGCACCATTAGACAGGCAGCACCGTTCACTTGCCATCTAATCTAAATGTACCTTCAACACCTACCTGCACTTAGGCTTATCCCTAGTTCCCAGCATTAATTATTAACACTCTAACAGGACTTGCACTTTGTCTCCCTTTTATTCTTTAAGACAAAATTTTAAGCACTTGGGGATCAAAACATCATTGTTTAATACATCCAGGAATACATACAATAGATTATATTGTTGAAATTGTTCACTGTGGTTCAGCTTCTTACGATAGACTTGTTGGATTATTTGACATTACAAAGGATTTTCTGAACAACAATTGCTCTTGGAGGTGCATCAAACATATAATGAGTGAGATTGCAACGCTGACTAGATCTGTATTGGACCCTGAAAGGCCTAAATCTGTACTAGCCATAATGCTGATTGTGTAACAGCTACAATCTCACAGGTTTTTGGAATTATCATATTTTTTCCATTTGGACCATATGAGTTAGACTATATTAATTGCAGATGTAATAAACTAGGCAGACATGCAATAGGAGAGTGATCTTTGGGATTCTAGACACACAATGTACAGCATTTAAAAATCATACATCATGCTGTGGTCAATTGTCATTACCAGCTGTATTATTAAAAAAAACGAACATTTTCAGCTCCATAAAATGGCCTCAAATGGTTTTGTTTTATGGTTCACATCTGGGGAAGTATGAACTGTCCTTTGAAGCTGAATTCAGGTTATGACTCATTGTTTTAATTTCTCCAATTCAGTGAAAAGGCTCTCAAGGCTCTGACTTCGGTCCTTTTAAGAACTGACTGCAATACGAGACATTCAGCTGAAGTCGGATAATCATTAATGAAGTCTTTGATAACTTCTCCTGCCTCGTGTATTTCACCAAATCTTGTCATGGTGCAGCTGGGGAGGGGTTAAATCCCTTTACTTTGTTTAATATTGATGTTTACACAATCCTATTGAGACAAAGGCGGCTCAGTTCCTCTACTGTATGCTTCATATTGTGTTCCCTAAGAAGTAGATTACCTTTGTGGCTCGTACGACAGTCACTTAGATCCTAACCAATAATACCACACTGAGAGAGAGCCTGAGGACTGTTTGCACTGAAGGTCCTCTCAATGCTGTGAGAATGAATAAATCCCAGTGGGTTTATCATACCTGATTGCTTTGAGCGTTTTCCCTTGTCTGTAAATGAAGTCACTCTGGGGTGCCTGCATGCTTGGCTTTGCTCCACATCGAATATTATTGCTGCTGAGGGTGAGGACTGTGGTTGGTTGTGTTTGGCTCTCTGTCATGCCGCCACACTTTCTCCACTCTGAGCTTCTCCCCGCTGCCTGGCTAATGTTCTCTTTCCAAAAGGGTTAAACTTACTTCCACACAAACTGCCACTGTTTACACAAAAAGTTGCCTTTGCAAATCTGTTTCCAAGATGATTAAGTTGGTAAAAGTTTTCTGGAGAGTGTCTGTCTGACTGTACTTGTACGCAGCACCAGCCATCTGTTGTGTTGGACTTTTCATTCCCTGACATGCACACACTCCCACTCGTCTCTCAGACTTCACACTGACTAAACAGTTTGAAAGAATGCATGGAAGTTGACCTAAGAAACAAAGTTAGGAAAACAACAAAACATTTTCGCTATAGGTAGACTTGAAACAAGCGTACAATACAGCATGACTTATTAAATATTGAATGTTTTTCCTGTTGAGGGGTGTACTGTAAATAATAAAAAAAAGGCTCTTTAAAGGGTTAGAAAACTGATAAAAAATAAGAAAACTGCTTTGTTTACTTTCACAATTCCCGGTGTTAGATGAAGGTGATAGATGGAGAATTATCTCAAGCCCTGACCTCAAGTTCAAGCTGGAACTTCCACAGCCCACAGGTATAATTAATCAAACATGGAAGTGTGACACAGAGGAGAAGACTTGTTATTCTAGCCACCATTCTCTATATTAACATCATTAACCACAAGGAATAAATGGTAAAAGGAGATTACGGGTGACATTAATGTTTATTCTGCTATGCATAAGATGCCTGGAACTAGTAATGGCAAAGACGCTAATATTTTTGCATGAAAATAATCACTGACAGTATTGGGCTACACTCCTATAAGCCACTAAAAAATCCAGAATCTGGCTGGATGTGGGTAGGCACTATGTGTAAGTACACTAAATTAGCTACAACATACTAGTTTTATCTAACAGAATGCAAAATGCATCTTACTGTTGATGAATGCTTACTCATTCACAAAATTAATATGTTCTCACTCATCTCAATATGTTGTCACTCAGACATAGCCATAAATATTGGGAAGACTGTGGCTGTATCTCCCAACCTAATGCCCATCCCATGAATGACAACCAAATGTATTTGGCAAGCCAGCAGACTCCCATAATTACCAACAGGAAACAGGAGTAATAGTCTATATGACAAATGATAGGAGATTGTGAATTGATTTTCCTTCTGTCCTTTTTTTCTTCTCCCTTCTTACCCATTAGATTTGCTTAGGTTGTGTTGTTGACTTGTTCACGTTCTCTTTTTTTCAGTGGCGGGGTTAAGTCTGGCTGGTGGATTGGTGTGTGAGGGGCCAAACACAAAGTTGGATCCTATAGTGGGTTACTTAGGTCTTACTGGGTCTTACAGGCTGGCTGGTCCAACTGCCACAAGGAGCAAAACACAAAACTGCCTGGACACAAACATTGCCACAATCTGACAGCCTGCAAGCTCTTGGATACTGTACAGTCTCTCTCTCTCTCTCTCTCTCTCTCTCTCTCTCTCTCTCTCTCTCTCTCTCTCTCTCTCTCTCTCTCTCTCTCTCTCTCTCTCTCTCTCTCTCTCTCTCTCTCCCTCCCTCCCTCCCTCCCTCTCTCTGTTGGTTGTCACATTTTTATTTATTTTTTCCATCACCCTGTTGTGATGTTGTGTGAATGGTGTTTTCAATAATCCCCCAACGCCAAAAAATTATACCCTGACGCCCTCTACCGGTCATTTACGGTAAACATGTACCCGGAAGTAGTATCCAGCCTGTCAGTCGCTGTAGCTGCCTCGTGCTTGACGGGGTGGTCCGTGGTCCGGTTCCAGTTAGCAAGTAACAACTGGCCCCGAGAAGATTTCCATCAACTCCTACAACTCAACCGGTGGGCTCATTACAAGACCGTACTTGATGTGTCAGAGGTTTTATAGATATTCAATACTGGCTACATTTGTTTTTATTCACAAGAAAACTTTTTAGCTCCAAACAGCTAACGTTAGCCAGCTAGGTAACAGTTAACATTACCTACTGAGCATTATGTTCATAATGTTTGAATTAACAGTATGTCAGGATAGCTTGGAATCATATCAAAATGATTATTTTAAACGATATTCGTTCTTTGAGAAACGTTATTTCCTTGCAAATGACTTCCCCTACCTTTCCTGAGCATGGCAAAATGTAAAATCTTGGCAATTTGAAAGCCCTCTGTTGACAAATTATCTCTCTTCAGGTGCTGCAAACGTGTGTGAGTCATTGAGCTTGGCACTAGCTGTAGCACCACTGTGTGTAGTGAGGGCCAGCCCACAGATATGTCCTCCCAGGGAGATGGGGATGCAGAGCAGGGCCCCACGTCCTCCAGTGAGACTGAGGCCACCAGTGAGGCCATCATCACAGTCACCATCGGAGCAACGGTGCCCACAGGGTTTGAACACACTGCTGCAGAGGAGGTCAAGGAAAAAATTGGGGTTGAAGCACAAATCAGCAAAGACCGTGGTCGCATATACTTTCAAATAAGTACTGACAAGCTTTTCCAGGTAAGATGTGACCTAGAACCGATGAATACCTCATTCCCAAATTCTCACTGTCGTGATGTGTGCACATGACGAAGTCTCTCCATTAACCTGATAAAGGAAATCTCCTCTTGGTGGTGTAATCTTGTAATCTGACTGTAGTACTACAGTCAGCAAATGTAATGTTTTGAATATCAAAGTTAAAACATTTTTATGAGCCTGCAAAGTCAGTTTCCAATTAATTTTCATTGTAGCAGCTTCAGGTTTTTGATCTAACACTTATTGATAGAAACAAAACTTGCCAATGGACTTCATTTTCTATGCCTTGGCAATTCTTGTGCATGTATGTGTATTCTCTATCTATCTATCTATCTATTCATTCATTAAATTCCCCACCATAGGTCCATCTTCTGAAATCTGTGGACAACCTGTTTGTTGTGGTGGAGGAATATGACCACTATCAGTTCAAAGAATCCAAGGTAAATGACTACATTTGCAAATCATACACATCAGCACACCTCCCTAAGCCAAATAATCAACCCAAAGTGTCCCCGCTCAATGTTTCCTTATGTTGCCAAAGAGCCATTACTGAATATTACTGCCTGTAATTATGAATGTACTGCTGCTAAAGATAATCGTTAGCAGTCGCTGAGAAAATATAATTCTGAGAGGAGTTTCAATGTAGCACAAATAAGTAACTTATTGCCATCTACATATTAGCTGATATAATATGCATATGCATTACTGTCAGAGTAACAGATGAAAACATTCTGTTTTGTACAGGAGGAGACACTGATGGACTTGCAGCAGCTTGCCTCCAAACTCCCCTGGACCAATGCTCTAGAGGTGTGGAAACTAAACAACTCCCTGAAAAAGAAAAGAGGCCGTCGGAGAGGAGGAAATGGCGCCAAGGGGAAACCTAACAGCGAGGCCATGGAAGCCGTCGCTGCTGAAACCGAGCAGCAGCAACTGGCAGAGCCGTCGGTATCCGCTGAAGGCCAGGCCAAAGAGGAGAGCGCACCTGACGTAGAGAGCAGCACCCAGGACTCGGAGGAGGCAGCACCCGAGGCCAAGCTCATCAAGTTCCGTGTGACATGCAACAGAGCTGGTGACAAACACAGCTTTTCCTCCAATGAGGCCGCCAGGGACTTTGGTGGCGCTGTACAAGAGTTTTTCCAGTGGAAAGCAGACATGACTAAGTTTGATATTGAGGTAGGCATGCTTGCTGTGATTGGACTGACGCATATCGAATACCATTGCACTAGCCAAAAAAAACTCTGCCTGTCCAGATAAATCTGCTAGGCATACCTCCTTGTTTAGTTTAACGAGTAACAAAAGAAAGAATAACAGCTCTGCTTATTAACTTTTCCATGAAGATAAGCACATGTGGTCACAGTGCGTGACAAGTTAATAATACCATTCTTGGTCTTGAAAATGTGTGAAAGGTTAGAGGTTGATGTATATGTTTTAAAACTCCAGTTTCTCAGATTCATTAAAAAATGTTTTTGCACAGAGATGATAATCTGTGGTCTTTTCCATTCTCTAGATCTCAAGGTATTTCAGTGTTTCCCTCAAGGATTTTTGGTAGCAGTTGCCAGTTATATAATTATATAATGCCATTAAATATAATTACTGGGTATTGTTGTGATTTTGTTTTGGGCAAGTTTCTGTTTACTAGACTATAACTGTGCACAAGGCTATACTGATGTTTTCTCATGTATATTTCTGCAGGTCTTACTGAACATACATAATGAAGAGGTGGTGATTGGCATTGCGCTCACAGAAGAGAGTCTCCACAGGAGGAACATCACTCACTTTGGACCCACTACTCTGCGTTCCACCCTGTGTTATGGCATGCTCAGGTAACTATAACACCAGTTGCACTGTTATTGGCAAAAGGTTACAGTTATATCCCTTTGTTGGAAGGCTATATTTGAGAAGATTGAGTAGTTCAATTCTTTATTAATACAATTATCAACATTAGTTTTGTGTACTACCACTTTTTGTATATAGGATGTCACTCTGATGTTGTGATGCATAATTGGAAAATGTAATAACATAACTTAGTAGAATATTGTAATTGCCCTCCGCCCATCATGACCTCATGACCTTTCTGTTTGTTGAAATTTCCATGTAAATCTAGGGGAAACTACCTTTTGAAAATGTGTATCTGTTAAGTCATGTTTAATTGTATAGCCCTTACTCACAGTTACAAAGCTTCACAACACCCACATAAGGAAACAATAAATGAATACAAGACTCTGAAACCTTACCCTCCCCCTAACAAGGAAAAACTCACAAAACCACAAAAACCTGGACAAAACCTTGGGAAGGGCCTTCCAAGACAGTCAGTCATGCAATGGGTGCAAAAAAAACAAACAGAATAAGAGCCCTTGGGTCAATGTCCGCATCTGGCGCGGAGCTTCAACAGTAACTCGGTCACCATCGTCATTGTTGTCACCATCGTCATCATAAGAACGACACTCGGTGCAGGGACGTCAGCGCCGTCTCGGTCACCCTGGACTACTGCCACCAGAGGCGAAGTGGGAGGACGAGTCGGATGCTGCCCAGCTGCAACCACACCCTGACGTGAAGAGAGATAGGCGACACATCCATACCCACGGCAGACTCAGTCACTCACTCACACAAACGGAAACAACATGAATGAACAAGTGCGTACAGACCAGGAAACAGAACACACTCACTAAAATTCCCAGAAACCTGAGGTAGTGCTAGCTAGCTAGTCTTACTTTACTTGTGAATAGACCAAGTCACTCCCAGTAATTATGCAACGCTAAGGTCGGACAAATGAGAGTGAAAATATATGGGTAGTAAGCCTGGATTTAGAGACATGTAGAATCTGAGTACAGCAATATGTGTACACAAACCCCAGGGACCCCTACTGTTCAAAGATGGTGTGTGTGGTCCTCAATGCTGATAGTCCAAGCCCTATTGGTGAGAAAGTCTAAAATTCAGTTGAGTGTGAGCTGTAGTCCTAGTGTGCTGAATTTAGAGAGCAGTTTCTATTATATGATGGTGTTGCATGCTGAGCTGTAGTCAGAAAGCAACATTCTTACATGCATGTTCTGTCTTTCTAGATGGGTCAGGGCCGGGTGGAGGGTGAAATTGCGCCCTCTGTAGATCTGCATTATTTGAGTTAGAGCAACAGTCATTGAGGCATGTTTTTGTATTTTTCTTGGGCACTGGGATGATGATGAGTAGTCTTGGAGCAGCTGGGGACAACAGCCAGGGCCAGGAACATGTTGAAGATATCTGAGAAGACACCTGCCAGATGGTTGGTGCATGCTCTGAGTGTGTGGCTGGGGATGCCATTAACTCCAGCAGCTCTGCGTCACCGCTACTGTCTAGATTCTCACCCGCCCTAGACATCTCAGAGTGTGCGGCTGCGCATAATCCCTAACCAATTTACACCAAGTCTACACTTCTTTGTTGTATGTCTTTTTAACAAAAATACACATTTCATGAGGGTACCATTTTCTGTCTACTGTTCCAATACTTTTACTGTGTACTATGTTGTGTGCTGAGCTGTTATATACATTTTGGTTACAAAGCAAAGATTGGGAACAGTAGACTGAATTCTCTTTTACAAACAGGCGCTGTTTGCAATAAAAAAATTCTAGATTCTTAGTGGTGGCACTGGTAGCAAACAGGCATGTTAAATTTGTCATACCTATTGAACATTATTATGGATAACTGTATATATATTATTTTCTGTTGACACAGGCTGTGTAAACCTCAGGCATCAGATGTAATACTTGATCCAATGTGCGGGACTGGAGCCATACCATTGGAGGTAAGACAGAATTTGTGTACATTTTAATTTTTTCTTTAGTCAAAATGGGATTAGTTTAGTGTTGTAGAAGAAAACATGCAGTGCAAAGAAACATACAGTATGTGTATTAATTAATAATCACACACACTACTAATTGCGTAATGGGTTTCTTTCATCAGGGGGCCATTGAATTTCCCAGTTCATTCTACATTGCCGGTGACAACAATGACATGGCAGTTAACCGCACAGTCAATAATGTTTGCCACATCCAGAAGCGAAGAGATGACAAAGGCAGGTGAGAATGTCGACAGCGTGAATAATGTGTGGTGGAGACACTCCTCTGAATATCTCATAAGGAGTTTGTTTGGTTATCATGAGAGTTGTTATGATTATGACTATTATGTTTTGGTTGTGACTGTTATGATTTAAAAGCCATTATCTTTGAACAGTGCACCTGGGTTGCCTATTGACACGGTGCAGTGGGATCTGTGCCATTTACCCATAAGGACCAGCTCTGTTGACATCATCATCACTGACATGCCCTTTGGAAAGAGGTACCATAACAACGGTGTAGATGGTTGATGTTTATGTTTATATTTTATTTGACATGGACATCACAGTAGCATTAGAATTGTAACATACATTTATGCGCAAGGACCAGATGCACTGTGTTTAGTGTTTGTAGCGAAACGCTAATGTCCACAGGAACAACACCTGTCCACAGGAGGCTAAATATAGAAAGAGTTAAAATAGAAAAAATAAAAGAAAGAAAGAAAAAAAAAGAAACAGTTGTGTTGCATTTTCAGCTCAGTGGGCAGACAGTTTCGTTTTGCTCCTTTAACAGAGAAGACTGATTGTCCAAATGAGGTTTTGCGTATTGCAATGCGATAATGATAAATATTACCTGTTAATAATCATACTGAACCAGTTGATGATTTGAATATACCTCTTGGAATCTACAGTGCCTTCCTAAAGTATCCAATCCCCTTTACTTTTTTCACATTTTGTGGTGTTGCAGAATGAATTCAGAATGGATTAAATTTGGATTTTTGTCACCAATCTACACACCATAATCCAAAATGTCAAAGTGGAATTTATTTACAATTTTTTACAACCAAATTTAAAATGAAAAGCTGAAATGTTTCAAGACGTAAGTATTCAGCCCCTTTTGCAGTGACACTAAATTGAGTGAAGGCTCAAACGCACTGTACATGACTTTTGACGCGCATCGTTTGACACACCTCATCTGGCTGTATGGCGGAATGGCCAGAAGGAAGCCACTTCTGAGGAAAAAAGGGCACATGGCAGCACGCCTGGAATTTGTTTTTCTTTGTTTCCTCTTTTGATGCCATGCAAAACCAGGTTGGCAAAACTCCAGGCAACTTTTGAAAACCTCTGAGAGCATCAGGCAAAAGAGTTGAAAATTGAACTCTTCACCCGTAATGCAAAGCGCTGTGGCAGAAACTGGGCAGAGCTCATCACCCATCAATCACCATCGCTACTGTGAAGCATGATGGGGGCAGCATCAGGCCGTGAGGAGGTTTTTCAGTGGCAGGGACTGGGACACTTGTAAGGACAGAGGGAGCAATGTATGGAGCCAAATACAGGGACATTCTTGAGGGGGATTTGCTTCAGAGAGCCAAAATGTATATTCCTCCAAGCATACAGTTGTAAAGTTACAGGAAGAATACAGTAGGAGAAAATCCCCAAATCAAGACATGCCAAGCTGATAGACATTTTCAAGAAGACTGGAGGCATTAATCACTGCCAAAGGTGCTTCAAAAAAAGAATTGTTTCAGGTGGTTGAATACATACTTAAATTAGATCATTCTGAAATTCATGTTTTCACTTTGTCATTATGCAGTATTTTGTGTTGATTGCTGACAAAAAAGAAAACTATAATGAATTCTGGCTGCAACACCCCAAAATACAGAAAAAGTCAGTGGGATTGAATACTTTCTGATGGCACTGTACATCTTATCAGTAATGTTACGACCAAGGATGAGAACAACTGTAAGACTCCAAGTAAAAGGTAATTTGTAAATTTGTTTGTTTTCTTGAAGAATGGGCTCTAGGAAGAAGAACTGGGACCTTTACCCCTCCTGTCTGAGAGAGATGGCTCGTGTGTGCAGACCAGACTCAGGGAAAGCTGTCCTGTTGACTCAGGACAAGAAATGCTTTTCCAAGGTAACGCTGATCCATTAAAAAAGGCACATAAAGTGTTACAAAGTTGGGGGCATCCAGGTGGCTCAGTGGGCTGAGGCATCCTGGGTTCCAATCCGACCCAGGACCTTTGTCTCATGTCATCCCCCCTCTCTCTGGCTTTCCTGTTTCTCTTTATTTTGAACTAAGGCAAAAATGCCCCCAAAAATTGTCTGAGAAATTAACGAAGAAAACATAATCCTTTGCATCCTCATGGGTTAGATGAGACCTTGCACAGTGCAAAACTTGTCTGTCCACCATTTTCCTAATAATGATTTAATGATTCACGATGCTGTAGTTAAACCAGTTAGTGCACTCTGTGTATGTACATGCCAGATATTGTCATGGAAATGACTTCTAAGAAATGAAATGACTTTAAATAAAGTTGTTTTCCTTCTGAGGTTGCTAGCCAGTTGGTAATCAGCTTGTAAGCCTTGCCTTGCTTCTACCTAGTGTAGAAAATCATCTCACATGGCGGCCGGTCAGTGATTCTTGCCGTCTTTGTAAGCACAATCTGCGCAGTAACTCGTTCTTCTTTTAATACATTTTTGCATTCTAATGTTTCTATAGTCGCTATGGCTGCATGCACACAGCTAAAACTATGGTGCTCGAGAGCTAAAAACATCTCATTCTCACATAAATGAGATGTTTTTAGGGTCAATACAGATACACAGTGAGTCACAGTTAGGTGGCTGATGTATGGTGTCTTGTCTGGTATCATTAAAAAAAAATAAAAAAAGGTTTAACAGTAGACGTGTGTCTATGCACGCCTGTGTGTGTGTGTTACTAACAATCTTAAGCAATACCACTGTTGATGTGAAGTCACTTTGGTTGATGTAATGGTTGACTTTAGACCTTTATTTAATATGGGCTTTCCCAACCTTGGGGTCCATTGATATGTCTGTGTAGCCTGGGAAAAATTCATTATCAGATGATTTATGTTATAAAGTTATCTGTATGCATTTGTGGAATAGGAAAACTACTGGCAATGGTTTCTAACTTTTTCCCACTATAATCCAGTAAGTGGAAAGGAGTTTTTTTTTTTTTTCACTTTTATATAGCCCTCTATTGGGTTTACAAAACCTAATCTGGTCCTGGTGCTAAAAAGCCCGCCCACCCCGAGTGGAGTCAGTTTACCCTGAAATCATCTCTAAATAACTCCACAACAGTCTGAGTGCTCCAGGATTGAATCAGGTCATTTATTGCAACACAGAGGAGGCTTTTACCAGCTGGATTTGTCTAAGCAGAGATCTTGTTTAACACAAAACAAACACGTTAGTTTGTCCTGACAAGATTTATGTCGCCCCCAGGCTATATCGAGGATGGGAGGACTGTGGAGGAAGTCGCACACTGTTTGGGTCAATGTTGGAGGTTTACATGCTGGAGTGTACCTCCTGAAGCGGACCGGGGCAACGTTTGGCCAAACTCCAGAGGATGTCTATGAATCACAGGGAACTGTTAACACACAGGGGGATGAGAAGGTGGACAAGTAGCCTTCTTAATTTCTTAATAGTTACCCTGCTGTGAAGGTTTTGAAGTTAGTTTTTAAGAGGCTATATAGGATTCATATTATTTATTCAATATACCCACTTTACAGACTTTATTTTCCTGTATTTTCTGTATTTGGTTTCTTTGGTCAAGTGTGCCAAGCAGTTTTAGTGTTTTTGTTTTTTTTAATTTAACAATTGGTTTATGAAGATGGTGGGCTAACTGGAAAGAGAAATGCTACTATTGCTAATGTTCAACAGCCGTTTGATAATTCTCCCACCCTCTGCTCGAGTGAAGCTGTTCATTTAGGAGTCCGCTTGTTATTCAGGAATATGTTGAATGTTGTTCCGCACCTCTCAGACCTATTGGGTCGTTTTTAGAGGAACTGTAAGTTGCCCTTTGCTGTGATTAATAAATGTTGTTCCCGAAGTGTCACAGTTGGTGCACGTGTTTGTGCAACAATACACTCACTGTTACTAGTATCCAAACCGGTTGCTTTGACAGTGACATACACAAAACAGATACACACAGAGTAGAATGAGAAATTGGTCATTTATACTGTCAAAATATTGTCTTTAATTGGCGGGAATACTGCATATTCAATTCTGCACTGTCCACACGATAGGTGGGAAGAGTCAAACCGGTATCAGTTGATTTTTACAAAAAGGAAAAGTTGTGAGTGTGCGCCCGCACGCACTCGTGTTACTCAATAATGAATCTCAGTCTACGTGAACTTTTGCAAGCAGTAATGTTTTACTTCCTTCTGTAATAGGTCTAATGTTATCAGGGCTTAATACTTAAAGAGTATTCGGGACAGATAGGCCGTACGTATCAGTGCTGCCTCTTGGCTGTCTCCCTTCTAAAAGAGATTACTAGCTCTTGTTAGAAGTAAAATAATCGCAGGGAATAAACCCAAAAATACAGCTTCTGCAGTGGCGTGTTTCATATTGATTTTGCGAGAGTCTTGATGCCACAGTGGGAATATGATGACACCTTGGTTACAAATTGCATCAAGTGGGAACTTTTTTAATTTAATTTTTATTTTTTTTATAAATTTGAACATGTAAATTCATTGTATAGCCTACATCATAGTACAGTAAGTAGTAAAACTGGTGTTATGTGGGGACTTTTAAGAAGAAAAAAAAAGCAAATTATTACCTTTTATAAATATAGAATTAATTTAATATCGGGTTTTTTTTCCCCTTATGACAATCACGACTGGAGGTCATATGATATTTTATTTAGCACTGCATCACTGAATATACCTATGTTATTATCAACCTTTTCTGGGTTCCTGGTGGAATTTTCCTATAGGTGCTGTTATTTGAGCTATTGTTTCTTGCGAAATGTCAAAATGCAAGTCAGTTTATGCCCTCACTTACGAGCCAGTGATGTCATCAGCCACTACGCTATATGTAAAATGAGAGGCGACGCAATGACGTCATTGTAGCTGGAGAAATCTCATAAAACGGCGTGGGAAGCCTGTCAGGGGACAACACTGCCTGCCTTTGGGGAGTGGAGAAGCACACGCACAGTAAACGCGCAATGATCTGGACCATATTTCTCCTTGTGCAGGCTGTCCTCCTTTACTGTATTCTCGCTCAACGCTCGAGGTAAGTCTTCCACTCTACTATCTGTTTCATTTTTACTTCCTTTTTGTTTACTTCAGTAAATTCACTATTTGTAAACATACTGTAATACTGACCTATTTGTACAAAGCAGGTAAAAGCCTTTTTTATATTGTGATTGGTTTGCATTGTCAGTCATTTTTCCTGTTCTTTGAATATTAGATTTTACACCTGTATCTGTCGGCCAGCATGCCTTCGTCTCATGATGACAGTTCTGACGTGAATTAATGGGTGGTTTAAAAAAAAAAAAAAAAATTAAAATTTTAGCCTAATTCTGAGATTAACAATAAAGGATTTTGATAACAATAACAACAATGAAGGACTTATCACGCGTTTAATCACCCCACCCAAGCAAAACGCATCTGTTTTGTTAGTTTAGTGGGTTGTTCCAAAGCCATTTGACCTCCCACTGAAAGCTGTTTGGAATGTGGTTAAACGGCACTGTTAAAGGTAGAACACTTGTTTCTTTATAGAGAAGTTGAAGCTTTTCAACCTGAGGTTGAGGTCCAGTTGGGTAATTTCAAATGTAAATGTGTATGACGTCTTTAGACATTTTTTTAAGTAATCCTTGTAAATATTGCACAGTACAATATACACATAGAATTAACTTACTGTAACTGATGATTTAATTATTGACTTGACTCATATGTGGTAGTTTGGTTATACAAACTGTGTACTGGGTATACACAACCTGGATTATCAAATATTGATGCAGTCCATTTCACTATAGCGTTGTCTATGAAAAAGTACCTGCATGGGTAATATGAGGTAAACTGATGTTGTTGATAAGATCTAGGTTACATATTTCCTCCTCGTCTTTCATATTGCCATGTCATGAGGAAGTGAGAATCAAGTGTTTACAAGTCTCTGTTTTAATGCAGATCAGGCTCTTTAAAGACATTAACCATATACCTTTTCATTTAGTGTTTGAAAGTCCAACCAAATCACTTAATTTCTTTCTTTTTTTTTTTCTTTTTTTTTTTTAGATCTAAGAGTGATCCACCTTTAGACAAAGGAGTCATTCCATGGTTAGGCCACGCACTTGAATTTGGAAAGGATGCTGCCAAGTTCTTAAATCGAATGAAGATGAAACATGGCAACATTTTCACGGTGAGAACAAGAAAACTGAAGATGATCTTCATTTCTTGAGTTTGCTGGTTTGAGGCTTAAATAAACAGTTTAATTTTTGGTGATAATGACAGAATATTGAGTCCTACAGGGTGCACCATGCTAGAATCAAAAGCAAAAGTCCTTGCCCATTCTTGGGAAGTTTGATAAAGAGAAGTGGGTAAAAAGCAGGTCTGCATTTTGATTCCTAGAATTGAAAATGTAATTTAAATGAAATTTAAGAATGGTGTTATTTGGCCATGTAATATCATATGAAATTGGCTTTTCGCACCATGAAAATCATGGAAATGATTTGCTGATTTTGAATGATCCACTTTATCCTCCTGTGTTAAAACAAAATACCACGTCACAAATTTTTGGACAACTTTTAATTAGCAAATTGAGAACATTCAGAAGATTTTGAACATTTTAAGTCATCAGAAATGCAGGCAACTGTGGTGAAGTTGCTCTCTTAGCCTAAAATATTCCTTAAATGACTTCAAATAGTTAAGTAATAGGATAAATGTTTTCAGTGCTGCAACAAAATGTAATTGCATTTCCACACTTTCAATATTCTATATTTTAATGGACAAGAATCTTGAATGTTGAAAATCCCAAAATTAGGTGATTATTAAGAATTAAGAGCGGTGGATACACATACAAAAGAGTCGAAGAGAGGTGTACACTCAAAGCATTCACAGTATACCTGCGTCACACATGTTCACCTTTGCACTAATGTGTTCATGGCCCACAGGTGCGTGTTGCCGGGCGCTATGTGACTGTGCTGCTGGATCCACATTCATATGATGCAGTCATCAACGACCCTGTTTCCCTGGACTTCACACGCTATGCACAGGTTCTCATGGAAAGGATCTTCACCTTGCGGCTCCCCCATCACCAGCCTGCCAAAGCAAAATCCATGATGAAACAGTATGTCCGTTATTTTATACCACTATCTCCTTTATACCACTGTAAACTGAAAACAAGTATACTGTATCTTCAGTGGTATTTCTGTAGATATGTTCCAGATATTCAGGTCAACACAGTTTTTGTTCAGTTGAAGTACTATAGCTACACCTTTGCAGAATATATGATCCGTAAGTTATGTTACCTTAGGGGTAAAGTAGGTAGAGCTTGTTTCTGATGTATGTGAACAGGTAGGCTTTAACAATGTGTGTGACAGACTTCTTCCGCTATTTTTCACATCATCATCAATTAGAGTGGCATGAATTACAGGATTCCCTCATCCCCTTTAACCTTTGTGTCCTCAGGCACTTCCAGGGGGTGAATCTGTCCTGCCTTAACAGCACTGTGCACAGACACCTGCGGGCTCTGCTGAAAGCTGAGGCGCCTCAGAACCAGACAGACTGGAAAGAGGAGGGACTCTTCAACTTCTCTTACAGCTTACTCTTTAAGTATGGAACTTTTAACTATGTCAAAAGTACCAAGCGTTCATGTCAAAAACCTCGACTAAACAGTTTACACACTAGCCATTCCCATGATCCTCTGTTTGTAAACACAGCAGGAAAAATGTAGGGTGACACACGGGTTCAAACAAATATTTGAGGTCACCCTTCCCGTTTCAGGAAGGGTGATGTGAAACAAATGCATGTAGCTGGCTTTAGTTTTAATTTTTTTTAGAAAATGAGACATCAGAGAGTGCAAACTGTTAACAAGATATCTGGAATGTAAAGTAGAATATGATAGTAAAGTTTATTGTAACTTGGTCACATCCTCCATTAGGAGATGCTGCAAGTTGGGTGGGCCAGTGGAAAATTACCTGTCGCCTTTAAGTGGCTTAAAGCCCACGCAGCCTTTTCAAATGAAAAGGCTATGTGGGCTGGCTATCTTTTCATCAAGAGGGAACAATTCCACAATTCATCACTTGTGGCACCGCTTCTAGTAAAAACCTTTTAACGTTTTTTTTCCCATCTCTCCCTTCCTTTCAGGGCCGGGTACCTCACGCTTTTTGGAGGAGAACAGAACAACAACGGCACAGACCCCTCAAAAGTCTATAAAGAGTACCGGAAATTCGACAGCCTCTTGACCAAAATGGCAAGGGCCACACTAAAACCAGGTAACAGCACACAGAGGCCTCGAGTATGAAAACTATTCCACATCACTTGATCACAGACTTCAATCTGAGATTCAACCCCGGGGTTCTCTGATAGCACTAAATTCCCATTATGAGAAAGAGTGAGTCATGTAAGTCATAAAAATATCTGTCAGTCATGGCACTTGTCTAGTGCAAGTGGAGTTCATCATCATTGCATCGCCCGTGCCTGGTCATGGTGCCTTGTGTATTTACATTTGTCACTGTGTAGGCTAATCTGGTATGACATCATGAGTGGAAGTTCCTTCAGGTTTGTTTCTGGTTGTCATGGTGACTTTTACGTACTTGTGTCTTACGCAGCGTCTAGGAGCCTGACAAATATTGTGAGGACTTTAACGACTCACATTTCGTCATCATGGCAGTGTTCTTCCATCACGGAGTCACAGAGACCCTGATGTCAGTTGATATGGTTGCCCCGCCCCCCAGCCGTCCCATTTTTATACCCACGTGTATCATTGTTTCTGATAGAATCTGCTCCACCCATACAATGTTATGACCTCAGCCATTTACTTGTCCGGTCTTGCCTGTCATACCTGTCTAGTACTGATATTTTGTTCCTATCCAAACTCTTGCACACAAATACATCTGTTTATTTATCTGACATTTGAGTTGTAATCCAAACATTCAGATTTATCTCAGCTGTTTATCTGACATCTGTGACTCACTCACTCACTCAGTGGCATGTATCTGTGTGCGGTTGTGTGTGTGTGGTGTGTGTGTGTGTGTGTGTGTGTGTGTGTGTGTACATGGGTGTGTGTGACAGAGGAGAAGAGGACAGCCCAGAATGTGCGGCAGAGACTTTGGGAGCTTTTGGCTCCAGCAGGTGTGGCTGAGGGTTCGGACTCCAGCCCCTGGCTTCATGGCTACAGACAGCTGCTGCAGCAGGAAGGAGCTGATGAGGAGATGCAGAGGAAGGCCGTCCTGATGCAGCTCTGGGCCACACAGGTGAGCCAGCCCAAAGAGGAAGGGCCTGTTTACAGCACAGGGATTGACGATGATGATGTTTACTGGTGCTAGCAGGAAGTTGAACCTGTACATCATCGACATCTGGTGACAAGTGGTGGCAGTACGCACAGTATAACAGGCGAAAAGGGCAATACATCACTACACAATAGTGAACAACATATTTCATTTCAATGTTTAAGTAGGGACAGATACATAGACATAGAATTTTCTTTAGAAAAAATAGTCTGATGTCACATATCATAACATTTATAGCTAATTTGCAATGTTTGTCACTAGATGGGCTTTTGTTAAAAATGTATTGTTAAAAACAGATATAGAATACAACAGATATAGAATACATACACAAAAGGGCATTATCAACATAAGAAAGATGGAACCAAAGATGTTATTTATAAGTATTCACACAAAAAAAGAGAAAGAAAGAAAAAAGAAAAAGAAAAAATATATAACATCACATCACACAAAAACCAGCAGCTCTCTGGTTTTTGGTATGAAAGTGCAGTACTCCTCTATGGCACATGGGGGTGCTGTTCACCTCTGCATTTAGGTTCACCTCTGCATTCAGGCCTGAAGGCAGGGCTGTAGTGCTCCCGCCACTATTGGATGTTGACTAGACATTTCCTTCCTAAAAACATATAAAATAGGTCATTTTATTGATGTTTTATTTATTTTCTCTCTCACGATTTCACGGGATTTCACCTGTAGCAACCTGTGGATGTAATGGACCTTAAACTTCTATACATAGATTGCAGATAGATCTACATCTCTGTTCATCCTTAAGAAACTCTTTAATCATTATTTTTACATTTGGAAAGACGTGCAGTGTTTATTGCCTATATACTGTAGGTCTTGGTCTTGAATAGGATTTGCCCTGGTCTTTGTCTCGACCCCGTTTGACCTCGTCTTTACTTGAATTTGACTGGACGTGGCCTTGGAGTTGACTTGGGCCTAACTAAAATAGTTTTGACTACAGCCCAGTTTGAAGGGTTTACTGTGGCCTTACTAAGGCCTTATTTGACTAAAACATTGGCCTCACCCGGAAGGCTGCTTACTCAACCTTACTTGGACTTGTCACCGTGTTGCATTTCATTTGATTTTGAGTCATAATTTTTAACTGACTCTGAGTCAAGTTTGTAGTTCCCCTAAATTTTACATTTTAGTGTTGCCTAAGAGAGAGAAGTGATTTCAAGATATTTTAGTATAATATCCTTTGGCAATACTGAGTGTTTTTTAGACACAATTCACACGGTAATAACAATGTGGTAATCACAGTCAATACTGTATTCCATAAATACAAAACTTACTGCCAAATATTCTTATATCTGTGCAAGGTGTCATATATTCAGATCTGCACTACCTTTGCCTAAAGGATACATTGATAATGTCATGACCGTGTGACACATCTTTGGATGGCTGCACAAGCTGTTTTATCATCAGCAATGTTTAGATTTTAGAGTAACCATTTATTAGAGACAGTGATGTTTTTGCTAGATCTCCCAGTCTACTGTGACTTGAGAGGCAGTTTTATGGTAATTTATTAACTATATCACATTCCCACAATGTTCACTGTTTTATGTTTCCACTCCTGGCAGACAGCGTTGTGGTTTGCAGTAAATAAACTAAATAAATTCAATGTCCTGCCCTTGGACACAGGCAGATGGCAGGGGACCTAAGGTTTCCAATGGCTTTCCTTTTTAAGTAAACCATTACAGCGCTGCACTTAGTCAGTGAGAATATCCAGAGCGTGGCTCTTCTGATCCCAGACACATGAAAGGAAACCATTCTTTTTTACCTCGTCAGCACTGTGGTCGTAATGATTCGTTAGGCTTTGTGGTTTAATTGAACTTAAACAGAAACTTGCCCTTTGTTGGAACTGTAACAGAAGACAGATATGAGTGGGTATGAGTGTCATGTTAGGCTCTCATCTCCTATCACATAATTACTACCTGTGCTGTCACTTCAATAAAAAACTGGAGTGAGAGAGCCAACTGTATCATTGTTCTCATGTCAGTCTTCATTTGCTTCCAGGGAAATGTTGGTCCTGCTGCATTTTGGCTCTTGGGCTATTTGTTGACGAACCCAGAGGCCCTGGCAGCCGTGAGGAGGGAATTCAGCAGGATCTCACAGACGGAAATGTCACAGACTCCTCTACCAGACAGGCTGGTGCACACACCTGTGTTTGGTGAGCGCTGGATCCCACTTTGTGTAAAGAGAAGGACTTTTATTGGTAGTAGGGCCGATCTGTCGTTATCAAGATGAGGTAGAAAGAGAAGTTTAAATTCAAGTTTTATTCATTTTTCATACGCACAGCATACATATAGTCCATGCAGTACACAATATTGTGGTTAATCTGGTATAGTGTACAAAAGTGTAGTGTAGTGTACAAAATGACACAACAATACAAAAGAAAAAACAATAAGATTAGAAAGAGAAGGCTACAACCTAGGGCAAAATTAGCAATAATGGAGAGAAAAGCATTCATATCACAATAAAACATACAACGAAATACAAAACAATTCGAGGAATGAGGTATTTACAAGTACAAATTAGCCATGACATACAGCAAAAACAACAGACTGCAAATAATAGATTTAATAGACTGCAAGAATAAGAGTATACAAAAATGTTAAGGATATTATCTAAGTGGTCTTGCTGTTATTGACAAGTTGTGTTCTGCCTTCTCCAGACAGCGCCTTGGAAGAGACACTGAGACTCACTGCTGCCCCCTTCATCACCAGAGAGGTAGTGAAGGAAAAGACCTTGCACATGGCTGATGGCCAGGAGTACCTACTAAGGAAGGGAGACAGAGTGTGTTTGTTCCCCTTCAGCAGCCCTCAAATGGACCCTGAGATTCACCATGAGCCACAGGTTGGTAGTCCTGTCTTGTAAAAGTCATCGTCGTCCCGTTCCCCCGCTCCAGCCAAACTCCACTCTGCTGTAAACAGTAATGGCAGTAATAGTATTAGTGACAAGCTGGAGGCAGACTTTAAGTGTATAGGGAATTAGCGTCTAGATGGTTGTTTATGCAAGGTGGAATCACGCCTACACAAAACTGACCCTGGATTAGCCAGCGAGAGGTTAAACCTAGAACTGTGGACCACTGCGGGATTAGCTGGGCACGGGAACAGAAACACAGCTAATAGGCGTGGGAAGGAAATTACAAGGCTGCATTATACAAATCTGTCCAGCAGGAATTAAGTAACAACACATAACCAGACATTAAATTTAACGAATAAGAGGATTTTCATAGACCATTTGTGTTTGGTTACGTCTGATGTTTGCTGCCTACACATTTGTGTTTCCCCTCCCAGAAATACAAGTACGACCGCTTCCTGAATGAAGATGGATCAGAAAAGAGAGATTTTTATAAAGGAGGGAGGCGGCTGAAATATTACACCATGCCATGGGGCGCCGGGACCAACGGCTGTGTGGGAAAGCAGTTTGCCATCAATATCATCAGACAGTGAGTGTCCTCAGACTATCCTGGGCTTAGTGCAGCGTATAACTTTAAGACAAGGTTAAGACTTTGCTGCTGTTTGTATCTTACACGGAACGGCCTCTCTTAATTCCTGCCTTAATGTTTTATTTCTGTGCGTGTGTGTGTTTGTGTCTACTCTTCAGGTTTGTCTACATGGTGCTTACTTGTTTCGATTTGGAGCTTTGTGACCCAAATGCTCAGATGCCTGAGGTAAATGCCAGTCGCTATGGATTTGGAATGCTACAGCCAGAAGGAGACTTATTCATCCGATATAAACCTAAATGTTCACATTAGGACTTCAAACAAGCAGACAAGCCACACCTAATACTTTTATTTATGCACATTTCAAAATGTTTATAAACTGTCAATATGTCCTTTGTATTTTTGTACTCTATATTTGTATTATACAGTAAAATATTATTTTGTTATTTAACTTTAAATGTAAATAATACATTGTGTATAACCCTGTGTTGTAAATTTTCTTGGGCTTTTTGAGTAAACGAAAAAAAAAAAGAAAGTCAGTCTCCTTCAACATGATTCAAATCCATTACAGCCACACATGTTCTTGTTGGACACACATTACTACTTTGTGATTAAAACAAAAATGACCTGGAGGAAATATGACTAGCACTCACATTGTGCTTGATAGTTTGAGAGTTTTGATAGTTTGATAGTCATTTTCAGGAGCTTTAAAAAGTTTAGCACTTGAGAGTGGTTGTGTATGTTGAATGGAGAGACTGAGTGTAATGAGGGGACTGTCTGTACTGTAAACAGAGCCAACCACGCATCTGTCTCTCTGACACATGCCTGCTGTTTGCAGAGTGAAGCTGAGTGGAAAGTTTAGATTTATGTCATTTGGAAAACAACTGATCACTTACTAGCAAGAGCAGATGCACATTTCCAGGACAAGATCCACCACCACTGACCAAACAAGTTATGTTATTGGTGTAATAAGCTTATATTGCAGCATGACTGTCAGTTCCCACCTTTTGTAGCCTGTGATATCTTGCTAACAGGTGAAGGTACATAATAATGTACAGTATGGTCACAGAGGACACAAGCGTGCCGCTCGCAGGCCCCATGAAGTTTGGCTTTGGTTTAATTGCGTCTCCTAAGTTTTAAATCCTATTGTGTGGATTAATGAGCAACTGTTCCACTGAACCTGACTGTGTTATGGAGACAAGCCAGCCACATTGCCTCTGCCAAGGCGGTGAAATATAACTACTGTTGTATAGACTTGCTGTGATTGAAAGAATGAGATGAGATGTTGTGTTCTTGTCATACTTTGAGTTCTGTATATAAGTTTGTCCTCTGTTAACCCAAACTAAAATCACAATAATACTCCTGTAGAAGTTTGTCCTCTGTTAACCCAGACTAAAATCTCAATAATATTCCTGTGAGGACTTACAGCATGTCTGTGGCACTCAATAGTGGGTTTATGGTGACCATATGGTACTTTATGGTTATTATCTCCTATGGTATCAATATAATATCCCCATCTAGACTTATAGTGTGTCTGTAGAGGTCAATAGTGAGGTTATAGTGGCCTTATCCAGTTAGTCTGAGTTTATAGTGCCAATATTGTACTTCATGGTAAATTGTATCTCCTATGGTATCGCTACTCATATAAAACCCATAATAAATCAATAGGATTTTATGCGTAGTTTCTAGTTTTGCTGCATGCTGTATTTGTATGGTGTCCTTCTGAAATATAGTATAGAAGTGAGATAGTTCTTTTTTGCAAGGGAAGTTAAGACCTATAACCGTATTTCTAGCACACTGCACAACCCGGGATTGTAGTGGACTACAGATGCATCTGTTCTGGCTGCCTGGCTCGTCTGGTAAGGGTTAAACCTCATTGGCTGCGCCGCTGGAGGAAATCAGCCCCTGCAGGATCCCGCTCACAGCCACCGGCCAGCACACGCACAGGACCAGGTAGACGAGAGGTACCGAGAGGATTCACGGCTACTCTCAAAGTCTACTTGTTGATTCGCCTCCTGCTGGGAGGACAGGGCAGCCTGGACGTGATATCTGTGTGATATTACTATTTAAACATGTCGGTACGTGGCACATGATGTCTCCAGCAGCAGCCTCCAACAGAGCTGCGGAGAACTGGACAGGGATAACAAGTTTTAACGCGTTTACTCCTAACATGTTGGTGATGGTTGTCCATATGGTGAATCGGGATATATGGGAGACATGTAAGCATCATATTTCTTCCTTATATTTTTTTTAGGCTTTAGGTTTGCTATTTCATTGGATATTTAGGGCTGTGTACTTGGTTTCAGTTGGCTATTTCATGTCTTGTCTCTGTTTGGCGTAATGGGCCGTCATTAAGCCTCACTAGTTTGATTGTCAGCTCCTATAATATGATCTTAGGTCTAATTGTATATTTACACAAAATGCAATTTTGTTATAAGATATATAATTCAGACTTAGATATTAATTATTAAATTAATTATTATTTAAGTATTATTAACTTTAGCATATTTAACTGAGTTAAAATTGACTTCTCTATATCGATCTGAATATTATTAGTATTCGCCTCAGCTTATGTAAATATAATACGTGGCCATGTGCTTGTCAGGGCAGTTTACGTGTCGGACCGGTTGTAGGGGTTGTGCTCATGTATTATGGGCTCTAAACTTGTTAATCGGTGTTAGTAGCTATTAGTATTAGTACTATTAGCGTCGTATCTCCTCAGAGAACAGTTCGGGAACATATTTAAATGTCTGATTCACACCTACGCTGCACATGGATTGCGACTGGTCGCTGTCCCACTCAAACTGAAACATTTCAGCACCAAAGGAAGTGAACAGCGACAAACCCTACTGGTGTGCAGACTGACAGATAGGCGTTTCAGCACTGGACAGCGCTCACAAGTGGAGCCGAGTTTATCATTGCCCCGGCTCCCCACCCCCACCCCCACCCTTGTCAGCAAGAAAAGCGGCTGTGCGTCTCAAAGCTGATTAAAATATTTATTTGGTTCTCTGATGAGTGGATAAACTACCTGACATTGCTAGTGTAGGACACCGACAGTGGCCGTTTTACAGCGCCTAAATAATTGTTATTGCTCTTTTTTTTTTAATTACAGCCACAGGAAAACAGGACGGACCCTGATGCGGTCTTCTACTGGACCATGTCTTCTTAATCTAACAGACTGTATCTTCCAGTCTTCTCAAGTGACGGAGTGTCTTGAGTGAAGATGATTAAAGTGGGGTCTCGGTCGGCCACCTCGCTGCCTCCGGATGCGGTGGACATCATCCGGAGCAAGTCCCACTCCCGCCGAGTGAGACTCAACGTCGGGGGCCTCCTGCACGAAGTCCTGTGGAGGACGCTGGACAGGCTCCCCCGTACAAGACTGGGCAAACTGAGAGACTGCAACACCCACGACTCTATCATGGAGATATGTGACGACTACAACTTGAATGAGAATGAGTATTTCTTCGACAGACACCCCGGCGCCTTCACGTCCATCCTAAACTTCTACCGCACGGGCAAGTTGCACATGATGGAGGAAATGTGCGCCCTTTCATTTAGTCAAGAGCTGGACTTCTGGGGCATCGACGAGATCTACCTGGAGTCGTGCTGCCAGGCCAGGTACCACCAGAAAAAGGAGCAGATGAACGAAGAGCTCAAACGGGAGGCCGAGAACATGAGAGACAGGGAGGGCGAGGAGTTTGATACCACATGTTGTTCCGAAAAGAGGAAGAAACTCTGGGACCTCTTGGAAAAGCCAAGCTCTTCATTTGCTGCCAAGGTAGAGTCAGCACTTCTCTTCACCCTGCTCTTCTTAATGCCACTCTGCCAGGGCTGATCAAGTGAAAGTAGTAGGTAACCTGACCTAGTTTAGCAATGGATCCAAGCCAACAGGCCTACACTAGTTTAATACACTTTTAATAATGACTTCTCCATAAAGAAGGTGAAGGTTGCTCAGTAAATTGGGGTCGTTCATGTAGTGTGATGATGATATGAATGAATAGGATTTATATTTAGAAAAAAGCTAGAGACAAAGAGAGAAATAGAAGACATAAAGAGAAAAAAAAGAGGCAGACAAATCCAGTTTGACATCCCGAGGTTAGCATAAATCTCTCTGTGAGACTGGCTTGATCTGATGCCTGACTTCCTTTTAACCTGAACCAGTGCTTTTAATCTGTCACTTTCAGCAGCTGGAGTACAGGAGGGAGAAAGAGTAAGAGAAAGAGAGAGAGAGGGAGAGGCCTAGTCTTCTTCTGTGCCATTACTTAGTTTAGTTTTACTCAGAGGTGAACATCAAAGCTTTCTACAAAGTTCGGCATATTAGTCAATGCAAATTGAATTGTGTGACTTTGAAAGTTGTTCCACTTTAATCATTAATCTTAACTAGTTGTAGTTTCCTGAGAGAAACAAACAAAAGCAATTGGGTGCTGTCCTGCTGGCGAGTCAGTTAAAACCAGCTTGTTGTTGGTACCTTTTTAGACGAATACAAGACAACCTTCATTATCTGCCTCTATTGGTTTCAGAGGCCTCAATTTCCAAGAACAGTGTAGTATGCAGGTCTCTTGGGGTGATTATGGAGTGTTGTTTGTTTGTTGTTTGTTGGCAAAAACAGCGAAGATGGAGAGCCATGTGTATTGTTAGAGTTTGATCCCATGTCAGGACTGCAAGAAACACTACTTCACATGATATATATTTTTACATCATTGCACAATGCCCCCCTATTTTCAACAGTCACCCCCTCTTTGCTTCATTAGCCTCCCTCCCCACTTCTGCCTCATTTCCAGCCCTGTATTCCATCATCGCTCTCATTAATGGGCTCATAGCTCACACTCCTGGAAGAGTACTTCATTTGGCTGGATCAATGGATGTAGTCATGTTAACAGCATTTTAAGTGAAGTGACTTCACAAGTGTGTGACTACCAGGCCAATATTCAATTAAAATGATAAATAACTACCCAATAGCATATTGCCAATACAACAACTGTTTTGGGATTCTGCATAAGAGATGCTGCCCTCTCCAGCCACTCTCCATTTGCTAAAGAAGCTGAGAAAGAAGAGTTCAACATATTCTGTATAAGCAACATATTCTCTGTATAGCAGAGAGAGTGTCAAGATTTTTTTCTGGATCTAGCTTGAAATTATATTTTCACCATGTGTCAGCGGCACACCACAGTTTAAAATGCCTGAAGATATATTCGTCACATTTGCGTGCACAGAAATATATTGGGAAGACAGGAGGCCTTCCCTGTGGAATAGCATACAATATGATGTGAATCTATAGTCAGCTCTGCTGCCATTTACACAGCTCACAGGACTGGGAAGTGAGAAGAGAGGTCAGGAGCACCACCAAACATTAATGGTGCTTTCCTTGCGACAATGTTTACATTGCAAATTCATAATGAGTTCATGACACGGTTCATGGCACAATCATAAATGAACAATCAGTATTTACAACGGCTTAATTTTGCATTTATGCATTATTTTGTAACATGATTACACAGCAGTTTTCAAAACAAGTCACCGTAAATAATACAATTTTCAGCCTTTACATTCATTCCATAAATCACGTGTTACCCTTGGCTGATCCCTGGCCTCTTCTGTGCTATTCTGTTTGAATGATGGATTTTATTTGTCCAATAGAAAAATAGGAGCACCATTCATTTCCCCATCCAATTGCTCCATCTGCATACAAGCTGTGGTCCTCAGCTGAATACACATGAGCTGTACATACTGTACAGTGTGCATATTAAGGGGCTCACAAACTTTTGAATGCAGGCCGGGGGAGGGCTGGGGTCACTTACTGGTTTGATAAATAGGGCCCTTCCCTCGTGGTTTCCTTTGCCAATGAGACAGAGAACAGTAAAAATGTCACAGTGAGGTTTAATGGCAGCCATTAGATGCAGCCTTGTTTTCTGAAGCTTAATTGAAGGGTGGCATCGGTAAAATAGCTTGTTCCCAAACACAGATTCCACCTCATTTATTTTTCAGTGCTGATGAATTTTTAATTGCACATTAATAACGCTTGACTTTGTGCCGCAGAGAGAAGGTGCAATCCAGAATATCTATAGCTCCAGATGTCACCTCATGCTGGGCCTCTTGGAGTTATAACCTCCCCAAAATACGCATAGGCACCACAGCACTCTGAGACAAGCCATTTCTCATAGTCAAAGCAGCACGGTGAAGGACACCATGTCTGCAGCCCTTGATAGTCTGTCTTTCTGCTTGGGAGTGCTGATGTGCTAGCAAGTGGATTTAGACCCACTTGAGTCTGCATTTCTACTACCGGTCTGCCCACTAAATTATTTACCATAACAATACGGACTCCTGGAAACACAAGCAAAACTTGGAGGTAATCAGTTCATCCATAAATGATGAGCTCTTGTTAATACAGAGCAGCACATGTCGAATGCCTATGGTGTCATTGTGAGAGTGTGTGTGGTAGGTGGGCCCAGTGGGAGGGAAGGGCAAGTAGGTTGTGAATGAAGACCAGCCTATGTAATACAGCATGTCTCAGCATGCCTCTGTTGCTCAATTCTCCCTAAGCCAGTTGGCTCTCAGAGGGATCATCGACGCCCTATTAGTCACTCTCACGACAGGATGGCATTAGAGCGTCATCAGTGTAAACTGTAAAGCTGTCTTTATTTAAACATGCGACTCTCACTGAATGTTCATTTCACAAAAATGTGATGCTGCAGTGTAACAGGTCACCTTTCATAGAGTTAGTAGAGTTAGTTAGTTCTTATGAAGTTATTACTTTTAATAACTTTTATTAATATTTGTATAAACAAATTTATTACAAATTTATTACAAATTTATTACATAAGTTATCATAACCTATTACCAGAATATCCTAAGAAATATTAAGCATACTATACACAGTCAAGACAACCACAACCTAGATAAAATGAATTTTTTTTTGAGTTGGTTAGATATTAATTAATTAAAACAAAATCTTAATTCTTTTAATGCATTGGTTTAGTGTCAATGTTTTAAGTAGAGCAAATCAGGTTCAGATTGTTAAGTTTCATGGAGGCTATAGAATAATGGTGACACACACAGCTCCACAGACATTTTTGACACTTTTACACTCTGTCATTGTGCAAATTTGAACTCCCATCTTCTAAAAGAAGGTCCAGAACAGGATGCTGAGCTATGAAAACTGACACTTAGTTCTTTTGCCTTGGCAGAGCCTAGCTGCACTAATTGCATGGCAGCCTCTTTTCTCAGTTAGCGGTAGACAGCCATGACTTGAGGCAGTCTACTGCACTTTTTACCGCATATCAGATATGCCCGATCGACTTTGTTGTGTGTGAAGTTTGAGATCACTCTCCACTCAACTGAAGTCCCCGGCTACGTTCCCTGTGCGGCGTCAGAACGGAGCAGTCCGCTGTGTTGTGTTACCTGCTGCGGATTCACCCAGCGCGGCCTGGCAGCTGAATTGTTTTAAGACTGGGAGGAAATCGATGACAAAGACATTAAGATGTAAGGCAAGCTGGGTCGAGTGAGGACACACCCCAGCCGGCCATTAGAGTAGGACTAAGAAGTGTGAGTTCCCAAGGAGCGCTGGCTGCAGATATTTCTACATGAGGGAGTGCTGCCACTCATGCTAACCTCTGTGCCTCTCACAGAGAGCGCAGTGGGACCACAGCAGACACTACTACTTCATGGTCTCTCTTGTTGTTTTCAGCTGTGGCTCCAAGTAATAGGGCAGAGACTTTCCTCTGTCTCTGTCTGTCTTTGTCCCCCTCCACCCCCCACCCCCCTCTCTCTTTCTCTCTGTTTGTGTATGTGTGTATGCTAATAACCAGGCTTGTGACTATCCAACAGGGCACATTGTTTTAGGAGCTGTTTTCAAGGGTTGTTGCTGGGTGACAGTGGCTCTTCCGTTGTGCTTAGGTGCTCTTTGAATGGCTATAAATCAATGGCACACAGTTCCTCTGCTGCCAGACTGATTGCAATGCCATATATCTCCAAGTGGGCTTACACAGAGTCTGGGGGACTGTTTGGCAAATTGACAGAGGGAATCGAGCCCCCCCCCAACCCCCCCCACCCCCTTCTCTCTCTCTCTCTCTCTCTCTCTTATCATCTCATCTGCCTCCTCTGTTCCCCCAATATTGTACTCCCTCCTCTGACTAGTCAAATCCAAAGAACCTAATCACCCATTAAGACAAAAAATATCACAATGAGGTTTGTAATTACAGATATAAAATACAATACTGTCTTTCATACACGTGTGTACCCCCAAGTCCTGCATGTAAAAGTAAACCAATATAAATAACAAAATAACAACCATCCTCATATTCTATGATACTGTATCATAGAGAACTCTCATTGTTTAGTCTGTTAGTATGTTTTGCTAATGTTTTTTTAAATTTTTTTATTAAGAGCATGTCTTTCTTTTTTAGCTTTCAGTAGCCAGCTCTCACACCTACCTTCTACACAAATATGGATCTAAGTGTTTTCTACTCCTTCTCTTTGAGTGTATGTTAATTAACCCTATTAAGAAATACAAATACACAGAGTGAGACACAAAGGCAACATAAAGCTTCAATCTGCAAGACCGATACATGCAGGCCATCCCGGTTCTTGCAGTTACAACGAACTTGTTAGCAGTGCTACCAGTGTTTTCATGCCTGCTGACATTACAAACTTACTAGTTTTTACCAGTTTGCAGTCTGTTGGCAGCAGAAACAGACAAATATGTAATAGTTGACATGATGACAGATTGGCAAAAATACAAAACAAATATTTAGATTTGTCTAACCAATGCTCTAAAAATATGTGGGTTGGATAGCAAATTTCAAGCATGTTTTCCTGTTTTTTTTTGCTGAGCCTCCCTATTTGTATCTATAGCATCAATTTACTGCATTTTTGGGCTGCATTTGAAATATATTACTGTTGTGCAACGGCAACCACACAGCCCCTAAAGAAGTTCTTCAACAAACAGACATGGCATATTAGCATTATTGATTTATAACACGTCTTTGATGCTGTTTGATCAATGTGTGGAAACACATGGATGGAAATTCACCGTAGGAAATAAAAAGTCCCATCAGAGTGGCTGCTAATCAATAGAGAAAATCTGCCTGTCTGTGAACTGCTGTGATGAGGATTAAATTGTTTGTGTTGTTGCCAGTGTGTGTTCCATATGTGTCATATTTGCTAAGCCTGAATGATCTCTCCGAGACTTCAAAGACTTGTCTTGCAATCAGAGCTTCAAACTGCAGAGGCGGAGCCATGTGAGTCTACTATACATTTGACAAATGGACTTTCAGATGCATGCTTGTGACCTTTTCATTAACCTCCTACTGAAAACTATCTTTTGACTATTTGACATATTGATATCCTAAAGAAATGTGCTGTTAATGTGTAGTAATTGAGGTCTTACCCAGGGGCTGCTGTTCCTTTTCTTCAGAAACTACCAGTGAACATTGTTTCCAAGGACAGGACTCGGTTCCTGTGGTCTATAAATGACTTCCTTCATTGATGGAGGTGCTGTGTTACCCGTCTTGGCAGCCTGCTCACTTTGCCTGCAAATGTCTGGTCCTGCTGGACCTTCTTTCCTTTTGACAAAGTATTTGCCTACGTAAATGACCCCATGCACAACTGGTTATACATTATTTGATTTGCTGTATCTGGTTGTTAATTGATTAATAGATTTTGCATATCACCGCTATTGGGTGAAAACCTTAATCTCCAAAATGTCAATGTTTCAGGAACTAAGAAAAACATCCTTGTTTGCTTTATAGAGTATATCCAGTGGGGTTTTCAAAGGTTTACATGAGACCAAGGGTTGGATATTTTTTTCAATCCATAGAGGAGCAGGAATCCTTCAAATGACATTACAAAATGTCAAAAAAAAAGGTTACGAGGTTTTGACATGTTTTGATATGACTGATAAAGGATAATATAAACTGTATTGCAAAAAATGTTAAATTCAATCATTAGACTGTCTTTAATTAGAAATCATTGTCTTTGGCACAGTGTTTCACTGTTTGCATTTTGAGTCCCAATTTCTCAATCATAGTGGTATATCACACTGGTATAGGCTTTGCTTGGAAACACATTAATCTAATTGTACAGATAGACTTCCAATTCTGAATTTCAGTCTACTTAATAGATGGCCTGGTTTCTGGATGTGGACTGTTTGGTAGCTTTAAGCTTTGAAGTGTCCATTGGCTAAATATTGTGAGGTCTGGGCTGGTGTAATGACAATGACAATCATTAACTCATCAATCCATTTTACCAGAGGTGAAGATAGTTCCTTTCTGTGTGCAACAGCCTACTAGTTGCAGTTTGACCCATATGGTTTCAGGAAGGAGCAGACAACTGTGACTCTCTGGAGCCTTCCATTTGCCCTACGGTTTCCATGGAGAGAGGTGATCTAGCACGCTACATTAGCTTATCGCTTAAGCCAGCTGAGGCAACACTCTATACTACACACACACACACACCCAAATACACACATACACACACTCACACACATTCATACTGTACAGCATCACTCTTTGACAGACCTACCGAATCCACACTTTATATTTAGTACAATGCCTTATCCAAGTTTTTTAATATTCCTACATGGGCGCACCTGTCTTCAATGAAGCTGACATTTAAAAAGGTGAGAGGTCAAGCGTGAGGGGATGGAGACACGGCTACTTTGCTGCAGACCCTCATTCATTATTCAGACGGGCCTGTCAGCTGAGAGAACCATCACTCAGCCAGACGTACAGTGGTGTGGGGCAGAGCAGTCACCCGCAGTGAGCTCAGTAAAACAGAAGTTTCCAGAGACTTAGACATTGGAACCTGAAGCTATTGCGTGCTAAAATGACTTCTTAAGCTACAATTGCACACCGCACCAAGGTTTCCATCACTCAACCAACAGTATGAGACTGAGAGGGTCAGTTAGCAGCCAATCGTATACTGACATGCATGATTAAATAATGAAACAAAAATTCTGTAGTCAGTCCAACACGTTTTCTGAAAGCCAATACATATTCTTTGGGGCCTCAATCTATGTAATCCACCTCCAGGCTGTTACAGTATCTTCACTGACTGACGTTGCTCTCTGACGTTGCACTTTGGCTTGGGGACTTGGGTTTGGCTTCTTACCCAAACCCAAGTGCTTGTCATCAGTCGGTGACAGTAGAACAAAAAGATGGCTAATGCATTTTTAACCAGCCAACACCTCATTCAGGCTCACTTAGCTGTCAAGCAAATACTTAAAGGAAGACAATGCTATGACACCTTAACTAAGGAAGTTTAGAGCTACGTCCTTTGTTTGGCTACAGTACCAAGGCTCAACTGATTTTACTAGACATTATACTTACATCAAATCCTAAACCATAATATCCTCTCTGGTCATTTGATATGTTAGAAGAAGAAAGCTCGGTCACATTTGAAACCCAAGGTAGCTGTTTCCAGGGTGAAAAGATAAATAGCATGCAGGTTATTCTAAAGATTGTTTCAAGGATAGCAGTATTCTCTCAAATGAAATCAATGGAAAATGTAACATCCCTGCTATTTCATTATTGTGTTGGGCAGAAAGCTCTTTTTGAATGATTGAGCATGGCACTATTCTCAGAGAAGGAAAAAATGTGACAAAATGCAATCTACTACTTCACTTTCATGGTGTAATGCATGAGCAGAGTGCCTCTTTTGAATAATGGTTCCACGTCTCCTTTAGGTTTCCCACTTGAGCTGGAGCTGGTCACATGATACATTGGGGTAGATAAGGTTCAGTAGACACATATTGAAATCAGCCCGTGTTTCTTCCTTCTAGGTCCATTACCTTGTTGTTGTGTGCCCCTGTCCCTGTTGTCATGCTGTGAGGTATACTGTTAAAAGGAAGTGTTCTGAAACCGAAATTATGGTGGCCGCCAACTGGAGAGTGAAAACTCCACTGTTGGAGGTCTTTACCTACAGTACAGACTATACCAAAATTGTTTTTAGAAATACAGATGGAGCACTGAGAGAAACTGATTGCTTTGTAACAACTTTCAGAGGTTCAGACCACAGCCTTCCCTGCATGGAGGGTTGAGTTTTACTCCACCCCTATAGCGTCCCATTGTGTATTTTTCATGGCAAATCTCACGTTTATCATATTTACATTTAGTATGTCAACATGGATTTACGTGCAGTCATCCTGCAAACACAAGTCCTCAGCCTGATTACTCTGTTTCCTTGGATTAAAAATCCGATCATGGTATTTCAAGTCCCTCTTTTGTAACAAGGTAGGAGCGCTCGCTGTTACGGCGGCTGCCAGCCTGTGGAACAGTAATTACCTGAACTTGATACAGAACCCAACACCTGAAAGCTCCATGGACGAACAGTCAACAACAGGGTTCAATTAACACAAGATCACCTCCAGTCTCCACGCTGTGGGTCATCATGTCTGCCATGGTAGACAGGTTGAATTAAAGAAAGCCTCAAGTTACACTTGTTGTGAGCATATCACCTTGCATCTTTTTGATGGGGTCGATGCTGGGGATTCATGTGTAAGTATGAAACTGCAGCAAACAAAGTAGACTTCATTTAACGGCTTTATCTGCTGATCATTAATTTGGTTCCTAAATAAACTGATATAAATATAAAGAGGAATCTGGAATTAGAATAAAAAAAGAGAGGCTCTACACATATGTGACTGGAGTAAAACATGTTACAGCAGGAATAGAGGCAGATGGATGAGAGAGTTACCCACTGTTTTCCAGACTGGACTCATTCAATAGCCTCAGCTCTTGAGCAAATACAGAGAGAACAAAAAGCCAGCAGTAAGCAAACACAGAAGGTATGTCGCCACCTCTAAATCCCATCATCTGTGCCTCTCATTTTACAACTCAAACTGAGAGAGAGTTGTGTTTATTCATGTATAGAAAAGAAAACCCAGCAAAGCTTCCAGCTGTGTGATCAGCACACGTTTCATGTTCGCAAAATGTACTGCACAAATAACTCCTTGATCCTCTGCAAAGGGAGGAAGTGCAGTTAATCAAGCCTTAAATGGGGCTTGTGATGGTTGGTTTTTGAGGCAAGTCCCGATATGCTTAATGATGCTGCTGAGGTTGGCTTGGTTTGAGGGGGAGTGAGGTCAGAGGTTTTCCCTGATAAGGCCGGGATGGAGGAGATGGGGTCTTGCTTCCTCTTTGTTTCAAACCTCATTGATCTACTGGCTCTCTGGTCGCCTGTATGGACCCAAGAAGAACAGGTGTTGCATTAGGGATCAGTCTGTGTTAGCAGAACCTGGCTGCTGAGAGAGAAGCAGTCATGGGGAGTTCAGTTCGATTTCTGGATCAATGTGTCCGCCTACTCTCTTTAATTCTTATGGGACAGAATAACTCATTCAAACAAAGTCAGTCAATAATGACAAAGAGTAGGGAAAAACATGAAAAGTAAAGCGAGTACGTGCTTTTTCTGTAATATTTGCTGTTTTCTGTATGAAAGACGAGAATCCACGTGAATCTACTGAGGAAACTCAGACGTTGAGGTCTTTTCAACAGCGATTCTCTGAGCCACTATCCCCTGAGGGGCTGTGGTGTATTATTAATGATGCGTGTACTAAGAGATTTAGAAGGACCGCGCGGGAGAGGTGTGGTGGTAAATATTACACTGGGTGTTGCTCATCCTAATGAGGCACAGCCTGCGAGGAATGATGAAGCCACCTTTGTGTGACAGCCCAGCACAGCCCCGACAGATTCTCTACCTGAGAGCGGTAATGGCACACTCTCCCAAGGGGCTTCTATAAATAGATACACTGTCGCAGACATGTATACACACACAGACGCACATGCATGCACTGACTTGAACATTTTCTCATCCCGTCTCCGGCTTTCTTTCCAACACATCTTCCTTTTTCGGTCTCTTTCCAAGACACACACACACACACTCACATACACACACACATCCTTTAAATAGACACATTGATGTTATAATTTAGTTGGTTCTTTGTGACAGGCTGGAACCTTTTGATTGGAGTACATCAAACTGTTTGGCAATCATCTGATTTCCCAAAGGCAGAGTGTCAGATTCACAAGTAGTGAGAGGGAAAGAAAGATAGAAAGAGAGGGAGAGAGAGAGAGAGAGAGAGAGAGAGAGAGAGAGAGAGAGAGAGAGAGAGAGAGAGAGAGAGAGAGAGAGAGAGAGAGAGAGAGAAGAGATGTGTTGGTGTAAGCTATACTGGCACTTAACTGATGGGTGTGATGGCCTGGTGTCCATGGTGACAGAGTGGTCAGAAGGTTGTGGTTTTACAAAGTGCTCCAGGCTCCACAGTCATAACATTGGCCAGAACCAGCCAGACATACTGTCACATAAGTTCATATTCGTAGGTTCAGCTGGCAAAGGGCTAGTACAGAAATACGTCTGAATGAGCTATCCATTTCTCTTTTGCTGCCACTTTCATTTTTATTTTGGTGAATAGTTTCGTAGTAAAAACAATTGTGTGCTTTGCCCAAATTTAGTCCCTCTGCTTTTGGAGAAAGCAGAGGGACTAAACTTGCTATTCATGGAAGTCCCACCCTCACCCTTAGTCACATCCATTTATTATCTGTATGCTAATATATGCCCACTAACAACATCACTGTTTGTATTTGTTGCCTAATGACTCATCTGTTGGTCCCAACTGTGCTTTTGGAGTTACACTTAATGGGACAGAACAAATAGACCTCTGAAGAATCCCAGCACCCGGGGGTGGGCAGCCCCTGTGGCACGATTGCTTTGATGTGAGTAACACACACACACACTCTCCCCCAGAAAGACCCTCAAAGTACCTCAGAGAAATACCCATCACCCCCTGACAAAGGTACAGACTCTTCACTGCAGTTGATATCAGTGACTAGGGAAAGGGAGACAAAGGCTTTTCTAGGTCATCACAGTGAAGAATTTCATATGGTTTTGTTTCTATTAAAAACTATGAGGATAATTTTTCCTTTTTTTTGTGTTTCTGTAGTAGAGCAAGGCTGCTGGGTGAGAGGGAAATACCCAGACAAACACTGTCTGACACTTCACAGCCCTACTGCCAATCAAACGTGTATTCTGTCCTTCAGGTCCCAAAGAGCAGTGTAAATTGTCAGCTGGGCATGCTAGATGGGACAATGTACGTTCTGCCAGGCCTGTCAGTCACCCTGATGTAGAGATATTTGACTTGCAGCAAGATGAGCAAAACACAGATGAAAATATGTATATTCCAAAGTTAGATTTGTGATCAAATGGCAGCCATGAACACATGGCGATGCGCGAGAGGATCAAAGGCCAAATCCTTGTGGTCTTTCGATGCTAATATTGCTGGTAATTATGTGGGACTCCTGTGGTGTGCTGGCTGAGGAGGAACTAATGTTCATTTGTTGTAATTACATTCAGTGGTAGTGCTTTGGGTGGTAGAGTATTGCAGGTGAGCCATATGAGACTCAAGAGATCACCTTAGCGGCAGGAGACTCTATTTGCCAGCATGACACCACACAGGCAGAGTCCCTTGGGAGCAGCCAAAGCCAGCACGCCTCCTCGAGTAGCTTACCTGAAACCACTCAGCGCATTGCATTACTGACATGTGAGGGGGGTTTCTCATTAAAAGGTCTCCAGAAAGGTCCTACACAATTATCTGAATTTAAATGCCGTTCTTAGCATACCACACTGCCTTACTGTAAGAGCGGCTGGGTAGAGAGTAAATGACAGTCTGGCAGTGCAGAGTGGGTGGATTGTGTGAGTTTCAATCACTATCCCACTAATCTCCAGGCAGCAGTCCCAGGAGTCCCTGTTCTCCCCAGGCAGACTGCCAGAGCCTCTGCCTACTCATTGCTCTCATTTCTCTCATCTCCATCCTCCACCTACCAGACACCAGCCACCAGCACATCGACTTACTTCTGTCTCTACCTCGGTCAGGTATGAGATGTAGGACACAGAGATATATAGGCATGTTGCTCTGCATATTTCCTTGACTGTGCTGAAGGAGAGTTAAGTGGGCCAACCAGCGCAGTATCACTGTACCTGAGAACCAGGGGCTGCGCTGGGAAAGGACACCTCTCTAGAGATGGGTAGGAAGATACAGTGGAGGTGAAGGAAAGAGCAAGCGAAAGGGAGAAGAAAGGAGGAAAGTAAGCATACAAGAGATAATGATGGAAAGTCAGACTGGGAGAGGAGAGGAGAGGAGAGGAGAGGAGAGGAGAGGAGAGGAGAGGAGAGGAGAGGAGAGGAGAGATGAGATGTGGGTCATGGGTTGAAGGTTAAGAAATTAAGGAAGGCAAGTGGGCATAGAGAGACTGGAGGGACAGGAGGACATGCTGTGCCGCTGGGCAACAGTGCATTGTGATCATGCTCCGACCTTCACTTCTCTCCTCTGCTACTTAATCTTAGTTTTCTCTTAGTTATATTTCTTTGTATTCCTTGCTTTCTCTCCTGTCCACTTTGAATTAGGTTACACAAATTATAATGGCACTCTGCTGGCACAGAGTGCTCTCTGTGGGTCTCTCCTATATTATGCATTTAAAGCTGCTGGTTTGGGTGTTATTATTATTTGAGCTTCATTGTTGGGAATTCATCTTCTGGCTGCTTCATTCTGTGTGCGACGTTGATCACTCAAGCTACCTCAGGCAGCTCTATAGCCCAGGAGAATAGGAGCTGAGAGTGGATGGGTCCTGTGTAAACTGAGCAGCGTGATGTAAATTGAAAGAGTTAGTGATCTGTGGGAAACCTGACTCTCTTGCCATTACATTAACACATTTGTGGTTCCAGATGCACAGAGAGCACACAGACAGCTCAACTGGGACAGTGTGAGAGTCCCACTTGTCAAAGATGAGGGAAGGGGGACAAAAAACCCTTACTTTCATTGGCTGGTGGACAGATGGATGGATGGATGGATGGATGGATAGATGGATGAGTGGATTGATTGATTGATTCATTGATTCATTCATTTATTTTCATTCATCGATTGCTCCATCATCGCTCTGTTGGCCAGTCAGTCAGTTAATCAATGAATCAGTGAGTCATTCATCCATTCATATATAATTGCTAATTCAAGCCTTATATTTTACTTGAATTATATCCTGTTATCATAAAAAACCTAGATTCTGCCTTGTGTTCTATGTTATTGGAAGTAACAAAGCAGGGCATTATACATTGGGCACTCTAGAGGAGTATCTGACTGTAAAAGGGCTCTTTACTGTGGGGTCACATGAGTTTCACAGCTGAAGGATAAACCTGTACTAAATATTAGCAATAATCATCCTCTGCTGTCTTTTACATCTAATACAAAGTGGTACTGAAGACAGCTAAATCAAAAGCAACGTTTTACCTTATTATGCCTTTGTGTAATACTGCACTTCATGTGGCCAGTGGGTTTGTAGCAGGACAGGGCTTTGAGAAAATGAAAGGCTTTGAGAAAATGAAAGGAGAGGGCTGCTTATTAGATCTTCTTCATCAACACTCTGCCCAGATCAAAATCGGTATTAGGCGGAAATCCCAAGGGCTATTTCATCGAAACCTTGGCTGTGTGGATAATGCCAGCAACACTATTGCGAAATCTCTGAGGATTTGCTTTCTAATCTTAGTCTGATCTCACACTCACAAAGTCTAATGCCAAAAAGTCATTACACAAATGCCGGCAATTCTTGCTCTGCAACATACACACTTTGAGCAAAGAGGACACTCAAAGAGAAAGAGATTTGATAAGAGATTTTTAGGTAATGATAACAGATTTGCGCATGACAACACTTTTGTGTTTTTGTACATACATTTATTACTTCTTACAACTTAGTTTGCGAGGCTGGCATGGTGGCTCAGTGGTTAGTTGTCTTTCTTTCTGTGTAGTTTCCTCTGGGTTCTCCGGTTTCCTCCCGCAGTGACATGCAAGTCAGGCGGATATGTGAACATGAGTGTGTTTGTCTACCTGTGTTACCCTTTGAAGGGTTAGGGTTAGGGTTAGCCAGGGTGTTTCCCTGCCTTCCGCCCAATACATGCTGGTATAGCCTCCACAGATTTTAGTCTACACACACACAGGACTTGGTTGGTGGGAGGGCTTCATTTAAGAAGACAATCTTATAAATATACTATAAATCAGTGACACAAGAGGAGTGTGTGTTGCTCTAATGATGCCTGTAGGGAAATTCTCTTTTGACTTGCATCTCTCCAGGGAGGTCAGAGTGCAGGGTCAGATACAGAGCAGCGCTCCTGCAGCTCGTGGGGATTCAGTTTCTTGCTCACAGACGCTTCAGCAGGGTGGATGTTTGCCAACACGCCTGTAACATTGAACCCAATGAAGGACGGGCTGTCTAACCAATAGCTGCCTTTACTTAATACACTAACCAATACAGTAGCTGGTAGCCCTGTGCACCAGCTGCACTAGAAGCAGAAGAAGCAGATTAGTAGTGGGAAGGATAACAGCTGCAAATTAAAACGGCTGCCTGATTGATTTCCTTCATAACACGTTTGGGGCTGTGACTGCTTTCCCATTGGACAGGCAATAAAGCACTGTTTACACAACCTGGGTCAGGTTCAATCTGTAATGGATGACTGTGTATGGAGGAGATGGGAGATGAGGTCAGGAGAGATAAATTGGGGGGAGGCTAGGAACGGCTTAGATGGAGGGAAATGGTGATATTAGAGATGAATTACAAAAATCTTGGCTTGAGGAGAACACAGCGAGGGTCAGGAGACGCAGAGGGAGACTGGTTAGGAGTGTTTCAGTCTGGGGTCGGGCTCTCCATGTATGGCAGTGATTGGCTGGGCCAGCGTGCTTGACTGTCGGCCAGTTTACACCAGGCTGGATGGATGTGGGCAGTGTGCTGTATGTCAACCCCCAGTCTGACATGTGTTTAGCATTTTTTTTTCTTCTCCTGGAGCGTGGTTCTCCCTCTTGAGCTGGGACACTGAAGTGGAGAGCACCGGAGTTAAGGAGCTTTTTTCATCATCTATTCAGACATGACTTTGTCTAGATTTCAGCTATTCCAATTTGACCAAAAACGTGTATGTGTCCTTCTCTCTGCCTACCTGTCCCCTCTGTCTCTTTCTCCCATATCTAGTTAATATCTCGGCTCCAGGATCCTTAGGGTGGCAGCTTCATTAAACACATCCTTTTATAATTTAGGGTTTTGTTCCACTTACAAATCACCCTAGCTGTCACTCTCTCTTTATACAACTGGGAAGCTGGGCCATTCCAGTCTGGAGATGGGTAGCCTGCTACAGTCACTACTGGCCCTTTGCCAGCCACTAAGGATCTGCAGGCACTTCTAATGCTTACAACATTATGACAGTGATATTTAGGCTGCAAATGAGGACCAAATAATTACAGTCATGTTTATATTACGATTTACATAAAGAGTTTAATGCACAGAAGGAAACTTAAATGGTGACTTGTTAAGTAATCCACATTTCTGAGTGCTAAAACTGCAAAAATTGTAGAAAACACGCTTTTTGTAAACAAGACAGCATTCTAGCATTCTTATGTGTAGTGGACCCATCTTTTAGCAGTACATGCTGGGGAATATTCTCTCTGGATCTTTCTGTGAATTCTCTGTGTGATGAATTAGGTGTAAATCCAAAAATGAGGATGATCCATAAACAAATCTGTAATACACTTATTATGCCCTTTTAACTCCATCAGTTTGATTCATAATAATCTAAGTATTCTGTCTGCTAATGTCAAGTCAGTTGCAAACTGGAGTATATTTTGCCATTGATCTTCCATTTTTTTTTGCTAATGAGGCTTTCATGAGAGTTTTCCTTGTTCTCACTGAGGGTTTAAGGTTAGAGGGTGTCGTATTAATTTATTGTTTCAAAATGTGGGCATTGTGAAGCCCTTATAGACTGTAACTGTTATTAAGGCCTATACAAATAAACTTTACTTGACTTCAAGACTAGACAAGTAGTAATAGTAGTAGTAATAGTAGTAGTAGCAGTAGCGCTGTAGTAGTAGTATTGTTTTTGCTGGCACTGAGGAGGGCACAGCGTGTGCCTCAATACTCATGTTTATGAATTCACATCTGTGTGTGTGTGTGTGTGGTTAGTTATCCCATAATTGGGTGGCAGGAGCTTGAACTTTTTCCTTATCAATTATTCAATTCAGGCAGAAAGTCAGAATTAAAATCCTTCCCAAATGATTTTTTTCTAGGTTTGTGAAGCTGGAGAGGCTGAAAGGCTCGAGAGAAGGATCAGGAAGTGATCTGTCACTGTACTCTTTGTGTTAAGCCATTTAGATTTGACTGATGCTACTGATACTCTTACTTTGGCTTCTACTAATCAGAGTGCTATTGTAACTCCCTGAAGCCTGAGTTAACTGAAATTACTTCCCAGTAATTTGAACTGATTGGATTTTGATGAAACTTCAGGGAATTACTCTTGCCATTGTTTCGTTCCAGCATTTTAAACATTACACTGATTGGTCTAAGGGGGACGCTACAACATTTGTGTACTTGTTTGTCCATGTGTCACGATATCTCAGACACCTCTGGTCAGATTTTGACGAAACTTGGGGGCATGATGCATCTCACCATTATGTTTCAGCATTTTCAAACACTAATTGACCCAAAAGGGATGCTACTGTTACAGGTCAAAACAAGACATATTGGTTCCTGACTACTGTTGCCTTGTTCTTCAGGGACATTGATCGAGAACTGTATTATGTGTGTTCAATATGATGTGAAACGATGTCACATCTCCCATGGCCTCTGTTTTCTGTGTCCTGTTTTTGTGAATGCCTCGCTGTATCTATTATGCAAATGCTAAAAAGCCTCATGTCACCATGGAAACTATCAACTGTGCTATACGCCAAGGTACTGCAGTCTCCCCATGAAGGGGTCTGCGTAAGCTCTGAGTGTGTGTGCTTTGCACTGGTGTCTGTTCAGTGCGTATGTGTGTGTATGCTTATGTGTGCATGCATGCATGTCTGCACGTGTTAGTGTGTGTGTGTGTGTGTGTGTGAGAGAGAGAGAGAGAGAGAGAGAGAGAGAGAGAATAAGCCTGTGTTTTCTTTCCTCCTCTGTCGTTACATCATGACAATTAATCCCTCTGCATTCTGCATTGATGGGCCTTACCCTGTTTTTGATCACCAACGTGCAAATCCTGCTTCAGTCAGTCACACAGATCACATGCAGCTGGCTGCCATTGTTTTGACATGCCATATGCTGTGACAGACAGCTGGACACGCTCTGCTGTCTGATCACAATCTATCTCCCCTCCTATCACAGCATGAGTCCGGCCCACTGTCCTGGCTTGCACTGCAAATGTGCCATTCTTCAATTTAACTGCAAACACAGAAGCACGCAATGTAATGTGCAGTATATGTAAGTATATGTACCTATACTGCATTCTTGTTCTTTTGAGTTATCATATGCTACGGCGCACAAAGCTGGTTTCATAGTCACTCCCGCCATTGAAAAGGCCCTTCTCAAAATCATTTGTAATGAATGTCTTCATTTTTGTGTGTCAGCCCTCGCAGCTCAGAATGAATGTTCATCTTTAAAGGTTAGATCCCTCTAAACCGTTCCCCTTGTAAATGTCAGGCTCTCATTGTCTTTTCTTTCTTTCTTTCTTTCTTTCTTTCTTTCTTTCTTTCTTTCTTTCTACAGAAAATATTTGATTTTGTTGTGATTCTAAATCTTGCTGGGTTGGTGACCGGGGGAGTGGGAGGACAGTAACCTCTTTGTGCTTTATTGCACTATATCTCATGTTAGAAATTATTAAATAGCTACTTTTCAACATTTCATTGAGGTGTGTAGGAAAATAGGTCACTCCTAAAGTTTGTTGTTTTTTGGGGAGTTTTTTTGCCTGTTGCCTTAGGCCCTTCAGCACATGTACACCTGCTCAGCTGCATACATTAAACAACAGACACTGCACTTCAAACAGCACACTGTTCTCTTTCTCTCTCTACATTATCATTCCTACTGATAAGGCAGAGTCTGTGAATACTTAGCTGAATGTATCCCTGATCTCTCTTTACTGCAGACAGACAGACAGACAGACAGACAGAGATGTGGTCTTTCTGTGGTCAGCAGGTCAGAGAGGATGCCTGCCCTTCCACACCTACTGAATCATTTAAGAGCAGATTCTGGCACACAGGAGGTGTTTCACTTCCAGAGAATGAAAAATGGATGGTTTTATGTTACACATAGCATATGCGTTAAGTGACTCAGAAATATATTTTTAGATTTAAGGACTTTGCCATGTGAATGTTTGATGGCAGGCTACACATTTGCTGCGTATCAATGGGTGTATGGTGTTCAACTTGAGGTTTCAACATCAGAGTGTGTTGCTGAGGAACAGTGACGTGGAAGGTGGGATGAAAGACATTTGGAGATCCATCTCATTTTACAGAAAACTCGAAAAAGGAACGGCACATGGAAGAGTGAGTCATCTCAAAGTAGAGTTGGGATCTGCCATGCTGTTACATGGGGAACTGAAATTTAGTGCTGCGTCAGTTGAATGCATAATTCTCCATGGGAGATGCTGAGGCACAAGTGCTTTTAGAAAGAGACTCTGGGCCATTTCTGTCTATGTGCATTCTCTTTGCTTGTCACAGATTTTTATAGAAAGTTGACAATGTCAAATGGAGCACAGTGCCATATGGCATTACTAGCAACCACTTGCTAATCATTCCTAGATTAGCAAATGGTTGCCATAGAAATATATTTTTACCAGGATAAAATAGGACATGACAGACACATGCACAAAGGGAGACAGCCAAAAAGGTAATAGGGACATAACTGTAGTGAGAGAAAAGGAAAGAGTAAAGAAGGAAATAGATTCTGCCAGACTTCCAGGGGCCCAGCACTTATCTGCAATTGCCACCTAGTGAATACGTTGTCATGGCTACAGTGAGTGGTGGTGGGCCTGGCACATTGGGACCAGTTAAGATAATTTTAGTTTTGATGCATTCACAATTTCACAGGTACAGACGAGGAGGTGAGATGTGACAGACCAAAGCCTCTAATGATAAAACTGTTGGAAGAGCCCAAGAAAACCCTCGCCTGGCTCTGCTGGGCTGTAGACCAGCACAACTTCCTTCCCTCAGGGGATGAAAACTGGGCTATCACTGGAACTATAGTACTAGGTTTGTTAAATTTAGAAAACAACAGATGATATAGAAATCAGCCATAATGTCAAATGACCCTACAGTACCTTAATTTTTATGTGATTACACATCAGTGTCAGAATAACCAATGTCTAGGCTAACAATGAACCTACTGCCAGTTTTGTTGAATAGGAGGAAGAAGCAAGCTAAATCTCTCTATAATATTGACACTGGAGTGAAGGGACAATATGGTATTATATTGGAGCATAGGTAGCGACTTTTTTGTACACATGGGCTTCTCCTGTTTCAAAAAAAACCTGTTGTGTCCAAAGTAAGCAACACAGGTAACTCTCTCCACTGAGTGTGGTGCTGACACCCAACCATGTCACTGGAAGCCAGTGACATCTGCTCTTTATGGTAAACACTGAACAGGGTCGCTAGGCCACACAGGCAGGTCACCGGAGAGGGGAACATTAGTGAACGTTAATTAGCTGTCAGCAGACACCAGATCAGTAAAGGCATCTTATCGTTCTCTGTGTCCGCTTCTTGGCACGGGCTGGTATCAAGCTTCAGGTCCGAGATGCCACCGAGCGATGAGGCTCCTGCACTCTGTAGCCATGGAGATGGGAGGCATGTAAATAGCGGAGCTTGACTGGAGAAAAGTAGAGATTCCTCTTCGTGAGCATGGTGTAATGATGTATAGTCTAGTAATACTGGCCTCACAAAGATTTCACTGAAAGTGACTCTTAATCATTTAATTCATTCATTCTCAGAAATCGCTTTCTTTAACAGAGGTCATGAACCCTTTTTCCCGTTGGCTTATGTAATTTCTGTGACCATCCAAGCCCATGTTGTCCTATGGTCATAGCTGTCCACCAGGCCTCCTGGTGTTGCTGCCTTGATTGCTGTAGTTGGGATCAAACCGTCTTTTTGATTGCTTTGTCTCATTGACACTGTCAGTGTCACTGACCACACCAAAACCTGGCAGCTTTTTCTAATGGTATCTATCTTCTCAGGTAATGAAAATACCACTGCATCCATACTTTTTGTTGTTATGCGCTAAATTGCTAAACAGAGGTTGTCTCGGTGGTGATTCAGCATGATGTATTCTGTTCTTTTTTCATAAGCCTGCCAACACTGCTGCCAGTTTCAGAGTGAGCAAAGACCATAGCAACAAGAGACAGCTGGAGTTCCAGCCAAAAAAAAGTATCAAGAACAAAGCCAGATTTTGAGCACTTGTCATTTTCAGCTGGGCGTGATGTGTCTTTGCTGAGTGGAGATGTGAGTGTGCTGTGAGCCATGACTCTTGCCGGTGTGCTGCGTTTCAGGCCCACACAAACACCCACTGTGTCTCGGGATCACAGATGCCGTACTTATTCCATTAGTGGGGCTCAACCACGCAATCTGTCTGTTTTTTCCACTGCCTGGAGGAAAGCTTCCCCGGTCTACTGAGGGTTCCCACCTCAGGCTCATACAGTCAGACAGGCACACGCTGTGAGGAGGAGCCTCTTGTTTCTCACACTCAGCACAGAGACTGGAGGGGGATGCACACTTCCATTCAACAATTATACTTTAGCCAGTTTTCCTACACGGTTCATTATGTCATCTTATCTTATCTTATCTTATCTTATCTTATCTTACCATAGCTTATCTTTCCGTAGCTTACCTTACCTCATCTCACCTCATCTTATCTTATCTTATCTTATCTTATCTTATCTTATCTTATCTTATCTTACCTCATCTCACCTCATCTTATCTTATCTCATCTTATCTTATCTTATCTTATCTTATCTTACCGTAGCTTACCTTACCTCATCTCACCTCATCTTATCTTATCTTATCTTATCTTACCTTAGCTTACCTTATCTCATCTCACCTCATCTTATCTTATCTTATCTTATCTTACCTTAGCTTACCTTACCTCATCTCACCTCATCTTATCTTATCTTATCTTATCTTATCTTATCTTTTCTTATCTTATCTTATCTTATCTTTTCTTATCTTATCTTATCTTATCTTACCTTAGCTTACCTTACCTCATCTCACCTCATCTTATCTTACCTTATCTTATCTTATCTTATCTTAGCTTACCTTACCTCATCTCATCTCATCTTATCTTATCTTATCTTTTCTTATCTTATCTTATCTTACCTTAGCTTACCTTACCTCATCTCACCTCATCTTATCTTATCTTATCTTTTCTTTTCTTATCTTATCTTATCTTATCTTATCTTATCTCATCTCATCTCACTTCACCTCATCTCACCATACCTTACCTCATCTCACCTCATCTTATCTTATCTTATCTTTTCTTATCTTATCTTATCTTATCTTATCTCATCTCATCTCACTTCACCTCATCTCACCATACCTTACCTCATCTCATCTCATCTTATCTTATCTTATCTTATCTTATCCTACCATACCTTACCTCATCTAATCTCATCTCATCTCACCTCACCTCATCTCATCTCATCTCATCTCACCTCACCTCACCTCACCATACCTTACCTCATCTCATCTCATCTTATCTTATCTTATCTTATCTTATCTTACCATACCTTACCTCATCTCATCTCATCTCATCTCACCTCACCTCACCTCATCTCATCTCACCATACTTTACCTCATCTCATCTCATCTTATCTTATCTTATCTTATCTTACCATACCTTACCTCATCTCATCTCACCTCACCTCACCTCACCTCACTGTGCCTTACCTCATCTTATCTCATCTCATCTCATTTCTTCTTATCTTATCATATCTTATCTTATCTTATCTTACCTTACCTTACCTTACCTTACCTCACCTCACCTCATCTCATCTCATCTCATCTTATCTTACCTCGTCTCGTCTCATCTCGTCACCCCTCACCTCATCTCATCTCACCTCACCTCACCTCACCTCATCTCATCTCATCTCATCTCATCTCATCTCATCTCATCTCATCTCGTCTTGTCTTGTCTTGTCTTGTCTTATTTCTGGTTTGGAATCAACAGGGCTACTATATTATAATATATTATGTTATGAATATTATGAAGGTCATGTGGATCCACAAGCCTCCCATGCACTGTCAGTAGTGCAACTCCTGGCTGGTATTTCATCACACAATACTCTTTGTTCACTATAACCATAGATTGTCCTTAAGAATAAACCGTAAGAACCGTAAGAATAATACATATGAATACTTCAACTGAATTGTATTCCCCTCTAAATTATTAAATCAGAGAGTACTCCCTCAATACTCCCTCACAAACATATACATAAAAAAAGTTATTTTTGCTATTAACCGCTCTCCAAAAATAAATGATCTGTGACAGAACTTTGTGACTCGCATTCCCTGATGTACACCTGGTAACAGCAGGTGTTCCACATGTTTCCAAGAGTCAAGGTTTCCTGTCCCAGGAGAAAGGCTGCTGGCAAAAACACAGATGTTTTAGCAGAGGGTGCTGACACACGGGGCGTCCATATTGGCTTGTACACCAGCCACAGGGGAGCAATCCCTCATCTCTCTCGCTCTCTCTCTCTCTCTCTCTCTCTCTCTCTGCATCCACGCCTTCCACAAATATGGACACTTGGCCTCTTGTGCTCACCCACCATCACCCACTAATGAGCTTTAGTACAGCTAAAATGAATGAAAATAAACACAAAACCTCTGCAAACACACACACACTGTACTCTTGACCCTAACATTAAAAATGTATACTAATTCTAACTGTAACCCTAATCCTTAAACCTTAAAATAATATAAAATGTTCCTTACAAGTGACAACTTTCTGTATTTTAGGTTCTTGTTGGAACAGACAGACCCACCAAAAGAGTAAAAACATAGATCACACACAGACACACACACACACACACACACACACACACTCAGTGCACACGCTAACACCCTGTGTCTGTGGGCCTTCATCATTTTAGCACCACCTTCACACCTCCAAAAGGACACATCCTGTGCCTTGCCGCGAGCCCAGTAATCCATCTCCCTGTCTCCTCCTGAGTGGAGGAGGGTACACTGCACACCAGTGGTCAGGATGAGCCCAGGCTCCCCGCCCAAGGCCTAAGGTGGGACAGGAAAGGTTGCCGGGCAAGGTGAAACGAACCAAATGAGGTGGAGGGTACATCTGTGCGAGACACAGGAGGTCTTGTCAGTTTGGGAGATGCATAATGTCATTGCCACTTTCAATCCTGTTTAGAACCAGATGGGGAACTTACACTGGGGACACTTACGTAATTAGAAACTGTTGCCTGTTTTACATATAGCACCAACTGTGATGTAAAGTAATTAAAAAATGTAAGACTTCTTGTTACTATTCAGCATTCAACATTAATTTTCTCTCATTTTACCTCATTTGTCTTTTTTTCTCACAATCATGTCTCTCGGTTTTCCAGGCTTATAAAAACCGTCAATTTAGTGCATAACTTCTGTGTAAAAATATTATTATAGTAAATAATTCTGAGAAAGAATTCATGATTTATTGTTTGGTTTACATATCTGTTGCAAACATGTACAAAATACCTGTTCTGAACCTCTATCATTACATCTTTTTTTTTTAAAAATACCGCCCCTGCCAAAAATACAAAAACTAGAACTGAAATTAAATAAAAACTTAACTAAAACTAAACCTTTGTAAAAAAATAAATAAATAAATAAATAACAAAAATAAAACCATGCAACCAACACTGACAAATAAGTACAAAACTAAATTGAAATTGGCATACAAATTGAAAACTATATAAGAATAAAAGCTACTGAAAAATCCCAAACTATATTAACACTGTGTGTGAAAGAACCAGGACAATCAACAAATGACGTCCATTCCATTCGTTTCTAGTAATAGTAAAGGCAGTTGCTTGTCGTCTTGGGAGGTTAATCATGAGTTTACATGAGAGGGGGAAGGGTAAGAGCAGTAAGAGCTGGGAATAGGTTTACACACACACCTGGGTCCTGATCTGGAACTTTCCAAGGAGGTGATTGTTTCCCTGGGGAGGAAGTGTTTACAGCTGTAACATGCTTCTGTCTTTTCCTCCAGTGAGGGAAGGATTCTCTGCTCTGTTTACTTGCAGCGTAATCCCATCCATCTTTTCCACTGCAGTCTTTAATAAAAACAAAAACACTGACATTGTATCCCACAGTGGGAGCAACAGCAGACCCACAACACACTCTGCAGCAGGAAGGTCAGCTGTCAGCGCTCGGGGCCAGAAGAACATTTATTGGCAAATCATAACAGAACTAGTATCATAACAGGGTTGGAGATGCCATCTTACACCCAACTTGCCCAGAAAAAATAGAATGAGTCATTGCGTGATAATTTCCTCCATCTCAGTTGGCAAAAAGGACAAATGCAGATACGATGAGGAAGTACCACGAGTGAGTCACCCAGCAAAATAATAATCATAACAAGAACAAAGCAGCTATGCCATTTCATTCAGCACATAACAGTTGTTCTCCTCTTTCTGTCCCTTTCTTTCCTTACACACCTCCAGTCATCCTGTGACTCTTTCTTTGCCTTGGCCGCCCTCTCCCTCCCATATTGTCTCTTCTGTCCTGCTCTCTGTCTCAAAATATTTCAATATCTAAATCTCTGTAGCTCAGAGTTAATTAATCTGCCTAACTTCCTAGCCGGAGCCCTCAGAGGAGACAACAGCCCGTCCCTCAGGCCGCTTTCCCTGCTCCTCATCCTGGCCCTGATTCTGGCTCCCAGGCAGTGGATAGTAGAACCAGATCCTATTGGAGCAAAGTTTGAAATACACTGAAAAAGTTTGAAAAAGTTGGTTAAGCGCAAGTGCAATTCATGACTTTATGAGCAACATAAAAGAATGCACAAACTCTGTCTGTCTGTGTGTGTGTGTTGCTAGGAGTTCTAGGAGTAACAAACTACTGCTCCCAGGGAGAAATAAGTAAGAATATTCTGAAATGACTCATGAGTAATGAGTATTATACAGTGTTTTACTTTAACACATTAACACACAAGCCCAACACTGGTAGTGCACAAACCATAGCAAGCTCTATTAAAGGTGGTATACTCTCTGCAGACATTGCCATCCTTTGGAGAATCAAAGTGTTTGCACCATGAATGAACCAGCACATCACATAAAATACATGTGCTTTAATAAAAAAACACATCTTACCACCCTCAATGTTGTGGAAATGATTGGCATTCCATTTGTTTTTATTTTTATGCAAGCAGTATTTATAATTTAAAATAAGCTATATTTTGATGTATTTTGGCCCTTTTCTGTTTGGGAATATGTGGCTGCAGAAGGAAGGAAGGATCCAGATGGCACAGCATAAGGCACCAAACACTACTGAGTTGTCCATAATACCTCTGCGGGAGATGTGCAGTACCCTAGGATGGCTGTCTATAAAAGATACAATCCCAAAAATCTGTTAAAAAAAAAATCATGCCATGTTTTGTTTATTAGATCTTAGCCCAATGAGGCTAAATACCTGGCACTTGCAGAACTCCATACAACCTGTCCTGACGGGAAGTACCCCTCTCCCTCTCTGAGGAACCTCCTTCCATCTGATTATAGAAACTCTTTCCGTCCCCATTCGTCCCTTCTTGCATCAAGCATGAAGCAGAACTAACCTTGTGTGTGAAAGCAGTGTGAAAACTGGCTACCTCTCTTGCTCTGCAGTCCTTCATGCCCCAGTGCACACCCACTTGCACACACCTATTTCAGGACAGGAGGGTAGCTTGCACTTCAGGAAGATATTAAATATTCACTCGCCTGCCTCCTGGGCTGTGGGGAAGGGAGGCTTGGGGCTAATTACTGAGCTGGGAATGAATATGTGTGTGTGTATGTGTGTGTGTGGTGTTTGTGTGTGTGCTCGTGGGTGTTTGCCAGACAGGGCAGTGAAGAAGTAGCAGCAGTGTTGGTCAGATTCATCTCCGGTGTCTCAGTTTATGCAAACAGGAAGCAGGACGGTCTGTCCCTGTGACCTCACTGCCAGTCATTAAGAGCTAGTGATGAGGTAACACAACACTGTGCCATAGAGTAAATTAACTGTGCATCTGTCTCATATTCATATTCCTAGTGCAGAGCGATACATATTCACCCGATAGCATTTTTGTAGAATGTACACTACCAGACAAAAGTTTGGACACACCTGATTGAATGTACTATGTTTTTCATTATCTTAAAGCCATTTTGATCTAAAGGCTTATGCTTAAATGCTTGAAGTTTGTTTTTTAGACAAATATAAATAGTGAAGTTGATGCCTATGTATGAATTTCTTTCCAAAGCCTTTGGGGGTGGCTACTTTAAAGAATCTAAAATATAAGATAGTTTTGATTTGTTTAACACTTTTTTGGTCACTGCATAATTCCATTTGTGTTATTTCATAGTTTTGATGTCTTTACTATTATTCTAAAATGTGAAAAATTCTAAAAATGAAGAAAAATGTATGTGTCCAACCTTTTGACTGGTAGTGTATATTATCTCTTTATTTAGCTCCAGTGTAGCATTACTTTCCATACAAACATATTGTGAAAATACACACTCCCTGTGCCCCTCCCCTCTCCTCCCCTCCCCTCGCCTCTCCTCCTCACTTTGGTCTGGTCTCTGTCTGGCAGCCTTATACAGATATTCAGATTCAATTTCCTCTTTTGTGAAACAATGTCACCTCCACATACACAAACAATACATACACGCACACTTCACATTGCCTTATCAAGGAAACTCACAGGTTTCGGTTCCAGAGTCTGTGCTTTTGTATGAGTTTGTCTAATCCTAGGACCTTGTGTTGTCACTGTTCTGAGTGTCCTGGTTAGACTTGTCTCTCTGTGGAGAGTTCACATCCCCGTAATCTCTTCTCTGGCTGGCTGGGGCTGGCGTACTGCCCAGAGGGGAGGGGATAAGGTGTAGTACGGGAGAGAATTGATGGAGGTGGAGCCGGTCATGCTTCGGTTGTTCTTCTATAGTTAGAACACACCCAACACACCTGGGGTCAGTTTCAATGCTGTCTTTTGTATTTAGCACGATTCATTAGCCGTGCTTCAGCCCGCTCTGTGCGTCAGGCTACATTAGCCATGATCTGATGCGTGTGGTTTCCACTGAATGGCCCATTTTAGAATCGAGGCTCAGGAGCCGGTAGCTCCCTGTTCTTGTCCCTGTCTATTCAAGCACTGCTGCCAAATCAGTGTGCATACTCCATTCAATTCCTTTTCCAACCACTCTGGGCTTTTGGGTTCTGATAATGTAACTGACCTCAAATCCAAGAACACTGAAAGCACCACAGGAGCTGGGAGTGGCTCTCTGACTTTTGCCTGTTACTTTTAAGGGTCGTGTTATTGCTTCCCGTTGACATTTGTTGTTTTAGTGTCTTTGGTGCGATTATTCAATAGCAGGAAATCTACTTCTAATGGGTTGCATTTGAGAGAGTTCATCCATCACCTAGGTCTCTGGGGATCCAGACCGGAGGCAGGCTATTTTAAGGAAGACTCTGAATGAGTTTAAAATTTTGTCTGCCCTTTAATTCACTCAGTGCGCTGAGCAATTTGGCTGAACCTGAAATGCCTTAGTCTAGATTTTCTCCTGCCCTCTCTCACCCCCACCCTGCAGGGTTTCTCTACCTCTAGTCCCTATCTTCCCAAAGGCCAAGGTAGGTGTGCAAGCAGTCACCTGTCAGGATTAATTAAAGCTTATGGCCGCTGATTGGTGCCAGGGAATAATCCTGCTCTCCACTGGTCTGGGACATAGCCTCCACTGTGACCTTGTGTTGGATTTCACACTGACTCTGGGAGAGGAATAATAGGTGTGGCACACCCAATTTACACACCCACAACTGTTCTTAATCCACAGTTCCATGACCAAACCCTGTTGTACTCAGCAGATTATATCATTAGTGGCTGGCTCAATGCTTCAGAGGTCTCTAGTAGTCTGTCACTCATACTCACTGACCATACAATGTGTGCTTTGTAAAACAAGTAATACATTGTGGTTTTCTTTTAGCCTTGGGCACTGAAGGATTGAGGCAGACAATAGAAATGGGCAGAGAGCTGGTGAAGAATGAGGGGTGTGGCAGGGGTCTTATAAAATGTATCAATACAATCTCAAACACTCTCTCCTCTCCCTCCCTCACCCTCTCTGTTTAACACATGTATCAAGCCTTAAATAGAAAAAAAAAATCTGCCCCAGAGATCATATTAGCTCTGACCCTATTTCTCTTGAAATGCTGACATGACATTTCATGAATTCTTTGGAGAAAGTAGTCAGAAAGTTAAATGGGCCATGAACTAATATTTTGAGGCATCAGCATCAGGAAATGTCATCTCTGGGATATTTAAACCAGTTTTGAAATGTCATTTTATGGAAATGGAACAAATGGAACAAAAAAGTGTCACACCAATTTGACACATTCAAATGAAATGATTTCTCATAGAATTGACCTTCTTCCTCTTTCACATTGTTAAAGCAGTATTTTGCTTTGGACCATTTTCACATTCAGCATGTACATAAAGTTCAGCAGCAGTCAGCTTGCAACATTAGCTACCCTGGTCTTCCAATGTCACTGTCAGCATTCATTTTCCTTGCTCTCAATATTACTAAATACAAATCTAATTCCCTATTTGCAGGTGTGTTTCTAGTAAGTGTGATTGTTAAATTAAGTTTTCAAAATGAAAGCTAAATGGTGGTGCTGACTACATGTTGCCAAAGAAATAGCACTAGATGGGTATACAACACTCTGGGGTATATTCATCTGCACAGTCAAACATTATGTGCATTTCTCTGTATTTTTCATGCAAGTCTTAATATGTTATTTTCTGTTTTCCAGGTCCTGGCCATCATCTCCATCCTCTTCATTGTGTTGTCCACCATTGCCTTGTCTCTGAACACCCTTCCAGAGCTGCAGGACACAGATGAGTTTGGCCAGTCCACAGACAACCCACAACTGGCCCACGTGGAGGCGGTGTGTATTGCCTGGTTTACCATGGAATACCTGCTCCGCTTCCTCTCCTCCCCCAGCAAGTGGAAGTTCTTTAAGGGTCCTCTGAACGTCATCGACCTGCTGGCCATCCTGCCCTACTACGTCACCATCTTCCTGACTGAATCCAACAAGAGCGTGCTGCAATTCCAGAACGTCCGTCGCGTGGTTCAGATTTTCCGGATCATGCGTATCTTGCGTATTCTGAAGCTGGCTCGTCACTCCACAGGTCTGCAGTCTCTGGGCTTCACCCTGAGGAGGAGCTACAACGAGCTGGGCCTGCTGATCCTGTTCCTGGCCATGGGCATCATGATCTTCTCCAGTCTGGTGTTCTTCGCTGAGAAGGATGAGGATGACACCAAGTTTAAAAGCATTCCGGCTTCCTTCTGGTGGGCTACTATCACTATGACCACAGTAGGCTATGGTGATATCTACCCAAAAACTCTACTGGGAAAGATAGTGGGGGGCCTGTGTTGCATAGCTGGAGTACTGGTGATAGCCCTGCCTATTCCTATTATTGTGAATAACTTCTCTGAGTTCTACAAAGAGCAAAAGAGGCAGGAAAAAGCCATCAAAAGAAGGGAGGCCCTGGAGAGGGCTAAGAGAAATGGTAGCATTGTCTCTATGAACATGAAAGAGGCATTTGCCCGCAGTGTGGAGCTCATGGATGTAATGGTGGACAAAAATGAAGACAACATGGGAAAGAAGATGCATGATAATCACGTGTCTCCCAGCCACCAGAGAGTCAAACCAACGCCGGAGAGCAGCCCAGCCAGGAAACTAGAATCCAGCTTCCAAGAGAAAGCCAAGCCCTCTAGCCCTCAGCACCTCAGTGCACAGAAACTGGAGGAGATATACAACAAGATGGCCATGACCCAGTCACAACCCAACCTCAACAGCAAGGACAAAGGGCCGCTGTCCACAGCAGTTGGACAGAGAACTGAGTTTGAGATGGGAAGTATCCCCACTGAACCCGTCTCACGCACAGTGGAGGCAGTGACAGACATGAGGAGCATCTCCAGTATTGACAGCTTCATCAGCTGCGCCACTGACTTTCCTGAGAGCTCCCGCTTTTCCCACAGCCCCGTCAGCAGCGTGCCAGGGAGGGTGAGCACCAACCCCAACCTGGAGACCACCCCGGAAAATGAGCGCGAGGGATCCCACAGCACCACTGCACCCCTGACAGGCCCGTCCTCTGACAGCCCCAGGGGCCCGCGCTTCAGCAACCCACTCAAAAGCCGCTCGCTCAAGGTCAACTTCAAATGCGGGGAGGTAGGCGTCTCCTCCTCTCCCTCTTCGGGGCGGGGGGGTTCAGGGACGGGGGCCCTCTCAGATAGCTCCTCGCTCCAGAGCCCTGAAGTGTCTGTCTACACAACTGCCAGCAGCAGGACGCCCAGCAAGACCCCCGAGAACCTTTTCACATTCCATGATGCTTCCATCAATAAGTTCATCGATGCTGACACAGATGAGGAGGAGCACCTACATGACGGTTCAGGCACCCAAAGACTCCTGGAAAATACCAGCCCTAAGTCTGGCCACCGCTCCAGCTACCAGAAAGGGTCCAACCACATGGGCCTTCAGAGGAAGCTGGGGAACAGCACGTTGCCGTTAGAGGGGCTCCCAGGGGGCGGGCAGGAGAACCATGTGGCTCCAGAGCTACAGGCACTTCAGGGAGAGAAGAGTCACTCTGACACATAAATAAAATAACAATGAGAAGAACCAGAGAAGAAGCAGGCAGGAGAGAAGGAACCAGAGGGGTGGAGAGCAAATGAGAAGCACAAAAAAAACGAAGCAAAATTTGAATCCCCAGAAATGTAAATGTCTGCAGAAAGATTTAGAGAAATTCAATACAAATATCTATCACAGAAGTAAAGTAAAATAGTTGTGGAACATGGGAAAGAGGTTTTTGTTATGTTCTCAACCCCCAACCCCCCCACCTCCCACCCCCATCCCCCACCCCCGAATAAATACTCATTTAGCTGAGGACCCTGATCTAAGAAAAAAAGTAAATATCTGGCTAGGGATGCCCATCTGAGGAATATTTGCTATTTTTAGATTTGAATTAGCCCAGATTACCGTCTAGTGATTACTGTCTAGTGATAACAGTACACAGATGGAAAACCATGATGAGAAAACCCATTCCTTCAATATTAATGTAACAGTACTGTATATCATTTTTAAAAGTAAAAAAAACCCAACTATTTTTCTGACAGCCAATGATCGTTGCAAACTCTGAGAAACAATAATACATTGCAGTGTGGAACATACATTTTTCTATAAATTGTGGTTATACAGTGTATAATTATGGCATTACTAAGACAACAATGTGTTGGGAAAATGTATGTTTACTTCCTATTACTTCCTTCCTCAAAACTGGCCTTAGTTTATGTATCAGCACCCATGTTTTATGTTTGTGTGTGTGTGTATGTGTGTGTGTGTGTGTGTGTGTGTGTGTGTGTGTGAGAGAGAGAGAGAGAGAGAGAGAGAGAGAGAGAGTAAGAGAGAGAGAGAGAGAAAGAGAGAGAGAGAGCATTATGTAAGTGTGTGCAATAATTAGCTTTCATATATATTCATAGCTCTATAATGTTCTTGGTGTTTTGTCTTCAGTGTGAGTTTGAGGAAAATCAAGTGTTTCAGTCTTTTATGTTCAAGAAGAGTATAGTGTCTTGCTCATCATTATTTTTCACTGCAGATAATATATTTAGAGAACACAGAGAGACACTGTGAGGCTGTATCTATTGATTTCCCTCATGTTCCCATTGTGCCCAATCGCTGGCATGAGAGAGCACCTTAACATGATGATTATTTTTAATATGAACACAGAAAACTTTTTATTTTGTTTGTTTACTTATTTTGTTTGTTTCTAATTGTTTGTGTGTCCCTTGGGTTGGTGATGCAATCTGAGTTCATTTTGAATCTGGAGAAAATCAAAAAGTCTTGTATGATTTCAAAACTTTCTCAAATGTGTTCAGAGGAGTCATCATTCTTATTGTAGCTGATAAACTGAACGCGTGCTTCATATCAAATGACAGCGCTTATGAGCATCTTTTAGCTGGAAAGGCAGCACTGAAAATCACATAGATTTTCTATGTTGAACTTCCAGATTTGTAGGAGTGTGAATACTGTACATGCATAATAACAAAAGTAGAATATTACAAAAATACACATTTATTGTACAAGGTAAAGGCAAGAATCAAAATGTAAATTTATATTTTTAAGATATTTTCTAAAGAATGGACTCTTAGATTAATATATTGTGCTAATCTCATAGTTTTGCATTTCAATATACAGTATGTACTGCATTATTTTGATGGAGTTGCATTTATTAGACAATATAGTAGATCAATTTGTATTGTTGGTACTGTCTCCCTGTAAATGTCTGTCCCTCTATCCTTTGTGCAATGTGAGAAACCAAAGAGTTTTTCTTCCTGATGACTGATACAGATTATGGTAAGGGTTGCTGATATATTCCAAAATGTTATGAATTCAAGCATTGTATTTCAACAGAAATTTCTAAACAGCAGTATCTAGCATATTTCAGGGAGCCATTTTTGCATTTTTGCAAGTACAAACTTGAGGTAATCAGTAAGCTGAAGGCTGAACAGATGAGAGGATTGCCCTCTGAAGAAGAGAGATGTTGAGGGGGGATCAAAGAAGGAAGACTGAAGAGAGAACACAGCACTTTACATTACATCCATTTCAGAAGCTAATTTGATTATTTTCACACTGTGGATCATGGCAAGTGGTCCGCTTCCAGAAAACCAAAACATTATGCTCATATGAGTTCACATGAAATCTCTTACAAACAGAGGCCCACCTCGCAGCTATAGCTAGTCACTCATGCACACAAACAGCATGGAGGTACCTTGTGTCTGTAGGCTGTTTTACTTCAACCAAATAACCGGCATGTTCTAGTACATTCTCTCATATGCACCTGATTCCAAACATGCGACCCATCTGGGTGCTGATCATCCCTCATGCGACATTAAAGGTACATATCATGCGAGCATGCTGCAGACCGTCTATTTTCAGCAATGAATTCTTCAAGTCTGAAAAAGAAATATAGAACTATTTACTCTCTATGGCTGTTTTCCATTGCTGCAATCACTCTACATGAAATGAGGTAGATATTTCTGTGCCTTTGCTTGCCCCGCACACTACATCTGTCACTGTGGCCTCTGTCTAATGGAGCCCAAATGACAATTAAACAAACTGTATAGCAAATAAATACAGAGAACTGGGTCGCCATGCTGTCAGACTGATATATTAGACACCCCCCCTCTCTCTCTATGTCCCTCTCATGCACTTACTCTTTAATACATCATGCATTTACATGAAAGAGACCCAATCCACAAAAACAAACAGGTGCAGATTCAGTAGAGTGAACAACACTGTTTCCATGGTGATAGTTGAGATGACTGGATGGCTCACATTTGGTGCAAGCAAGTAGCCTAATGTGTGGAGATGGAGTCCTTAAAGACTCAAACAACACAGTACAAATACAAACAGCATGTACAGTCTGGCTCAGGTAAATCACATTCATGCACATCATTCATTCATCTCTTTAATCCCTCCTCTCCTGTGGTTTCGGTCCAGTGAATCCTGATATATAATTAAACAAATGATGTAGTAGATAAACAGAGAACAGGATCACCATGCTGTCAGACTGCTATATTATCACTTTCTCTCTTTCACACACACACACACACACAGACACACCTCAGCAAAGAACAAATAAACAGACAGAGCCTGACCACAATGCAGTCAGCCACAAGCCCCGTGAAACCAAGGTGTTGTTGCTATGTGTATATTCACTTCCGCTACCTATTCTCGTGAAGCGAGTGAGTGTGAAATGTGAATGGAATAGGAAGGAGAGGTGGGGCGGTGTGTGTGGGAGAGAGAGAGAGAGCAGTGCAGCAGAGCTGTGAGCCTGATTACCATTGACATTTCTGATGGTGGCTGAAGCACTGCTCCTTCACCTCATGTCCAACTCCAGCCCACACCCTAGCAGATGATCTGCCACTGTCAATGAACTCTTACAAAGACAGAATGATCATTTTAAATGTTGTTTGTTTGTTATATGACAAGGCATTTGTGAAATAACTTAAGATCTCCCACTCCCTTTTGCTCCTTTGGGAGGGTAAGACATTCATTCGGTCAAGACAATGGCCATCATACTCTGTCAGTGTGCATGTGAATGGACCTAAATTATGTAGCTATGCACACAACACCTGTGTGTATTTTTTCCACTGCAAGGACTGTCCTTGTGCTTGAGTCTTTTGTGTAGAATGACGATGCAGAAACGGTAGTTGGGCTGAGGCATCCTTTTAGGATGTGTTCATTTCTGTGATACTATAAATATCAGCCTGGGCATGGAAAGGGAGGGATTGGGCCAGCAGGAAAGGCTCAGTTACAGTCATGTCTTTGTCAGATGGTGTCATGGACTTCTGAGGAACAAACTTTCTAACAGAAGAGTCTTGCAGAGGAGGGGCAAGGAGGCCATTCAGATTACAGGAAACTATATAAACAGTCATCCGTGTATGGGGTTTGATACACACACACACACGGCCGAGGCCACGTCATAGGGTGCATTGCATAGAATGGTAATGGGATAAAAATATCAATTGACAAATGGTCATATGGCATTGATCATTAAAGGTGTTAGAGAAAGAAAAGGGACTGATAGGTAGAAAAGGAGGATGTGTTACACAGTGAGGAGTGAAGATTCATTAGCATTCATCACACAACAGTCAGACATGCAGTAAATACTGAGAATGTTTTGGAATTAAGCCTCTCATTATAGTGGACTTACTTCCATACAAGCCATAGGATACTTATATGATTATAAAACTCTTTGCTAGATATGAATATTAACGTTGACGTCCTTTTTGCTTTATATAGATATATATATCCTTTTTTCTTGTTTTCTTAACTGCACTTTATTGATTTTTCTGAATTCAATACTCTGCTGTCTATAGTGACCATACAAATAACAATGTCAACATACAATGTTACATATTGGTTCTAATTCAATTTCCTAAAGCACAAGGGATAATATCAATTAATAATTTTGTTTAAGCACAATATGCCACACGAGCAGATTAAGCCAAATACAGACACATTATTTGATTTTCCGAACCTTCCCCTCTTTTTCAGGGAATTGATCACCTCTGTTCAGCTCACACCGGCCTGTATGCTGCTCTATCTGAGTCTGGGGAATTGTTTGTTTTGTAAAGTTTCATACTTTGTACCAGTTGACTTTGTAGAATATTATCTTTGTGGTTCTCTGTTGTTCAACGCATGTAGCGCTACTAAACTGTGACACACAGAACTTGTAAATATCATCTAAAAAGCTATAAGAAAATGTGTATGATAATTTTGAAGCAATTTTCTCCCTTTACTGACTGATGCTTAATAAAAGACAATAATTCAGCGTTGGTCCTACGAGCTTCACTTGATATGAATTGAAATATGTTTTTTATAAAACCACTGCTTACATACAACAGGCATGTTCTACATGAATGTACAGTAAATTATGGAGGATTGGGCAACTGCACTTGTGTGAGACTGGATTCCCTATGCAACAGCGCCCTCCAGTGCCGATCTAGAATAAAATCAGTGAAAGAGTTTCACCCTGATCAATCACTGACTTTCACTGCAACCTACTGCTTTGAAGGAATTTTGTCAGGATGAAATAAAATATCAGATGAAAAACAATTATTATTTGAAGTTGGGATAAAAGCAGAATACCACACCGTTTACATTTTGTTTGTTTTTTGCCTATATGTAATATGGTCTAGGACAGTGATTCTCAAACTGGGGGACCTTGAAGGGTTTCCAGAGGACCCCAGCAAAATGAGGAATAGTTAAATTTCACTGTTTTATTATTTCATTTCACCATTTTTCATTATTTTATTCACTAAACGTTAGCACGTTGAGAAAATATTAGGGCTGCAACTAACGATTATTTTCATTGTCGATTAATCTGTCGATTATTTTCTCGATTAATCGATTAGTTGTTTGGTCTATAAAATGTCAGAAAATGGTGAAAAATGTTGATCAGTGTTTCCCAAAGCCCAAGATGACGTCCTCAAATGTCTTGTTTTGTCCACAACCCAAAGATATTCAGTTTACTGTCATAGAGGAGTAAAGAAACCAGAAAATATTCACATTTAAGAAGCTGGAATTAGAGAATTTTTACTTATTTTTCTTAAAAACTCAAACCAATTTATCGATTATCAAAATAGTTGGCGATTAATTTAATAGTTGACAACTAATCGATTAATCGATTAATCGATTAATCGTTGCAGCTCTAGAAAATATATAAGGATGGCTGTTTCCATCATAGGTCTCCCTCTCCCCATTGTTATTATCTCCCCACCTGCAGTGTAGACAGTTCTCCATCAAGTCATATTATATCTCATAATAAACATAATAATCTCAGACAGGATCCTTGGAACAAGTTCTTATGAAATGGGGTTCAGTGATCTATTTGGGGGACCCTGACATGAAAAAGTGTGGGAACCTCTGATGTTGGACAATCCAATCAATATTTGTGAAATTCATTATCTGTCAAAGCCTGGAACCACAGGCTAAAGATTCACATCTGTTATGTTTTGTTATGTTAGGTCATGTTACATCATGACGAAAGTTCTGCAGAGAATTATATCACAGTCAATGCCACTTACAGCTTTAGGCTTGTTCCTGGACACAAACACTCTTTACTATAGAGGGGAGCAAACCCTAACCCAACCCAACAGAAGAAAAGAAAATAAGTTAGGCTATTTACCAACAACTTGTCTATATGAAGAATGCAAAATATTATGGATTTGTGCACACGTGTTAAGCAGTTTATCACCTTAACATTATGAGTCGGCTGAATGGCTCAGGAATAGCTTTCTATAGGCTAACAGATGAGAGGAATATATACGTAAAGTGTGACCAGGGGTGGAAAAAGTATCAACATATATTCAAGTAGAAGTAGACCTACTGTTTATTTTGCTTACTTAGTATCCTAGTTTACTTAGGCCAAGAGGACAGAGTTCAAACTGGATTCTTTTACCTGCAAAAAAGCTTTACAAAATAAAATAAAGCCAGGTTATTCTTCTCTTCTTGGCTGACTGACAGTTCACTGTCAGTCAATCCACATTTGGTCAATTTACCACTGCCCAGTTTGTGACATAATGCTTATGGAGAGCCCACAAAATTTGTATTCTGCAATAAATGTGATTTAAAATGTAGTAAAGTACTTCAGTCAAAACATATAGCCTACTTAAGTAAAAGTAGCCTAAAATTAATGATTATTATTTGTATTTTTTTAAATAGGCTACTCCAAAAAGTACACAAAAAAGCTATACTCAGTAACAGTAACAAGAGTAATCTTCCATCCTTTAGTGCAACACTGGTTTACTTTTAAGATCAAATTTAACAGATACCCGGGAAAATCCACTCTAAACTAGGATTTACATATGCTCCTATCATAGAATCTTGTGATGTTAAATCTATATTTGCATATGAATAACTTTCTCCCAGTTTAAAAAAAAACATTAAAAAAAAAAAAAAAAACATGTAAACCTAATAATCTGTGATGATTTAAAACGCGTAATGGGAGGCTGGCCTTGCCTCTCTTGACTCCAGAAAAGAGAGGCTTGTGTGTTGTCTTAATCCCTGCCTCAGTCTTGCTCCCTGGCTGTTTTTGAGTGAATTATGAATGTGCACGGGTTAGTCAGTCCCTCACTTATCAGACAAAAAGCCTTTCTATTGGTGGCCACCATCAGTCATCATCCTAATCCTGCACACACAAGTTATATAAAATAGCCATCCACTCTCACGTCACACAGGGAAACGACAAATACCCCAAAGCTTGGCGGTCTGCTTGTGTGGCTCTCTTCATTTCGAAGTGCTGCACAAGGCTTTAGTAGACAGAAGCATCATGATCGTGATAGTGGACCTGCTGCTGATGCTCATCGATTTAACCTACTCCATCCTGAGTGCCATCGTCCAGACTTTCCTTCGGCCCCGGTTGAAGTGCATTGACGGTGAGCTCTGTCTGATCACGGGAGCCGGGGGCGCGCTGGGTCGGCTGTTCGCCCTGGAGTTTGCCAAAGAGGGTGCGCGCCTCGTGCTTTGGGACTGCAACACGGCTGCCAACGAGCAGACCGCCGAGCTGGCGCGGGAACTGGGGGTCAAGGTGTACACTTACACAGTCGACCTCTCCCGTCGTCAGAGCATCTACGAGACGGCGGAGAGAGTGCGAGTGGAGGTCGGGGATGTCTCCATCTTGGTCAACAACGCAGGAGTGGTAGCTGGACGGCGGCTGCTGGAGTGTCCGGACGAGCTTTTGGAAAGGACTCTTCTGGTGAACTGCCACGCGCTGTTCTGGGTGAGACTTTTACGCACGCACTGAATGAAAATAGCACTGAAGTAATAATGAAAATAACAAACAGCTTTGCTAGACATAGGCCTAAACATAATCTTTTCCAACATCAAAGCTTACAGTATGACATGAGTTACATAAGACCCATTCACTGTGGACCGACCCGTTGGCTTGAGCCTGTAGTGTGTTTGCGCACTGATGTGTGAAGGGAGCAGCAGCCGGGCTGGTAACGTCACATACGGATTTTTCTTGTGATTACATTGTAATGTGTCTACCACCATGAGGCTATGAAAGGAGTCATGGGCGGTAACCTTATCCACTTATCCCTACAACAAAAAGAGCCCACGCGAACGCACCAATTAAGAAAGCACGTGATTCTGTTCATGATCCTCTTAGCGTGACCTCAGTCTCATGCTCAAAGAAAGAATGGGTATAAGCTCACTAGCATCATAATCAACGGCATCCTCTGACACTGTATCAGACCCTGCACACTCAAATGCACCTGACACAAAGACAGTCCAGATCTGACAATCCTTCCTTGTGCTGATTTTCCATTGATGGATCTGATATCTGCTTTTCAAATCAACAGATGACAAAGGCCTTTCTGCCTCAGATGAAAGCAAAGAACCATGGCCACATTGTAACCGTTGCCAGTGCTCTTGGGCTATTCAGCACTGCATGTGTAGAGGTAGGACTGATGTGTCGAGGTTTGAGCAGTGGTTCACACACAAAATGAATGGACACATCCTGGAAAAATCAATAATAAAGAGCACAGTACCAATTTAATCAAATGCTGCATCCACTGCTGATATTTACTTTCTCCTCCAGGATTACTGTGCCAGTAAATTTGGAGCTGTTGGGTTCCACGAGTCACTGACCCACGAGTTGCATGCAGAATACCTGGATGGCATCAAAACCACTTTAGTCTGCCCTTATATTGTAGACACAGGCATGTTTGCAGGCTGTGAGATTAGGTGAGACACCATCACTGACTACTTCAGGTTTTTTATTGGTGACAGTGAACCAAAAGTCTTATATTCCTTTGCCTTTTGTCCGACATCTAACAGGAAAGAGCTTCGGAGTCTAATTCCACCCCTGGATCCCCTCTACACGGTACAGCAGTCCATGAATGCCATCTTAGGGGAGCAGCAAATGATTTGCATTCCTCGCCTGATGTACATCCCCTTCCTTACAAGAGCGTAAGTATTCATGATTTAACAGATCAGATAATTTAGCAGACAGACTGTATTCAACAGAGAGGGATACCAGGCCACATCAAGGATTAGAATCTAGTTTTTATAGTAATGCATTGGGACAAAAGACGATAGGCTGATGTGCTACTTCTGCTTTGTTTTCTGTCTCTAGACTGCTGCCTTGGGAGGCAAATGTGGCAACCTATCGCTTCATGGGAGGTGACAAATGCATGCTGCCCTTCATCAAGAATGTTGAACAGAAGACCTCCAATGGCCATGTCAAATCCTCCTAAGACCATTCTGTCTGTCTGTCTTGAGACCATTTTATCTAATGGACTAATGCACACACCAAAGGCTCAATTGTGATAATCTTAACAGAAAAATCAGTTATCTGAAGGGAGTGCCCATATCTGCACCTGTTCATTTTTTAATGGCCTGCACACTAACTTTATTCATAGTATTTCATATTGAGTACTTCTGCATAAATGTTAGGTCATTTCTAGTTCGGCATGAACTGTGCTTTACCAGTTGGGCATGGCAGGCCATGGATTATTTTATGATATAGGAAAATGCCTTTACTGTAAAAATAATAAAAACGCAAAACAAAACTTCTCATCTGGGTGCATCACCAATATCTACTCATGAGGAAGTATGGAGGCCAACTTCCAAAACTGAAAAGAAACCAGTCAGTTATACATAAATTAACAGACCAAGAAAAATTCTAAGTAGACTCTTTGTTGATAGCAGCTAATATTCAGAGATTGGAATGACAGGGTTCTATACAAGTGCCTCTCTTTATTCACATTAACAGACAGTGCGGGAACAAAGACTAGACATAAAACAAAACCTACAAGTAACATGCAACAGAAAAATATGAAGCGTTAGGTTTCAGTCACAAAGAATACAGTCTTCCATAACCGTGAAAAGGAATTCAAACAGACAACAAGAGCAGAAAAGAAAATCTTTCCATTTGATTCAGATGTTCTATCAGTGTTCAAGAATGCTGTTGACACTTATTTCAGTTGCTGTCATTGAAATAAACAAACTGACACACAATTGTTTCAATATATCAGAGTATGGTATCCAAATCTTTGTTAAAGCTAGCCTCTTACCTTGCCTTTAACACACAGCAAGCAAAGGATCCAAACACAAAAAAAAGTAATTCAGTGAGGTCAACTCTTGGTCATGTCTTTACCTTTATACTCCAATTTAAAAACCCTTAAAAAAATTCCATCAGAGAAGAACATCCTAAATTCAAGCAGAACTGCCATATCCCAGATACTTCCATCTTAATTGTCACAAGTCAAACCAAATCTGTAAAGGCTTAAGTTCAGTTGAAGCAGGTAGTGTGGCCTGGGGCCGTTGTGGCCACTCCTGCAGTGTATTCTGGTCTCCTTATAGGTTTAAGTGAAGGAGATTAGATCAACTTTAAACTAACTGCACAGTGGCTGCCTGTAGGTAACCCTGCAGGAACTGGAGGGCTTCTGCATTCAGGCTGGTACTCAGCATTGAGGGAACCTGCAATAAAAGGGAGACAAGAAGTGAGAATCACTGCTCTGCTTTCTGCAACATCCCATCATCTGTGGCCTGGCACAGTGTCATCCCGTTAGGCAATAAGCTTGATCTATAGCAAACAGTTTGCCTACTCTAAATTAAACTAAGCTACCACATTATGACCTCATTAAAAAACAAACAGCACAGAAGATTAGTTTTGGCTTAAGAGACTAAACATTTCCCGCATGTCCAAACATACCCTTCCCGGACAGGCGGTAGAAAGCTTGTGGAGGGACTGGGCCAGCAGGATCTTGGGATTGCCAACAGCCTCTCCAATGGGGTCATGCTCCTTCTTCCCGGCAAAGGCCAGCTGAGAGAAAGCCGTCTGATAGCCTGGCGTGTCTTCAATGTCAATGAAGTGCTCATCATCCGGGATGCTGTCGTCTTCTGGCAACTCAAATAGGCCAATGAGGGCCTGGAGCAGCGGGGTCCTGAACAGAAACAAAACCCAAATGACTGACCTTAATTTGACTTAGGACAACAGAATAACAAATAATTGGCAACGCAACACACACTAGGGTAGTATTTCTACTATATGCAGTACTGTCTACTAATCAATTTAGGCCCATTTATAAGCAAACCATGTCTGTATACAATATGGTAATATGGGCAAGAAAAAAAAATATAGCTGCTCAAATTCTGATGTTGAAGCTTGGATTGAAGCTATAATAATTGGTGATGGAGTGTGCTGCATTACCCTAGGGTCCATGAATTGAACTCAGGCCCCATAAGTTCCTTTCAAAATTGAATGGACATCATTCTGAAAATAGGGTTGTTTTTCTTGTAGCAACCTCACCACATAAAGGAGAAATGGAAAGGTTGTTCCCTTAAGGCTGATTTCTTACCAGAGCTTGGTGTACTCTGTGTCCATCATTGCAGGACATTCAGTGAGGACTTTTGTAATGCCAACAGCGCAGATCTTCTTTTCAACTGTGCCAGACACCTTCTGGACCTCTGGAATGACTATTTTCTCCAGCACCATGCCGAACATTCTGCAACACAAAATCCATCAGAATTAACATCTGTCCACTGCTCCTCTGCACTGAGTCCAGACCAAGAACACACAGGAAGTTGCTGGGGAAAAGGATGTCTAGGCTGCTTTGCTTGCCTTGTTGCCACTGTGCCCTGACCCAGATTAAACAAGAAAATGCATGCATAGATGGTCTAACCTGATAAAACACTTAACCAAGTCATGCATTTTAACATTTCTCAAAGAAGCTTCAAGCTACAAGTAGTATATATTTTAATTCCCTGAGTTCATTCAGAGCACATTCATTTGACCTCAAACATTAATATTCATGTCAAGAAGTGTTGAGGTATGACGTTGTAAGCACTTTCAGTGTTGATTGTTGCTACACTAGGAAGTAAAAGTAATGGGAGTTCATTTCATGGGGACTTTAAATATAAAAACTGAAATTTGCTATAAATACTCATAGCAAACAATTGACTGCATCAACAATTTTTTCCTGCTTTCAATTCAGTCAGACGTACATTTTAACAACTCAAGAGAGGCTAAAGTTTAATAGTGGCACAAGTTAAAAATGTGCCCTTCCATTCCAAGAACATACTAAGTGCTTTTTGGTAATGAGCAGGAGAGGTTAAAATGGCGAGTGGTCAATCAAAATCAAAGGGACAGCCAACTTGTGAAGCTTTTGTGTGGCAAGACCAACAGAAGTTGCCATGTTCCCATCGTAGCTCCAGAATTACACTCATGGGTGAACGCAGTAAATGACTGCAGTCAGTCGTGCTTTCTGTTAGTCAGCATTTTGTGCTTTCTACTGAAAATACACTTACTTGGGCTGGATGCTGTCAAAAATCTCCTGAAGTGCAATAGCTCCATATTTGACACTGTAGAGGTTGATAAACACCAAGAAACCTGTGGGAAAAGGAAGAACCTCTGAATATCTAAGCACTGGTACCAGTAGAACCCAGCATAAAGATAATAGTAAATCATAAAACTGGTGACGATTTCCACATTACTGGCTAATGTGCATTTGTTGTCATAATTCTCAGGTAGTAGGAGCATTTGCATGTACTCAGTCAATGACCATGTTAGAGTCTGACATTAATAGCTCTTGAACTGAACATGAATGTAGGTACTGTGATGGCTGTACTAACTCTTGATGAACTTGGTGGTTTTGGAGCTTTGTAGCCTCTGGAAGAGCAAAATGAAGATCTGTTTCCTGTACTGAGTGATAGATTCTCTGACAAAAGAAAAAAAAAATAAAGTCAACAAAATGAGTCATGATCTAACCCAATCAGTTTCACCAGGCTCTGCATTTCATTGATTTTCCAATAAGCAAACGTGTGATTGACTTACGGGGGCATGTGTTCTATGATGCTGTTCATAAGGTAGAAACCTTGATGGTCGTTAGCCTTGGAGGCAATGAGCTTTTGGAAGACTCCTAGCAAGCCAGGCTGAGAGAAGAGAAGGAGAGCAAGGTAAGATCCAAATATCAATATATTGGTCACATACAATGAAGAAAATAGTCATCAACTATGGACGACTACAACATTACCATCTTGTCCTCTCTACACAACGCTGCCATTGCTTACTATTTTATCTGCGGCAGAGCTGGCAATGGTGGCACCTCCCTTCTGGAGGTAGGCCTGAAGCAGGCGCACCAGAGGGGGGATGTTTCCTGTCCGCTCCCACAGCACAGGCTGCAGCAGGTGGGGGAATAAAGCCATGTAGGAAGCGGGAATCGAGTTGGCGTGGATCTCCAGGAGGAGAGACATCACCTGGAACACGTATGGAACAAACTCTGTAACAGAGAAAAAATGGAACATGATTAGAATAGCTACCTACCAGCCAAAAGTTGAGTTTTTCAACACATCCACATACAGAAAAGTCAGTTTTATAGGTGAATTGACACACCCTGGACATCGCTCTGAAGGATCTCAGTGAAGACGGGGAAGAGGGCCTCCTCAAAGCTGCTGACAGTGGTGGGGTTGGCCTTGCAGGTGATCCGGATGGACAGGCACAGGGACTCAAACAGGTAGTGGTTAAAGTGTGGCTTGCTGGGATTCTGAAAATGGGTGACAGACGTGAGAAAAGTTGACATGGGAAGCCCTGAACACACAAATATCTCGGTTCATGCGTCTGTGAGTGGGTCACCTTGCTGACTAGGAGGAGCTTGTGAGTGAGCTGGCCAATCAGAGTGGGAATGTAGGGAACAATGGCGTCCTGCAGGAGGGAGAAGCTGCGCATGATGGCTGTAAAAGAAAAAAAATAATGTGGCTCATTAAAAGAACTTCAGCGTTCGTCTGCCGTTGATTGGAGAGCATTTAGAGGACAAAGGAGAGTTTCACCCAACACTCAGGTTTTACCTTTCATGATATATTCATTTTCTGAAGAACCAGGAAGAGCCAGTGCCTTGAACAAGTGGTTGAGTAGTTGTTCAGTAAAGGGTGCCATCTCTGCTGCAGTGATACTGCAAAATACAGGGAGAGGAGGATCCATTAAAATGCAGTTTACAGTGAGCTATATATTAGCCATGCAGATTACCAACAGTGAGAGGTATTTTGGGTCAGGTCAAGATGGCCTAGCATTAGGTATGGGTATTTTCAAATGGAGTGCACCTTTCACATAAATTTATTGCATTTATCAAATAAATAATCACATTTTTAGAAAAGTCTATCTATAGGACATTTAGTTCAACAATAAACAGGCTGTGAAAGTACGGCAGGGCACCAATTCAATACCATCATTTGTTTTTCAATAGAATCATATAATGAAGATCTAATGATATTGAATTATTGTGATACACAATTTTGTAGTCTAAATTGATGATAAAAAGCAAATACTAATTAAAATCTCACACAAAATGACAGATTAGGGAATACATTTTAACATTTGTTTTATCATACTTTATATATTTTACCATGCAGTTCATGTGACAATCATCAATTTGATTATTTAACATGATTTTCCCCAACTTAGCAGAAATCTTTACATATAGATATCGAATTAATTTCTTAGGATTATCATGATTAAGTAATTTTGTCCATATGGCCCAGCCCTATGAAAGACTGCACTCATTTGCAAATAGCTAGATGTGGAACACAATTTGAAGTAGTTTGACTGTCAAGTGAAAAAGAGGCCAAAGTAAACCAAATTACAACAACATGCTGGAGCATTTTGCTATCTATCCCATAGCTGACAGTCAGTTGCAATAGGGAATTCAATCTTTCAACATGATTGTTTTTGTGCAATAGCCTTGTGGAAAAATAAGTATTGCACCTACAGTTTGAAACAGGTGTCATCTACCAATCTTGCATCATCTCTTGCTGATTATTCCAGTTTAAAATCCCTTGTCTAGCTTTCAGCATCACAGAATGCCACCGTGTTTTTCTGATAACAGCATAGATTATATAACCACTAATCATTCCAACTCACTCAAACATCACTAATGTGAATTGAGGGACCAGTCAGATTAGTTCTCAAATAGGGAGAAATTTGCCCTTTTATAAATTGGTAAAAGGTAAGGACTGGTTTTATGCACTCACATTTTCACTACATCTAGAGTCTCATTAACTGGGTGTATCCTTTCTGCTCACTACAGAGCTCTGATTGACAAGTTGACGGCCAATCACACACAGGGGTGACCATGCATGTCAACTGTAAACAGTGTTGGACAGACACTTGCATACGAGACGCTAGCATATGAAAGCTAACATTGCCTGTTAATAAAAAAAGCGGTGGCTTCTTGCAGATAGTTGCTCATTTGACTTGATTAATGGACTACACACTACTAATGAAATACCCAAGCTCACCATAAATTTGCCTCTTGGGCTTGTGCAGGTTGACATCCTGGCATTATACAGCGATGACTATCTGCCAAGTTTGATTTGTGATTTTGGCAGTACACAAAATCATTAGCTTCTCAAAGGTAACTATCTTGTTTGCAGTCACAACAGACTGGTTACACTGACACAGGGAGAAGTAGGGTGGTGCGTTTGCTGGGATTAGGAAAGGTGGAACAAAAACTGCAACCAATGATTTTTACCGTAATTTACATCAAGGGTTACACCCAATTCTAAGATGACTTTGAAACCCCAAGGAGCAAGTTGAGGTTTTGGTCATACAATGTTAATTTAAACTATGACAAACCCTGAATTTAAGTATTCATCCATGCCATTTCACAGCCTAAATGCCTCATAACCATGCAGAAAGCTGGAAAATTGTGTTTTTCCAATGGAATGGGCCTTTAAGCTCAAGATGACTTAGTGTCACTATACAGTCTGATACTCACAGTGTGGAGTTGTTGGGGCCTCTCATAGTGAATAGCCTCTCCAAGGCATGGGCAGCATAAGTGTGCTCCACTGTACTCTCTGCCTGCAGGTGAGCTATGAGGAGTGGGACAGCCTGCAGCAGCTGCTCTTTAGGGAGCTAAAGGGGAGGAGAGAGAGAGCCCTCTATAAACACATAAATTTCACCCTTTGAATTTAACAAGTCATGGAGAAAGTAGGAGATCACACCTGGCTTCTGAAGATCATGACATACTTGATGGCATCTGCCTTCAACACTGGGAACTCGTTAACTAGAATGAGAAGAAAAGGTCAATCACTAACCACATTTGACAATATCAGTACTTGATGTACATTTATAGTGTCATTGTTTAATCTGAATCTGGGAAGTTTGGAGTATTTGAATTGTCAGAATATACACAGATAAATTTAGGACATTGTGATTTCTTAACAACTTGTAGATCCATGTTTAGCTGTCATATACGGTCAATGCTTATATCAACAACTCGGCTACCAAAAAAACAAAACAAAAACAAGTGTTTAGCAATTCTACAGTATACTGGGGCCTTTCACAGTATTCTTACCATTGGCGGATTTCAAGTCTGTGAGAATGTGATTGACAAAGAACTCTGTGAGATTCACCAACTCATTGGCTTGTGTTATTCCATGCTGAAAAACAAATCATGAAAAGAAGCATTGAACCGAGGCCATTTATACCTCAATATAACGCAGTTTATATATACTTCATTACCAAAGTATCATAATCAATAACCCTCTAAATATTACAGCCAACACTACCTTTTGTGTCTGGGCTTTAGATGCGAGAGATGTGACCAAATAGATGGCAGCATCTTTGTGCTTCCAGTTGACCCCAGGGTTCTTGGCGTACTCTCCCAGCATCGAGTTCACATAGCCAGAGAAGATTGCCGTGACGGGAGCCTCAAAGAATTTACACAGGCCTCTCACCAGGTCACATGCAGCCCTTCGACGAGTGTCAATGTCTATGGGAGGATGGCGATAGGGTTATCATTGGCATGTCAGGCATATCAGAGGCACAACTATATATTTCATCATGGTTTGATAAACAATTTGCATGAGAAGTGGTGACATTGGTTCATATTTACCGGATCCTTCAAGGTCCCTACGGATATATTCCTCAGAGTTATCTTCAAACGCCTCCTCATCTGCACCTAATCAGGAATAACAGACAATCTGGTTAGTATCACACAGCGTATAAGCACAATGGAAAGAGTACCTGATAGGTATGAAATAGTGAAATATTGAGTAAGACTTGCAGGTGCATTCCACTGACTATATGTACATAAAGCATCCACTTACTTCTGAACTCCATGTTGGGCACGATGACCTTCTCACAAATGCTAGTGAGAGTGTTCTGGTCCTCAAACAGATGCTTGTAGTGTGGCCTTTCACACACAGACGCCAGGAATTGGATAGCATTGCTTACAAGCTGCGACAAAGATGAGGTGTACTATCAGTACGGGAAAAAAGTCAACTCAAAGAAGAACACAGAAACACAGTGAGGCCCCAGTAGTCTCACCAGGTCATACTTGACTTCCTGGCCAGTAGACACTAAAAGGTTCCAGATAGCGGTGACAAAACGAGGCAGATACGGCTGGAATTCCTCATCGTACTTCTGAGCGTACAGAGCAGCGTTGTCACAGATCTGAGACTTCAGCAGCTCCAGGAGACCCGCTTCCTCCTCATCCTAGAGAGGAGTCAAGACAGACACAAATGTTATTATCACTTTACAGCACAGGAGTGTTGGAAATGAGTTATGCGAATGCAAAATACAAACAAACATCCAAATCAACTCACATCTGTTTGTAAAAGTTTATTATCCAAAGTCAACAGGTTGTGGAAATTGGACATCCAGGTCTCCATGTTGTCTTCAAAGAACTCTGGAAGGTCCTGTGTAAGAATGGAGAGAGATCATTAGGTCTTCAAGGATCCAAACCTGAAAAAGACCTGTGACTTTTCGCCCCCCCCCATCAAGACCCCAAAAAATAACAAAAAAGTTGCACATGTGCTGCTCAACAACAGACCAGCAATAAAACATCTTACTTAAGTTTAAACTAATGTGATATAAAGCCTTTAACTGCTCCATGTTTTTCCCTGAGCTGAGCGTGGGTTCATTTGGGTATGAGAAAAAACAAACAAACCTCAACTTCAAAGATCTGTGTACCACAACAAAATTACATCAAAATACATTATAGGGACACAGCACGCAGGGAGGCCTAGATTGGGATGATCAGTTATTTGAGAGAAAGGGATACACTCCAAGACCTCTGAAAGATATGGGACACTGTAGCAGCAAAGCTTTTAAGTACAAAGCAAATGGAACCGACCTGGAAGTTAAGACTGTAGAAGAGCTTTGAGATCAACGTGAGGGAGGAGAAGAGGACCTTCAAGGCATTGATGTCTGTAGCATGAGTCTGGCACAACTCAATGGTGGCCTGAAACAATGGAGAGAGAAAATTGTAACTAAATGCTAGGGGTTATTAGCATTTCATCATAACTATGTCGAACAGTTGAATATTTGTTATCATCTGAATTACTAAGACTGCTATGGTAATTTAACTGCTAGTCACCACAAACCTTGAACAGTTCTGTCAGGGGTTGGGCAAATGTGTCCAGGACTAGTTTGATCTCCATCCAAAGCTCATTTGACTTGAACTCATGGCGGTACCTTAAAAAGACAAAGTTACAAAAAATCTTTTAGAAAAAGGCAACTCCTTTTTAGATGCCATTGATTAAGAACTGAGGTCTACCTCTTGAAGAGTGAATGTGCAGTACGAAGCACTCCATTGATGATATGGAAATCTCCACTTTGGAAGCGGTTCACCATCTCTGTTAGAAGATCAGGCCACTTTTGGGGGAAGTCTTCCCTTCCAATGATGCTAATGGCATCACTCAACTGTAGGAAATACATAAAAGTAATTAGGACATGCATGGTTGAGTTTCTTAATTCACACATGAATCTGTACTGGCCTGCAGACTGCCTTAACCTGGCCCCTTTAATATAATGAGTATAACATGTGAGTATGCACCTGTTTTTGAATCTGTTCCGGACTGCTTAGCATCAGATTTACGATGTTGGCTTTGATTGTTGTTCGGTCTGGATCAGAGATTTTGTTTGGTTCATCTTCAACCTTTGGGAAAAATGTCACAAACTTAGAACACATACTTCCTCATCTCACCATATAGGTCAACAGGGTCAACACAACAATGACATCTGAACTAGGGTGTTACTTCATTGCCACTCACAATGCGCCAGTTCCTTTTGATGTAATTCTTGAATGTGACTGCAGCACAGACCCGGATGACATTGTCCTGGGATTTCTCCAGCAAAGTGAGGAGTAATATAGGGTAGTTCTGGTTTCCCTCAACAGATTCAAGAAACTTTTCGGCTAAAAAAACAAAACAAAAACATTAATTAAAAAAAAGGAAAGCAAAGTCAGCACAAAAAGATTACACATTTAATTTATTATTGGGTATCATCAGAGCAGTATCATCGATCAGGTAAACATTCTTTATGACCAATATGAAGATTTACAAATTTACATTATTTAATTAAATTGCATCACCTGGACGTCTTACTGCTGGATCTGGGTCCAATGTTTTCCTAAGGAACTCGGTGAGGGTTTGTAGGTTAGCATCATTCAAATCCATGCTGGTAGCAGCTAAGGGCGAGAATAAATGGATGGTGAATAAATGGAAACAACTATTTAGGTGGCTGACAGTACTTTCAACAGCAACACGCTGGTTGGCTGTTGCTGCTCAGACGGAATGAATGACTGGGTTTGGTCTAAATGCTGGCCAGCTCAAAGTTAGCTAGCTGAATAATACTGTCCACATATTTTAGCTTTACAACGGTATCAAAAGGCACATATTAATGTACCATCAAATGATTTATTATTTTACATATCGTCGGCAAAACAGTCGTTTCTTTTTGAGTTTCAAGCCGCTTTAAGTTCTGCTAACGTTAGCCAACCCAAGCCAGTGTTGATGCACTAACTTAGCTTAAATCATCATTGCTGCACAGTATACGGTCTGTCGTTGACATTAGCTTGCTAGCAGCTAGGCTAGCTAACTGTTACCTTGGCTAACTTTACCTGTCAAAGCTAGATAGCTAGCTGACTTGCGTTTTCACCACCACTACAGCTTACGTTAGCTAACTAGATGTTAGTTATTACTCGCTGGCGACTAACGTAACTTACGTTGCCCATTAGCCTCTTGGCTGCACAGTAACGTTAACTCATCCCCAGCTAGCCTTCTGCCAAGTTACAATACGATATGGCCACATGGGATTCAAGATAATTCAATACTTGGAACTTAACTTAGCTTAAGTTATATCATGGCAAAGATATGTACTGCCTTTGTCCCTTACAAACATATGTCTTAACGTAACATACTATCTAAACTGGCATGGAAAGCAAAAACCCAGTTCCAATGAATAGACTGATCCAGCAAGCCGGTCCTCTTCAAACGAACTTGCTAATGTTAGCATTAGCTTGCTAATCTGTCTGGTAACGTTAGCGACCATCATTTCCTAACATGTGCAGTAACTCGCACGAAATGGAGACAGTGATCCAATTTGACAGTTTGAATTTAATATTGCTGAATAACGTTATAACTAATGATTATTATAGCAATGGGACGTCCTACCGTTACTACAGTGACTTTCAGTCAGGATCTGATGTACATGCACTAACAGTCGTGCTTGTCTTGCCTGCTTTCAAATATCTGGAGCAAAAGGAACTGCGCGGTCAGTATACTGCGCATGCGTAGATGTCAGAAGGAAGGCTGTCAGGCACGCCCCTTTCTATCAAGCGAGCTGAGTTTCTCCAAGTATTCAATACACCCAATACAGATTATTAACCATCTCCACTATCTGTATAGGTAAAAGGCAATTCAGTACTATTATTCAAGTGCAGTAAGTCAAGTTTTTGGGCACATGTATACTCAATTAATACTTTTCAAAGCAAATAATCAGTTTCACTCCACTACATTAATCCAACGCCTGCAGTTGTGAGTCAAAAAAAAGATTTTGGATACACTACCGGTATATAAGAAAAATTCATCAAAATGACATGCTTTCTAATTTGAGTCTTATCAACAAAGAAGTAGAGGCACGCTTAACTCTGATGATGCGTTTAAACTTAACCTCTAGAGGTTAATGTGCCAAATACCAGGACCAATTGGAGACCAGGGTATTGTACTGAACGTATACTTTCACTTTCAACTCAAGTGTATCTAATATCAAATAATTCAGTACTTTTACTTAGGTACAATTATGAATAAAGGCCTTTAACCCTTTAAACCCTATTCAATAAGGCCATTTCTACTTTCACTTAGGCAAACAAACAGTTGTGCAATACTTCTTTCCAAGTTCCAACTATTACAATACACATAAGCCAAGTGGCACCCCTCAAACATCACCACAACTCCCACTTTTTAAATTAATACATTTCAATTCAAGTCTTCACATTTTAAATTTATTAAAGCATTCATCTATCACAGAATGACAGTCATAACAATAATGCACTTGGAACAATATAGTTGAAATGTTTAAAAAAAACAAAAACAGTTTCAACAGAGGGCACAGCTCATATGGATACAAACACAACTTCATAACAACACAACGTAAACACTTTTAGAGAGCTTAACCCGTTCCTGTCTGACAGGCTTGGGAAGAGTGGCTCAGAGTTTTAACAGGCTACACGTTGTACGTCTGACGGATGTTCAGGGTGTCTCGCAGCATCAAGTCACGGAGCCGCCAAAGTGCATCTGCCATGGTGCTATGGGCCCCCTTGCTCTTCAGCCAATGGGACGGCAGCCTGCTCTCTTGCTCTTTTGTCAGGCGCACATCTTTTTTTCGAGCTGCAAGTGCACAAATCACACACAATAAAATTTAAATTCTAATTCATTCTTGTTTGCTGTATTTCACCATTTTATATTAATTTGTTCATTACTCATTATTCCTTTCACAGTCTTAATTAGAGTTTGTAAATTCATTACTTAACTTGTGTCATGCCCCATAAGAGGACCATCACACATAGATATAGTAACACAAAGCAATCTTCATAGCCTGTGGATTAGAGCTCAAACGGAGAGGAAACCCGAAGTGGCTGATGCAAGCTGGGCAAGCAAGACCCAGAAATATACTGTATCTCCAAGCTGTGTCACCCTGTGTCTTCACCCTTTTGTATCCCCAACCCCTGAGCATAAACCTCCCACCCACACACCCGGCGCAACTTATAGCAAAATATACAATAGTTAGTATTTAGTGTGGTGAAAGGCATTAAGCAACACAGGTGGATGAATGACCCATATTCTATATGTATTTATGGGGATGTGTAGAAAGAAAGACTTCACCTGAGAGGGTTTGGTCCCACTTGCTAATGGTGGGGGATTCTGCAGTAAGACCCTCGATGTACTTGAGGTACGCCTCAGAGTGGAGCAGGCGCTGGGGCTTGGGTGGCGGGGACACAAACATGGGGGTGGAGGGCTGCTGGAGAGCAGGTTGTCCCACCTGGCCTTGCCCTGGGTATGGTGGTGGAGCCTGCTGCCCTGGACCCATCACACCCATCTAAAGAAAATACATCTCCATTATTACTCAGACTTAGATTGGGTTTAACATACATTTTCTTCTTCCTCTCTCTCGTAAACTGATTAAGCACAAAGTTTGCATCCTAACTTTTCAAGATTAGGATGCAACTAGTAAATCATTATGAAAAACACTGAAGCAGGATTTCACCGTCATTTCCAAAAATGGTAATCTACTCAATATGTTGGTTTTATCCAGCACTCACATCCTTCTCAGAACACACAGATCTGATTCAGACAGCATCAATCTTAACTCTGATGTCACATATTGTTTTCAGTTAGCATATTTACTTTCTTACAAGCTTCCTTTCTTACAAAGTGATTACCTGGGATCCGTGGGTGTGTCCTGCTCCAGGTCCCCCTCCCATGCCATTGACACCTATGAGGACATTTAGTATCAACACACTGTCTCAAAATAACTGTGGCCAGCCGCCCCTTGATATTGGTTCGTTTCACTAATACTGAATTCTATTAGAAATGGGCCAATGTCATGTTTTATCTAAGTTTAGAAGAACTAACAGGAATGCCAATTATTGAGAGAGATTGTTTGCTTGTCAGTTTATTGCTAGTATTATCAGGGCTAGTAATAAGCGTTTAATACAGTGACATATTTGCTTTTTTGCACAGTGGAAACAATGGATTTCTCTCAGTGGCACATTACCAACCAGCCTAATGGTGATGAACTGAACACATGACCGAGCCTCAGCTGAGGCTTTGTGAAAGGCAACTGGCTCATCAACTAAAGGACCTCAGCCTATTGGTACAGGTAGCCCCTCCAGCAAGTCAGAGTGGTAGACAGGAAGCAACTGCGTGGCAGGTGGGGTGACAGCACTCTTACCAAGGTATGGCATTCCAGGGAACCCAGGCATAACGGGCAGGAGATGTTGGGGCAAGACAGGCACCCCCATGCGATGTGGTGGTATGCCAGTCATACTAACCGTGCCTTCAACAGGGCCCTGCAGGGGCATCATAGCTGACCTATATGCACCCATCATACCTTCTTAGGAAGGGACGGTAGCAACACAAAACAGCAACATGCATCAGTGAAACATGCACCAGCGACTACACTAGCTAGCATGCATTAATGTTAATTTATATGCCTTAATTAAAATCTTAAGAAGGAGGGCTTATGGTGTAAATGGGTGAAAAACTAATTCCATTAGGCGACAAAAAGGCACAAAACAATGAAAACAATTTCATGCACATGCACTACTCACAAGCATTAATTCATCTTGAAAGTTAGTTGAATGATAAGCTAACCCATTTTTGTTTTGTAAAATAATGTTAGCAAGGTATAAAATGAGATCATGGCACTGCAACATCAAATACATGCTGAAAGTGGTGTGATGAGGAAACTTAAATAGGCAAATAATTCTAGCAGTTCAGCTTCTTATTCCAGCCTTCTAGTGTCCACGGGGGGATCCATCTGCATCTATGAGGGGTTACCTGACACAGGCGTCATGCTGGGATTAAGCATCCCCATGGGGGTTGGGGGAGGCACCACCCCCATCAGTGCCCCTACTGGGGTACCTGCTCTAGGGGAAGCCAGTTGCTGGGCTGCCCTCTCACGCTCCTGCTGTTCGGCCACTTTAGCTGCTCGCTCTGCAACACAATAAAGACAAGTATAATGTCTACACTTGTCTACAGTCTGCCTTTTAAGAATACAACAGTTATACGTTGTCAGTTCTGAAGAGTTTCTTCTCACCTTCATATTCTGCTTTTCTGGAACCCTCCAGGTTCCTCCACTCTGTGCCTACGAGGCGACTCAGCTCCCCAAAGGAGAAGTCTGGGTGCTGGGCTTTGATGACTGCCCGCATCTCACTGCTGAACAGGATGTAGCCGCTCATGTTGATCTTCCGCTTTGAGCCCTCCTTCTTTGAAAGACCCTTTATGGATTTTGGCGTAGACTGCGACTAAACACAAGAGAGACATTTACAAAAATACTACCTGCTACACAATAACTTGTTAGCTTACGGAGGAATTTTACAGTCAGTGGTAAATACTACCATCCTGACCTGTGGAGGGGTGTAAGGCATGATATCCATGTCGTTAGACAGGGAAGTTTGTAGCTGTGGCAGAGATTGATCCCCTAGCTCGCCATCATCTTCCCCAAGATCCTCTAGCTCCTCATCAGTCATATCAGCAAACTTGGCCTCTAGTTCCTCAATTTTCCTGTCCAGCAGAGGAGATGGTTCCTTCTGGGGCACTATGAGCTTCCTGTAGAAGACAATTGGAAAAATATACTGTGCAATTAATTTGTCTCTGTCTAAAAATTCCTTAATTTTGGAAGAACAGGCTGCTCTACTTCAGTATTTCTCCTTTTTGTAAATTAGATAACAAAGAGGGTTACAGACATAGGGGATCACAGAACAGATCACAGAAAACCTAAAGTGTTTACTTAAAGTGTGTACAGGCTGCTCACCGAAAATAGTAGATCTCATCCTCCACCACCTTCCCAGAGAGTGAAAAGCGCTTAAGACCCTTGAACTTCTTCATCTGCTTCTCACTCTCAATGTAACGACTCTCACACAGCAGAACATCCTCCTCAGGCACTTCAGTTGGCCGGCACGACAGGTATTCTTTGAAGGAGGACACTGCACATTTCCCTGTGAAACAAGTCAAATATGCAATGAACTCAGTGAAATGCATACATGAACCTTAAAACGAAGTATGACTGTTGGTATCAAATTCAACAGGATGCACAGAAAGGAGGGAACCTATGATGCACGTCATGGGGCAAGCCTCCTCAAGGTTACTGAGGAAAACTTCCTTCTTGTAGAACATCTTAGTGGGCTCATGCTCTGTTTCCTCTGGATGGATGAAGATGGGACCAAAGAAGTAGGCTGCTCCATCTCGCATCCACATCTTCTCAATCCTGTTCAGCAGAAAGAAATGTTAAAGCTGCGATGGGTAAGTTGGAAAACATGCAACCTTTGTATACTTTGAAAACATACTACCAACACAACACTTGCTAGCATGCCATTGCTCCTTGTCCCTTCTAACCCTTGCTAACACTTCCCCAGGCTCTCCCTCCCACCATACAACAATAGGGAGTGTTATGTGATGGAAAGGAGGTGACAAGCCTCGCCGAGAGCTTACCTGGTCAGTTGGAAGGGGGAGTCACACAGAATATTTTAATAACAATAACAATGATAAAACTCTCCCTGTAAGTTAAACCCTTTGCATTACATCGCGTATTTCTGTCTTTTATGAGGAAAATCTTTCCCAAAATCAAACAAAATATTAACATTCCAAACTTTTGCAACTATAAGCTATCTGTTCTCATCACTTATACAGTACACATTACCAATATATGCTGAGCAGCATTGACCCTACCTGCCCACTCGGTGGCGCACCAGTCCATGGGAACCAATGTAGACACAGTCTCCCACTTTTAGCCAAAGGTTGTTGAAGCAGAGCTGCTCGAAGTACTGACACCCTGGCTCCCCATTGGTCATATCCATTGGAACATCCTCCCTCTCCTGCAGACACACAAATTGATTTCCGGATATTTGTTTGCACATTCTTGATGTGCATCCTGTCAATTTCTATAGAAACAACTCTAAATGGCATTTACCTTTTCAACAAGGCCATCTGTCACTTTGCTCTCCTCTGTCATCTCTGGTGGTTTTTCGTCATGTTTGGGGGCAAACATGGATGCCACTCGGACGACGGGTAGGGGTACATCTCTAGCAGCAAACCTGACAGAACTCAAGGGCATGGTCCACATCTTGATTTTCTTAAAGGACTTGGCCTTGGCAGAGTAGCGTGACTCACAGACATAGACATCCTCTGCTCTGAAGCCCTCTGGATGAAGTTTGAAGTACTCCTGAAGTCCCACCCACCCCAAATATTTGGTCAACACTTTATGCTCATAAACAGCTGTGGCTCAACGACAAAACAAATAGCATACAAAATGAGAGGCAAACAGAAGCACTTACCTTCACGAACATGACCACACATTTGCCTAGAATCTTGTTGACAGGAGCTTTGTTGTAATAGTCGCTCTTAAAAACTTCCTTCTCCAGGAATTTGCGTGTGGCGAGATGGAACGTTTCATTTGGCCTGTAGAACCAGCAACCATACAACCACTTCTCACCTGTAATTATTAGAAGTGGAGAATATTGACTGAATTAGTTCTGGCCTCAATAAAAGTCATCCCTTTCTGAATGGGAACACTGAAGAACAATGGCTAAAAATATTGTAGAAAATAACAATATTGCCACTGACAAATAAATCCATCATCTGATCAATGCTGAGGGACTGACCAGTATCGTCCTGCCAAAGGCGTTCAATGCAGATGATATGAGGCTGGAGGTTGGGCTCCGCAGGCTCCACATACACATAGTCACCCACATGGTACATACTATCCTTGAAGCTGCAGTCCTGACTGTATGTGCGCTGCAGGTTGGACTGCCACGACCCCCCAACAGAGTCCTCACTCTTCTCAGCTTCTGGGGATTCACAACTTTATCAGTTACATGTTATAATTACCCTGAGACAATGCTTGTTAGGATATCATTTTTTTTGTACTGTGAGCTTTAACACATTTAACAGCATACCCTTTTTCTCCTCTTCCCTCTTGAGTTTGTCCTCCTCAAACTCTTTGGGAAGCTTCTCTTTCTTCTCCTTCTCCACATCACTATGCAGATGTTTGGAGGTATAGCTGAGAGCAGGGGACATCAGGATCTCTCCATTCTTACACAGCTCATCTCTGATCCGGATGAAGAACTGCTGCAGTTCCACGGCATCCTCAAAGATCTCCGAGTCTGTCCTGTAATGAACATATGGTGTGACACTAACCTGGGCTATCTTGTAATACGATGAACTTACAACATCAACGCACAAAAATCATGTTTTCAGATGACTGATTTGATTTTGTGGCGGACAGTCAGCAGTACCTCACCTATGCATTCGTCTGGCCTTCTCCAGCACTTCAAACATGTGGTCCTGAAATACATCCAGCCTCTTATAGCGACCTCGGTCTACATTAGTCCTGATAATCTCAAAGTTGAGTGCTGGTTTATCGGGGCTTGTGGGGTCTAGCGCAGGAATCTCAGCTAGTGAGTCGCTGTAGCAGCGGCCCTCATCGTCTTGGTGACCCAGCACAGAAACAAAGAGGCTGCGGATAAGTTCCTGGATGAGGCGGGGCACATCGGGCACGTGGGCATCCTCTCCTCCCTCCAGGTCACGCCTCGTCTCCAATAGCACCCTGTGCAGCACCAGAGCGTCACGGTATATCAGAGACTCAGGTTCGTTGTAAGTGCAGGCGTTGTTGAACATGAGCACCAGGTCCTCCACCAGTGCATCCACATCCTGGTACTTATTGGCCAGCATGTGGCTCTTGACCTTCTCCATGTCCACAGGCTTCTTGATGGCAATGTAGTAATCAGGCAGCTCGGCACGGGACGGCAGCCGCAGGAAGATCGTGCTGAGGCGCCGGCCTCGCTTATCTGTGAAGTTCTTGACAGCCTCATAAAGCTCGTTCAGCTTCTGCTGTAAGGGGGTTAGGTACTTGGACTTCTTCAGAGTAATGCTGTTCTTTCCTGCAATCAATGTATGTGTGTGTCAATAATAACCTGTCTCTCCAAAAACCAGTTTGATAAGTAACTGTATCACACATTTGTTTGCTGTATCTGCCAAGTGAAACCAAACTGCCTGATCAGCAACATACTTATTTTCAACTTTGGGGACATCATGTCGTCATCGTCAGTCACTGGCCCAAGGTCCCTGCGTCTGTCTTTCATAATCTTTTCTAGGATGTCAGCGTCATTATAGACCTGGAACAAGACCAAGAGACTCGTCATGAAGAGCATTTGGTTCCTTTTTCTCTCAGGCTAAATTCCATTCAAACTTAATTATATCCCTTTTCAACGTTCAGATTTGTATCTTCAGTCCATTTATTTCTGCTCTGAGCCTGATTAATGAGCGGACTCTTAGGCCCTATTTATACTAGGGAACAATTGTGCCTGTCTGACTCTCAGAGCTCTCAGAACAGTGCAAATGAGAAATTAGATTACTAATAAAAAGTATCTGTCGATGAAAGGTAGATGCTACACTACCAAACAGGACCTTACCTGGGAGCCTTCCTCATTGTAGTGTCGTGCATTGCGGAACATGAGCTTCATATCTTCCACCAGTGCATCTTCAGTCGTGTACTTGTCTGAGCGGATGTTGTGCTCAACCGTTCTGAGGTCCATGGGTTCTAGGATCACCTTGTAGTAGTCTGGGTAGTCCTTCTTGGAGGGCTTGACCATGAAGAGGTCACACAGTCTCCGACCAGTGCCAGCTTCTCGCGCATCAGTCACAGCAACAAAGAGAGCTTTCATACGGTTCTTCTTTGTGTTCTTCTTGTGACTGGAAGTAAGGTTTAAATCAAAGAACTGTCAAGCAAACACATACTTTAAAAAATAAATAAATAAATAAATAAGCTACTAGACAGAAATAAGCAACTAAAATGTGACATTGTGCACCTTTTTCTCTTTGTGCTACTGGTGTCAGACGTGGCAGAGGAAAGCATGCTGTCTCCATCATCATCATCTCTCTGTAAAAGCTCCTTTCTCTTCAACTAGACAGACAGCAAATAATATATAACACATAGAGTTGTAATTATTTTTAACAAGCACACAAAGCTTTTTTTTTTTAAATGTTGCTTATCTGCATGCCCTTGATTTTCAACCACAAAACACAGATCATATCAAAAACACATCAGCTCTCGTCATGCAAATCCTAAGCAAATACACAATCATGACCAATCCTCAGACTGGAAGTGGAAGCTGGGACTGACCTGCTGGATGTGTTGGAGTTTGAGTGCGCGCTTGTATATGGAGGAGTGAGGAACATTGTAGCGTTTGGCGTTCTCAAACATCAGCATCAGATCTGCATCTATATGCTCCACACTTTCATATTCATTGTTCTTCATCTTGTTCCTGTGGGGAATTATGGGCTCTCACATTTGGGACACAGAAATACTGTACTGTACAGTGCGTGTGTGTGATGCCGTGGGGATAAAACATAAAAAGAGAGAATGTTGTTGAAACAATAAAAACACACTATTGATGATGAACATGCACAAATTATAAAATTAGGCAGAAGCAGCACATTAGATGGGTTTCCATCCAAGTATTTTTCAAATTAGAAAGGCTGAATGAAAAGGCAAATTTTGCTAAAATCTCCACAATATCACCACTAACCCTTTCCATTGCAATAAATAGCAGTGGAAATGCATTTGTTGAATAAAAATGTAGCGTAAAGACTTTTTTCATTCTTCTAATGGATGCTTCTTCTTCTGATTCTACATTCAGGAAGCCTATTAATTTGCTTCAATATAGCTGATGGAAACACCTAATTTGCATTTTATTTTTCACAAAAAGTTCACTGAAAATTCACTGACAGTTGGATGAAAACATACAGTGCCTTCATAAACAATTCAGCGCCCCTGAGTTTTTTACATTTTGTGCAGCCTGAATTCAAAATGGATTAAATTGAGATTGTCAACAATCTATACAGAAATATTTCATAATGACAAAGTGAAAAGTGTATTTTTTTTAGAATGTTTTTTTTTTTTTGCACATTTACTGAAAATGAAATACAGAAATGTCCAGAAAAGTATTCAACTTCCTGAGTCAAAAGGACTTTCACATTGTTGTTCTGAAGCCATTCCAGTGTTGATTTAGCAGTATGCTTAGGATCACTGTCCTGACATTGTTCCCTCTGTCCTTAAAAGTGTCCCAGTCCCAACTGCTGAAAAGCCCCCACACAGCCTGATGCTGCCCCACCATGCTTCACAGTAGTGATGGTGATAAATGAATGATGAGCTCTCCCCGGTTTCTACCACAGTGCTTTGCATTACAGCTGAAGAGTTAAATTTGTGTTTCATCAGATCACAGAATCTTTTTCATCATGCTGTCAGTCTTTCATGTTACCATTTCAAACTCCAGGTGTACTGTCATGTGCCTGTTTTTTAGGAGTGAAGCCACTCCTCTTGGACTTTATGGTGGAGTTTCTGCTCTGACATGCATTGTCATCTGTGGGACCTCATACAGACATATGCTTCTTTCTAAATCATGTCCAAATAACTGAATTAGTATTAAGTATAACTATTTGAGTAGAAGTATTAAACTTAATACTTATACTCGAAACATTTCAGCTTTTCATTTTTAATTAACTTGTAAAAATCCACTACTGTGTATAGATCACTGAAACAAAAAACAAATTAAATCAATTTTGAATTCAGGCTGTAACAACACAAAATGTGGAAAGAGTGAAGAGGACTGAATACTACAGCGGTGGAAACCACATGCACAATGTTGAGTATCAAACTTGTTTGAATGGTGTGAACAAACACAAACAAACATAAAGTCAGGTGAGGTTCTTGCTCCGCCATACTTGATCTGATAGAGGCAGATGGGCTGGCTGATCTGCTGGTAGTAGTCAGGATAGTCCTTCCTGGAGGGCAACTGCAGGAAGGGCTCAGAGATCAGCTGGCCCTGGCTGTTCCTGCCACCTCGCACGGCCTCATACAGCTGGAAGATGGGGTTACTCATGTCCATGTTAGAGGTCATACTCTCTGCCTCGGATTCCCCCTCATCATAGTGGACAGACCCTGTGAAATACAGAATGAGATCAATGTTGAATATTCACAGTTATTACATTGCAGCTTTCCTTCCCTGTTGCCCGCAACAATACACTGTACATAGCATCTTCATCAATATCCAGTGGCTGCACATCTCTGTAATGATGCACCCAAAATAAGGAGGTAAGAAAGTACCGGAGAGAATGCCTTCCTCATCACTTTCATACTGAAGAGCCATGGTGATAGCTGAGAGGCGGTCTCCCTGGGCTGATCTTCTGTTCCTGACAGAGAGACAGAGACAGACAGAGAGAGAGGGAGAGAAAAAGTGCAGTTTAAGTCAAAAGTTGATACTACTGCATTCCACATTATCTCTAGTGTTGTTTCCAGAGTACCTAATGCGAATGCTGGACTTGATAGGTTCTGCGTGTTCCATATCAGACTTCTTTTGCACAAAAATCTTTTTGATGGTGTTTGCATCCTGGAACGAAGAAGTTTATCACATTGAGCATTACAGACTTCAAGTATTGCTAATGATATGTGGTATGTATCATATTCTCAATTACACAGCTTACCTTAAAAACCTGTGATCCAGGTTCATTATACGTTTTGGCATTCTTTGCCAGCAAATCTATGTCTTTCGCCATGGCACTAACACTCCTGTAGTGGCCCAGCTAAAAAGCAAATACACTGGACAAGTTATCAAAAAATCTTGTAGATAACTTGGATCTATATTTCACGGAAGAAGTTTCATGGCATACCTGAATCTTTTGAGCGATGATTTTCAGATCTATTGGTTCCTTAATGATGGCATAATAGTCTGGATATTGCTAAGAAAAGGCAAACTGCACATCAAAACCGAGTCACTCGATTTACATACTGATAAGTCCATAGTCACACTGAAGGCAGTCATACCACTTTGGAGGGCAGCTTCTGGAACAGCTCACTGACCAGGCGGCCGGTCGGCTCTGTGTAAGACACCACCGCATCGAGCAGCTGCTCAAGGACCTCTTTCAAGCAAGTGGGTGCATTCTGTAAGGAGTCATATAGTTTGAGTGAGCAAATATCGCTGTCTGCTGGTACAATTTCAAGAGCTTCTATATGTATGTATGTATATTATTTCTGCATATATACAGTATATATAGTTATGGGATGTGTGGCAACTCAAACTACACTGCAAAAAATATCCAGTCCAAGTCATAATATCCAAGTCATTTAGTCTACTATTGAGTCTTAAAATCTTTTCTTTTTTTTCTTAGAACAAGTGAAAAAAAAACCTACCAGACTAAATGACTTGGTTAAGATGGATATTTTTTGCAGTATATATTAAATGAAGAGTTGTGTCACAATAAATCCATGTTATCAATAGTATGCATGAGTGTCACCTCATCCTCAGCGGACCCTCCGGGGTTGTCTTGTGTATCGTACCCATCCTCATCATCCTCATCATAATCCCCTCGCTGAACAAACTCGTTCTTGGTTCGCAGGTAGAGGTCCCACAGTTTACAAGCTGCTCTGTACTCAGGACTGTCCGACTGCACACATGCAAGACATATTCCTTTTACAGTCACAGCCTTAACGCATTTTCACAAACAAGTACTCACTAATTTTATCATTTTGCTGTCAAGGAAACAGTGAGGATATACATCACAAGTATTGCTCGTTGTTACCTTGTAATAAGTTTTTGCATTGTTGAATAGGAGTTGAAAGTCACTAGTGAGTTGTTCGACATCATCGTACTCCTCCATCTTCAACTTCTGTTGGATCTTCATCATGTCAATAGGCTGAGACACCACATGGTAATAGTCTGGTTGGTTCCTTTAAGAAATGGAGACTTGTAAATCTACTCAGTCTCACGTCTGTGTTATTTCAACTGGTTGCATGTATAAGGAATTGAAATGACCATTCTCCTCACCTTCTTTTGGGGGCTCTGATGAACAGCTCACATAACATCCTGCCCTGGTCATCCTTGTAATCTCTGATTGTGTTGTACAGTTCATGACATACAGCAATCTGCAAGGCAAAGATCAAACACTGAGGTGGATGCACATCCGTAGCTATATCAACTTGGTAATCAATTTGTGTGATAGTATCATTCTAAAAAAAATACACCAGCAGAAGTTAAACAAAGGTAACTGAAATCTGTCAAGTTACAGGATCCACAGTTGGAATGTTTGAGGTCCTTCTCCTCTTTCTCCCTATGGCAGAGACTAACGATGAAGGCTGGCTATCGTCGAAATCTCCTCCACTCACACTACTAGAGGGGGATGTTGCCCTTCTCCTTTTCAAGGCCATGACAGAACCCCTGAGGTAAAGACAAATTCCAATCAAGTAACAAAAACTTATGGAGAAGGAATCATATTAGAGCTACAAATATTACATATTCATAGTTTGCCAAAAGTGTATCAAAAGAAACTATAGAGATCAAAAGATTAATTTCTATGATGGACATTGGCTGGACTGTGTGAAAATAACACCTGCTGATAGGGTTGCCACCTGTCCCATATAAGGCAGGATTGTTCCTAAATGAAGAGCAAGATGTTGCGTTCCTTAATGATTCAATGCGGAACGCAATTTGTGCCGTATTTCTCTACATGAGTGATTAAATACAGAATAACACAATTATGAAAAATAATGAAACCAATTATAAAACGTGACTACAGGGCAAATTTCATAGCATATGTGAAGTTAAGCAAAATATGAGTCCAGGCAGCAGCAATTTAACAATTTGTGCCATCACAGGCAGCACCCAAACCTGATATGGTACTGAAATTAGACTTGTCTGTTATTTCATGTTTGGAATATGATCTAAAAAACTGATTTTAGGTGTATATTTGGCAGTGTCATAATGTCATTGTGGTAGAAACTGTTGTTGTTGTTGAAACTGCAACATACTATTTAGGCCAAAGCAAATGAGTACAACAGTGAGAAAACATAACTATAGTGGTGCTCTTTGGAAACAGGAGTAACAAAGCTCACAGAAAAAAGGGAACTCCAAGGCACTCACAAAAAGTTAAAAAGCCTTTATTAAATGGGCTAGAACATGTACGAACTTCTACGACCTACATGCTGCAGCTTCAAACAGCCTTCACCAGGGTGCAGTTGAAAAATCACTTCAGCTGATCAATGAGTGAAGGCCTATTGCAGAAAATGTAGTTTACAACATTAACGCTATTTATATTGTGAGCAATCTGTCACTGATGCAATTTGATCAATGATCATAATGATTCCACAATTACTATTATTATTGTTAATGCTGTGCAACTAAACTATGCTTAATAACTAATGACGGAAATGACAATGTTCCTGCCTCAGTGATTTTAATGGCAATGTAAATGTTTGAGCAGAATAGTTCTTACATTGATAACACAGCCTACACAACTCATAAACATACAAGTCATACATTTGTAAACGAGAGAGAGAGAGAGGAAGACAAAGGATAATTCTAAAGTTTTTCTATTCAATTTAGCTTTATTTGTGTAGCACTTTTCACAAGCCACTTAATATGTTTTAGAGCTATATTTTAAGTTTAATTTTAAAAAGAGAGGGGAAAATAAGGGGAGACAGTACGTTTAAAGGAATAAATATTGCTGTTGTTGATGCTTTGCACTGATTAACTGCCAGTATTTGTGTTGTTATTGCTAATCGAAAAACTATTTATCAATATACATATAGTTTATTTACAAACAGTACTACTTTGACTGACTTACAGTACCATTACACACGCTCACATTATGTGCATTGCCATTGGAAGCAGGACCAAAGGGAGGGGCAAGTCCACTTGTCATCCGTTCAGAGGAATTTTTGATTTCACCCCATAATATGCATGGAGGCCCTAAACTGTGCAGGTCAGGAGACCACTGGGGATAAACGTGAGATTTGACTAAATCCTTCTCTCAAATGTCACCAGAACTGAGTGTTTAAAAGCTGTTTTTCAACAGACCCCCGGATCCTCCCAGTAGGTTTTGTGTTCCTTATTTTCATTTGATAAAGGTGGCAACCCTACCTGCTCATTTGTATCACCTGACATGTCATTTCGACCAAAACAGGAGCAAGGATGCTCGCATGTAAGGTGGTTTTACTCATTAAAATATGAACAAGAACTCACGTTTCTAATGTTAGCTAGCTGCGTACAGACAGCAAGTCACATCTGCAGTAAGCTAACAGCAGCAGCTGGCCGTCTACCTGCCTGTCAGTGTGTTATTGTAAAGGCAGCTAACGTTAGCTACGGTTAGCTTTCAGCATCATCTTGAGCCGAGACAAAGGCACCACTGTAACAGTGAATACGAAGCTACGTAAATCGACAACACTTGTTGGCAAATACTTCCATTGTAACCACTCGACACAGTTAGGTGCTTACCTTTTGTGAGTACGTTACAAGACTCACACAATCTTAACCATCAAGAAAGCCAATCACCTATCGATTTTGAAGAAGGGATGAAAGTGTAACGTTAGCAACAATATGACAACCACTTCCGTTTGAATTCCTCGTAAATTTCACAATAAAAGCTTTTATCGGTCTGACGAGATACTACTTGTAAGTCTTTACGCAATTCTAATGACCATTCTTCTGATGAACAGCTCGCATAAAATCCTGCCCATCTCATCCTTGAAATCTCTAATTGTGTTGTACAATTCGTGACGTACAAACAACATGTCTGACACATCATTAATATCCCAAACTAGCTACAGTGAAAGACATAATCCTACGATATTGTGCATAATACATTATCATTTAAAAAGTGTGTCAGTTCCTCTCTGGAATATTTGCTGTACTTTTTACATTCTTCTATTCTGACAGGAAACAGTAAGGGTGCTGCTAAATGCTACTTTACTTATTGCCACATTCACTGTCATCAAAAAGAAAAGACTAAACTGCAGGCCCACAGTTTATGCCTAAGTTTAAATGTCAACAGACAGCTATTTATGCTTGCTAGAAGGACAAGCATGACTACTGTCCAGGTGCCCTTGAGCAATTTAACCCCAAACTGCTCCAGTGGCTCAGTGGCCAACAAGGCTGTGGTTGTACTGGAAAGCTCCCAGGTAGGAACTGAAGCAAGGTATTGATGAAAATGAGCCTGTGCTCTGCAAAACATGCCTGAAAATAAGAATAATCTGTCACTAATGTTTCAATTAATTGTTTTAATTTAGCAAAACTAGCAATGCCACCAGTCAGGCTATTACCAATCCAAAATGAATTCTTAATTTTTCACCTTTGATATTGCTTGGTGACAGCCAAGTAGCCTATGTTTGTGTGTAACAGGCGTACAAAAACACTAAATGTTCAGTTTAGTTGTGCCACCAGTCTTAAAAAATATAATACATTTGGGTTTCTACTGTTTTTCCCCCCACCATAACATTGTTAGAGGGCACACAGCACAACCAAATGAACAGACCTGTAAGAGTGGGATTATGACTCACAAAGAATGAAAGCGAAAATTCACCCTTAAAGAGGATTCACATTTGCCACTCCTATGATCTTGGACAAGTTAAACCACATTTTTGGGATATGACCAAGTGTATCCCAAGTGTATCTAGGAAAACAAAAGATAGCCTTGTGTTTAGTTTATGCCATCATCAAGTGTCACAATATCACACTAAATAGGACAAGAATTATCAGCCAAATGTTACTCAGGCCACTGGGAAACTATTGCACAAGGGAATTGTATTTCAAGCAAAGGAAACAATGTTAAGGATCATTCAATTTGTTTTACAGCAGCTAATGGATACAAAGGACTATGTTGAGAGGTCAGACTGATGTATTATTATATCATTGGATAATGATGATTTATATATTCTTTGAATGCCAGTGGGAAGTGCATTTAGGTGAGTGTAGCAGGGCTGACACACATAGCCCCCCTAGCTATAAACCTTGCCATTTGAACTGTTCACATGGCACTGTGAGCAGAGGGTTTGACCCAGGCTGTGGGAAAGAAGTGCCTGGCATTTGACAGTTGGTTTCAGTGGAAATACACAGGTTGATTTTCCAAGATATGGGTATATTTTCCGGTTTAGAACTATGACCAGCACTACTATAGGCTAAATGAAATTTATTTCTGCGTTAAAGCTCCAACAAATATATAATGACACCACAAAGTGGATTCATTGGCAGTGGAGTAGCTTTCACGTTTTCTTTTAATTGGCCAAGGTAATGTGAGTAATGTGAATTTTGATTTGGGGTGAATTTTTCTCCATAGTTAGTATGATACTGTACCACAAGTCTGTGGGACAGTAGGTGGAGGTATGCACACATGTATTGGTTTGCGGCCCGCCATTAAACACAAAGAAGAAGAAACAGAAGAAGACCCGGAGGCGGAAGTGTGTGCTCCATGTGTTGCTGTTTACGGGTTCATTCATTCTTGAAACAATAACATTTGTAACGTAACCCGTTATCGATTTCCACCCCCCACCCCCCAGTGGAACAAGGACATTATTGTTTTTTTTAAGATCCGATAAATGATCACTTTTGTGTCGGTTGTCATCCAAGCCCAGAGATACCAGCATTCAAAACTGTGGTTTCTCCGCTAGCAAACATTAGCTAACGTAGCTTTGCAGAACTCGCGCTAACGTTGTTTAGAAATTAGTAGCAGCAGGTAGGGAAAATCATACTTGCAACATCTGGATGAAAACTGCAGTGAATACTAACATGATTCAGGAAAACCGATGGAATATACCCCCCAATGCCCCAGCATGCATGGAAAAGCATTTGGGTTCGGCGCAATACAGGGAAGGTAAGGTAACAAGCTAGCCGGAGGTTGTGCAGATACACACGTGGTGCCGCTAGATGTTTAAAACATAATTACTTACTGGCAAACGTATATACTTCGTAAAACATCACTTAAAACCTTTTAGGAATCGCAAGGATCTTATGGTAATTTCGGCATATATATAATCCACCAAGAATCTCTGATGTCAATAAAATTTCAGTTTCTATAATTGGTTCACAGTGCGCGCAGCGGCCAAAGAGGCTAACGTTACAGAAGTAACAGGCGAACCTGTTCTAAAAGTTGAAATGTAATCGAAATCAGAATTGCTTTGTGGACTGAATGTAGGCCGACTTGAAGAGTGGCTCCTAACGATATTTAAAATGTCTTAAATTATTTTGTACCGGGTATGTACCTGTGCCTGTAATCTAGGCTACATTATAATTGCAAGATTTTAAATGGACTTTGGTGTGACGTGCTCTCCATATACATGAAAACGGCATGCATTGGCATGAGGGAACGCCCAATTTTTTATTCATGAGTAATCTTTGTCCTTGTAGATGGCACCCTGCTGCTCGGTGCCTCCAGTCTGACTGGCAGGTGCTGGCTGGGCTCCATCTGGATCTACAGTGAGGCTGCGCAAGCCCCCAATGAAGGCTTCTGTAAAGCTGGTGTGCAGACTGAGGCTGGTGTCGCAGATGTCAAATGGGTGTCGGAAAAGGGTGTTCTTGTTGCGTCAGACTCAGGTGAGTAGAGTAACAGTAATTGGACTTGATTGCTCAGCTGGATTTGTCTAGTCTCACTTTGACTGGTCGCTGTGCAGGTGCCTTGGAGCTCTGGGAGCTGGCAGAGGATGAGCGTCTGCTGGTGAATCGCTTCACTAAACATGAACATGACCACATTGTAACCAGTGTGAGCCCAGTTGCTGGAGCAAGCAGTGCCATCACTGGCAGCATGGACTGCAGGTTAGTCTCTGTTTTCTCCCCATACACACACAGTCGGTTGTATAAAGTGCAACAGTCACTGCAGAACAGTAGCATTTAGATTGTACATATTTTAAACTTTGGCATTATGACTGTATAAGTAGCCTTTCTCATACCGTTCCTCACAGTGCATCCTTTCCTTTCTTTCCACTGTAGAATTAAAGTCTGGGATCTTAGTCAGGAGGCAGTGGTCAGCACCTACAATGGTAAGCGAACTCCTTAAAACTCCTCTCTGGATAACTAGATAGTAGAAATGGGAAGTGTTAATTAATCTTTTAACTAATCAAAACAAATATTTAGTTCAAGCTTCGATGTCATTGCAATCAAGTCCAAGTCTCCTCCACCAGGCTCAAGTTTGGTACAAAGATTATTAATTTCTCTGTATATTAGAAGAACCATTCCCTAGTTTTCATTCATGTATCTCCCATTAGCTAAGTGTGTATGAGATTAATTGTATAATGATAGGGTTACATGATAAATGCTCTTGTTGGAAAAGTATGGTTGAATTTTCAGCTGATGACAGGTATAAATGTAAACAGTCAAAATGTATGCAGAAGCATCAAGCAGGTGTAAGAAACGGCATGACATTACTTTTACTGTTGCTTATTTCCTATGACTGTTTCAGTAGTGGTAGTACTTGATAGGCACATTCTGTAAAATGCCTGTTCATAATAGATGGAAAAACCTTAACTGAATGTGTCTCTTAATAAACTGAATCCTCCCTACAGCGCACACGAAGCCAGTCACCTGTGTGGCCTGCCATCCTACAGATGAATCTCTCTTCATCTCCTGCGGCCAAGTAAGAAACTGATGAAAACAACATTTTCATGTTCCGCAATCATGGTGCATGGTATGTGGGACATTGTGTCATCATGGTGGCATCTGTGTGTGTGTGTATGTGTGTATTTCTGTCTCTGTGTGTAGACACATTCTTGTGAACACAGTAACTCAAGAACAATACATGATAGAAACTTACATACTGACACCACAGGTTCCCCCTGTAGAGTAGATGATCTTGCTGCATAGTTTTTCATATTAACAAGGAAAAACTGATTTTCTTGAAACGAATATAATTCCTTAATGCTTTAAAATACAGATTTCATATCACCCATGATATGTGAAGACCACATTAGCATAACGTTAAATATATCGTGGTGATTAAAGCAGGACATTAGAGGCTCAAGTGCCTCTTGTATTAGACCTGGCCTGTAAGGCTATTTAATAACTGTGTTGCACTACAATACAAGAAGGCAACATGAACACTGTAATAATTAAGGTGGACCAACTGTAAGAATACACTCGGCTAAACCCAACCCGTCTTTTCTCCCTGTCCTTCAGGATGGCCGTCTGTTGATGTGGGACAAGAGGAAGCCGACCAAACCAGCCTCACGATTAGGTGAGCAGAACTCATCTGAGCTTGGACAACTGGGTTTAAACATTTTTTCCAGGTGGTTCACAATATTGGAATCCATTCTTTCAAACAAGTGCAACAGCAGAAACTAATATCACTGCTAGACAGATAAGTGAATAACTGAATTACCTGCTATCTATGTTTTTTTGTTTATTGGGCTGATTTAGCAAACCATGACCCAGTGACTGTTGATCCTAGAATCTATTAATAAACCAGTGTTGTCTAGTACATTTTATGGTGTTGCATGCTGTCAAGACATTACCTCCACTGATTACACATATTGCATTGCTTCCTTGTTGTCTCAGATGTCGAGTCCCCCAGTTGCTGCCCTACAACCGTAGCTTGGCACCCTCACCACAGGAGCACCATTGCTTATGGTAAGGACCAGGAGCGGATGTTTGGATTGACCAAGAGATTGAATTGGCAGGCCTTGTGTTTTCATCATGCTCATTGTTGCCTCAGGTGATGAGCTGGGCAGAGTGGCTGTGAGGGATTTCCAGGGAACGGAGCCAGCCCAGATGGAAACTGTCCACAGCCGCAGAGTCAATGGCCTCGCCTTCTCCACACATAGGTAAACACAGATTCTCTCACAGTCTAACTAGGCAACTTCTAACCTTTGTCCTCTCAAAATCCTAATACCTCACTCTTTCTATCGCAGTGCCTCCTTGCTGGCCTCCGTCAGTGATGACTGTTCCCTCGCTGTGATGAACTCCGAACTGAGAGAAATGTGAGTTTATAAACTTTACTAAAAACTAGAAACCTTAAACACCAGGCCAGTCTCCCCCATACCATTCATAATACTGATGATATATTCTCCTTTCGTAGATTTAGAGATCGGCGACACCAGGACTTTGTCAAGGGTGTCTGCTGGCTCCACGGTGGCTCCAACTCCCTCACGACCGTAGGCTGGGATCACCATGTACTCCATCACACAGTGGCTGCAGCCAGCGGAGCTCCCACCTCCTCTGCTTAGACCCAACAGACGCTGACATAACTTGGATGAGAATGGTTTAAAATCAAAGATTTTTCCCCTATTTTTGAGGGGTGAAGTCATATACATTGTATGTATAAAGCTATAGCTGATATATCAGGAAAGGTGGATTAAATTGGCAATTGTCATCATTCAGTGCTCTTAATATGTGCGCAATATGTGGACTGTTGTTCTCCCAATCCTGGTGTGTTGCCCCCCCCCCCCCCCCTCCATTTTTTCACACTGTATAACACCATTTCCATGTGTATGTGAGGCAGCCCATTTGTATAATTTTACATTAAAGTTAGTTTAATGTTGTAATAGCAAGAGCTTTTTGACATTTCATTTTGTATCCTGGAGTATTTCAATTGTGACAAATCCTTTAACATAGGCCACAATGCCTGATCCACATAAGAATGGGTTATGTATGTATGTATGTATGTATGTATATATGTGTGTGTGTATATATATATATATATGTATGTATGTATGTATGTATGTACACACACACACACACACACACACACACACACACACACTCATTCACTGGCCACTTCATTAGGTACACCTTACTAATACTGGGTAGGTATCAGCTTTCAGCTCAGTGTCAACCGGCTACCAAAGTGACATCTGCCTCAAGGTTTGACGTGTTGCATTCTGAGATGCTTTTCTGCTCACCACAGTTGTAAAGAGGTTATCTGAGTTACTGTTGCCTTTCTGTCAGCTAGAACCAGTCTGGCCGTTCTCTGACCTCTGCCATCAACAAGGCATTTTTGCCCAGAGAACTGCCGCTCACTGGATATTTTCACTTTTTCGGACCATTCTCTGTAAACCCTAGAGATGGTTGTGCGTGAAAATCCCAGTAGATCAGCAGTTTCTGAATTACTCAAACCAGCCCGTCTGGCACCAACAACCATGCCACGTTCAAAGTCACTTAAATCACCTTTCTTCCCCATTCTGATGCTTGGTTTGAACTTCAGCAGATCGTCTTGACCATGTCTACATGCCTAAATGCATTGAGTTGCTGCGACGTGATTGGCTGATTAGATATTTGTGTTAACAAGCAGTTGAACAGATGTACCTAATGAAGTGGCCGGTGAGTGTATATAACTATATATATATTTATATTTATATATATATATATATGTATATAATAAAACAACCGAAACATACCTAGATCACTATATGAGGTAACTCGGGAGTTTGAGAATAATGGGGATGAGTAGTAGTATTATACACTGTGCCTATTATGGTCCAAGCTAAGGAAATGCAATTACCATATAGACAGATACACTAATGTGGCCAAGGCACATGGTTCAACAGAGGGTAGTGTGTTATGTGTTCATGTGTGACAAGTGTGGACGGTTGGTTCAGAAGTTAACAAGATTACATGTGATTTGCAGTCAGGGGGCAGATAAACTAGTGCCATCGCTTATCTGTGGACTCTGAAATTGGAGGTTGGACTTGGATGACATCATTTTTCTCAAGCTGTACCAACACAATATCATGGCTGAAAATATACACTTTTCAGTAAGAATTTATTATTCTCAAACATGCAGTCTTTGAAAATATGTCTTAATAGATTTCTCTATAGATATGCTACAGATATAATCCACATTGGGCATTTAGGAGAGATGTAACTGCATTTGGTGTTGTCATAAAGACAACCGTCATTACACTAGCAATGATAAGCACTAAAAACCTGTAGAAGAGAGTTCTTCAATTGGTGCCTTGTGGGCCAAATCTGGCACTTAATTGGCCCTTTCATTCTGAGCAATTACATAAAAACCTGATTAAATTATTCAGTTAAAAATGTATATTGAGCCAGAATGCACCTTATGTAATTTTCCATAAATAAATGGAGTGGCGAGTGATCAAAACTGTCACTCCCATGCCATTTTGTTTGTGTGTTCTCTGACATGCATACCAACTCAAAATGTACTGCCCATACCTTTGTCTACATAAGTCCTCTCATTGGGTTTTATGTCTAAAGAGGTTAACATGAAGTTTTTATCTGTATGTAGATCCACGTAATCACATGTGAGTTCCTCGTTTGGAGTTTGACCCCGTTAAAGAGGGAAATCAACACAAAATTGTCTTTTACTCAACTGATGACCCAGGGTAAAAAAAAAAAACACCACAAAAATGATGCTTTGAACACCTTACTTAGCACTAAAAACAGAAAAAATAAACCAAAACATTTATGAAAGTTTACCAGACTCTTTTTAATCAATGACACAAACATTTGTTTACAGTTTACTGTTAGGAAATTGTTGGATAGCACTTGGTGCAGACAAACTGCTCTGCTTAAAGATCAGACTTTACAGCTGGATGCTATATAGCAGCTTACATTATATTAGACACACATCGATACGTAAAACAGATATTTGATATATATACTTGTACAACCCTGGCATTTACATTAACTAGATTTTACCTAGTTTCTAATTTAATATTTTTCTTACTGAAACTGATATGTACATCAAAACATCATGGGTGTAGCTACATTAAGCAAACTTAATTTTATTGCCAGAGAACTTTTATACATAAGGCAAAATAGATTTCCAAGATCAATAAATATGAAAAACAATCCTACTCAGAGATCAACCTACTCTGCCACTCATGTGGACACAGGAAAAGCCATTAATTAAATGTTGACATTGTTCCTATGAGTAAAGGAACCTAGATAATGTACATGTAACAGTGAAAGAGTAGTTTAGTTATGAGACACATAATTACAGCTTGAACCACAAATATTGAATTGTACAGTATTGATCCATTTTACTATTTGAATACAGAATAATAGCAGCCTGTATATGAAAATAATGTAACTGTTGAATAAATCCATTAAACCCATTTCATACTCTATAACTACTTTATAATGTATAGTCATTTTCACTTGCCATATACAGTTATGAATGACTTCAACCTAAACCATTTCATTAAAAGAATTAGCTCACTATTAATATTAGCCAAGTGGCATTGAAACTGATTAAAAGCTGTGGTTAACAAGGCAATATGTACCTCTGCACTGATTAAACAGCAGCAGCTAAAGAAAGCAGTCCAAAATGGTCCACCCATTCTTTAGACTTTGACACTTGGATAAAAACAAGGAAAAAGAAACCTATTTGACAGTGATACTGTGCTCTCTGCAGATTAAGCAACACATTCAGATTGCATTATCCATAACTGAGCAGACCACAGCTGTGACTGAATAAGACATTCTTAGCGTTCTTGCTCAACTCATTTGAGTAAGTCATTTGTTGGAAGAGCTTTGGTTTCACTGTAAAAACACGTCCTTATACAAAACTACATTTTACACTCCCAAGCAATTTTGTCTAGAATATTTTGCATATTTACACTTCTCATGAAGAATCCCCTTTACTAACAAGGGTAATAGGTTGTTTGGTTCCAGGCCGTACTGTAAATGTCATACCATATTGATGTTTTGACTGTGGTCCATTGCTGAAAAGAAGAACAGAGTTACGATTATGATGAGCTACCAAAACGCCCGGCTTCTTTTATTAAACAATGAAGCTGTCATATTTGAGCATAGGAAGCCTTACCTGGTGGCACCTTTTGATGACGGCTTATCCTGATATTTTTTGGCCACTTTACTTTCCAACTCACGCATGTCCAGGCTTGCTGGTTTGCTGGGCACAGAGTAATTGTTGTTCTGTGGTGCGGCTCTGGGGACAAAAGGGACCTTTGTCTCCTCATCAGACAGGGGGGAACCCCAGTCATCAGAACTGGAGTCCGTCTCCTTCATGGGAACTATTTTGTGGTCCATTTCCAGCATCTTCTTTTGCAAGATGCTTAGGAGTGTGGCCTGGCTGGCTGAGAGGGAGGAGGGTGGCTGGGTAGGGGGCACCTTAGACTTGGTCTGGAATGGCGGCTTTGGTTTGACATCTGTGTCAGGAGGTGGGAGTTTTGGAGGCGCTGGGGGTTTAGGTTTTGGTGGAGGAGATGGACCTTGAACAGGAGGGACAGGACTGACGTTTGGTGATGGTGTCTTTTTCATGGGAGGGTCCGGTGGTAGGGTGGTAGGAGGAGGCTCCATAATCTCATCTAAATCATCATTAGCAAACTCTGGTGGGGGAGGGAGTAATGGCATACTTAACTCCTCATCTTGTGCAGATTCAGACCGTGGAGGACCTCGCTCTACACCTTCCCTCTGCACAGCTAGGTTGCTAGCAGCCGGGGATGCAGCTGTTGACATCGCACTGAGGGTTGGATTGGTAGATGCCATCTCACCCTTGACCAATGCAGGGCTCCTGGGTCGTCCTGGAGTCTGAATCGTTAGTGTATGTTCCACAGGAATGACAGACTTTGGACTCTCCTGTAGTCTGCCTTGAGAGGTCAGAGAAGAGGATGAGGTGGTCCTGGGGATGACAACGAAGGAATGGGGATTGGAGTCACTGGGCTGAATGCTTGTACTTGACTGCTCATTCTTCTTGGTGCTGTTTTCCCGTGACAGAGAAGATCTCTGTTTCTCCCTTTCCTTAGCGGCCATTAGAAGAGCCAGGGGGGAAGCCGCAGGACCCTCCCGTGCCCCGCTGGTTTCACTAGTCTTCAGGTTACGTAGTTTACGATCTAGTAAAGGACTGAATTTGCGACTCTGACTCGGACACTCTTCAAGCTTGCCCTGGTTGCCCTCTGAATTTATCTGAGCAATGGGCCCTTTTTGAAGCTTTGGTGAAATTTCATATGGAGTTTGGAATGGTTTGCTTTTTTCCTGCTGTGTTGAAACAGTCTCAGTTTTAGCCTCCCTCTTTGGCTGAGATAGGGGTGATTGAGAGGGAAGGGTAGTTTGTAAGTTCTGCTTTAACTCTTGTGGGTCTTTCTCTAGCTGGTCTCCAGAGCTGTTTCTACGGACCGGTTTGGATGGTGGAGCCACAGGTGGGGCTTTCCCATTCATCTGGATAGGTACTGGGACGGAGTTAGCAGACCCAGAATCTTCCAGGAGTAAGATCTGCTTGGGCCTTGTCTCACGGTCCACATGCCCACTGAGAATGGAGGTCTTGGGAACATTGTAGAGCTTAGCTGTGTTCTGGGGGTTGAAGGTCGAGGGTCTGGGTGTCTGGACAGAGGGAGCTGGGACAGGAGCCTGTGGTAGGCAGTCCATGCTGGGGATAGAAGACAGTCTCATGGGCTTTGCAGGTGGAGTTTTCTGAGTCTTATGCTGCCGTTCAATGGGGGGCTGTGGTGGGGCAAATTTTGGGCGGTCAGGAATGTTAGCTGGTGATGGGGTAGAAATGGACAAGGATGATGTTGAGCCACTAGAGCAAGTAGAGGGAGGCTTTGGGGGAGCCATAGGTGGGGGTTTTAGCGAGGTTAGATCCTCCTCCTCCAGGGAGGGTGCCAGTGAAGGGGGTTTTGGAGGGAGCATGGAAGGTGGATGAAGGTTTGCCAAGACTGCACTGTCTAGGTCACCCATGAAATCTGGTGGAGGAGGGATATGCTGTGGTGGAGGTGGTGGAGGTGCCATAGAGGGGGGAGGAGGAACGAGTATTTCCCCCTCCACCAGGTCAGGCACAGATATAACAGATCCATTGGACAACCAATCTCCACTGACTATAAAAGAAAAGGAGAGAAAACATAACTAGACAAAACGTCTGTGCTTGTGTGTGCTGTACGGCAGGAGCCTTTGCACACGTTTCATAATGCTGTCACATTTCTGGAGCATTTGCATAGTATAGAAGTATTCAGGAGGATTTGAGCGATAATGAATACTGATTTCAATATAATAGTTTTCAATGGATTTAAAAATATAAACAGCAAAACTACAAGGAGGAAGAAAAGTGTGTTTATAAGTAAGCAGCTTATAAGAGCTGCTTTTATTGCTAATTATTATCATTTAATTGATTCATAGATTTATCATATAGTACTTTTGACTAGGCTTGTCCGCATCTAAAATTAAATTGTATGATAATCATTTCTTTTCAAAAATGCAAACACTCCCATTCTGTAAATATGCTTGCTATTTGGTATGGCTGCTCGGACACATTCAAAAAGGTCATTGTGCAATAGCCTGGACAAATATTTACCTGCCCTGCATTTTCAACCCTTTATGGAAACATTCTGATTGTGCTTAAACTGTGATCCATCAACTGGGTCTAACTGAAGGCAGCACAAATGCTAAGGGCACTCGAAAGTGTAAATAATTGAATTCTAGGCCTTGCCGTGTTAAACTTAGAGCACATATTTGAGGTAGTTAAGTGATAGACCCTTACCTGAACCATTGGTCTTTAGTCCATTGAAAGGGGGGAGGACAGGGACTTTGGGTGTTGGGACAGCAAACCCTACCAAACTGTCAGATGAGGACTGTGGGAAAAAACAAACACAATCAGGCTATTGACATTTCCATCTCTGAGATAGTCACAAGAAATGGAACTTGGTTCAAGAAAAAAGGTAATGATGAGATAACATTCTGTTCTAGTGGCTGAGAAGTTTTTTTTCCCTGGCAAGTATTACAGCTTCGAGTGAACAAACCTGTTCTACTTTTGCAACTATCGTGGTGCTCAATGTTCCTTGAAAAAGGTTGGCATGCCCAATACCTCATTGCCAAAGCCAAACTAAATGTCATTTTTTATTACTTTAGAACTTGGTATTATGAGGAACCTGACGGTTCAGAAATGCATTAGTTTCAAAAACTGCTTTAAAGTATAATGCTGCTAAAAAGCATCATGGCGAAGTTGATACAATGTGTTCTGACAGAAAATATCACATCACAATTTTTAGCCCATAATTAACATCCAAAGTGCAATGAATTTCTGAAATGAATTTCTATGTGTGTATAGAGGTGAATGGAGGTGCTGGAGGTGAGGTAATGCAGAACTTATGACCATTTTATATCACACTTGTACTCATGAGGAGCACTTGGTGAATCACAGGCAACACCAATTATTATTCATCACTGACTAGTGTTAAATGGGCATGGCCGCCTAAGAAAAATCCCATGGTGTCACTTGGATACCAGTGTTTGTGTGTGTGTGTGTGTGTGAGAGAGAGAGAGAGAGGGAGAGAGAGAGAGAGAGAGAGAGAGAGAGAGGAAAAAAAGAGAGAGAGAAAGAGAGACCCAGCCCAAACTTCACTAAAAATAAACACAGACTGTATTGACATAATACGAGTCCAGGAGACTTAACATGGTATATGCCCTTCTAAAGGACAGAAAATCATTCCAGCACCACCAAACTTAAAGAAAGTGGCTAATTAATTTGGAGTAAGTCAAATCAAGACATTTATTTTAGACTACTCAACAAGGGAAGAACAAAGTGGACCTGTATTTAGATTTGTGGTATGATCTGAATTTTGCTAAGATAATATTTTAATTTAAAAGCTCATTTGTGTATACACTTAATTAATCAACTCAAATTCTAGGCTGGGCTTTGGGAATATAAGAACAAATGTCTACAATTTCTATCTTTGAGGGGATTTGGTTTTGGCAGCAATATATGTAAGAAATACATATGTAATGTATGTATATGTATATGTAATGTATATGTAAGCACTTGCCAGATTAACTGAGACAGACCACTTAAAATAACTGCTTCTAACTTAAGATATGGCACATTTTTATCATTTTTTGTCATACTGGTCTTATAAAGGACAAAAACTCACAAGGTGGTACTACACACCGCTTTGAATTTCAGGCAGCTGAAACACAAGTAAAAGCCAGTGAGCTACATATATTTGTCCAGTCGTGAGAGGAAAGACACTGTTTCAGATTAAAGTAAATGGGACACCTGCCTGATGTCACACCTTGAATGACATTACTGTCTCCTATCTACTAATCATAGGACAATTAGGTAGCTCCTTGAAAAGGTATGAACATTGCACAACAAATTGCGGGCGTGTCGTTAGAGATTGTGCATGATCCAGTTGAATTTCACCTGTTTGTTTCCTTTTCTATTATGACTCACTTTCATCTGTTCTAGAAGTCTGAGCTGTCCAACTCATGTGCTGCTGGGTGTGCCACATCCAACACATGCCACAGAGGCAGTCATGAACACTCCCCACAGCTGAGGTGTGTGAACCAGATGAGACAACTTAATGGAAGCTCTGACAGTCATACAGACCGTCATTTATGGGTTAAACTAAAGGTGAATCTTTCTAAGCCACTCTCAAAAATGAAGAATTAAATCTATTTTCTTTGCATGTCCCTTGACAGAAGATATTGTTATCATTGCCAACCTGAGACTATACGGCTCTAGTCTGTTGAATGGATAATGCTAACTTGACAAGCACTTGGTAATCCCTAAAACAGAATTCACATTGCCCAATACAGGGATTTTTTTTAGGTTTTATATTTAGTTAATTTCAATGTCACAGTATCATGTTTATTTAAGCTGTGTGACCCCAGCAGACCCAGATTCAAACACATTCTGCCTGTCAGACACCAAACTGTCCTCTTTCAGTTTCATTTGAACTTGTGCAGGCTTTTCAGATGTGTAAGATGTAGTATCCTTGTGTAAAGATGAAGTAAAGATGTAGTAATCCTTGAATTACAGGTAGACAGCAGGGTGGAGACTATTCAAATGTATATCATATTTTATTGTACCATTAGTAAATGATTGATAAATGTGAATATTCATATGTATCATGAAGCTCTCCTGAGAGTTACTTACAATGTGATGTTTGACTGTGGGTCTGGACCGCACCTTGGCAGTCCCTGATTCAGGGATTGCAGACGAATCCAGCACCAGCTCCACATTGTCTGAAGAGAAAAGAGAAAAAAACAACGTCATTGTTCTGTGGCAGGTCTCTGTTAGCAAAGCAGGTTTTGATCTATCATTTTAGCCATTCGTTTTCTCCTCAATGCTCCATGACTAATTAAAATACAAACAGTGGGATTGCTGTAATTAACAGGCGAGACACAGACAAACACGATTAACAAACATGGGTTTTCTCGATTTGAAAGAAGGCACAGCAAACAGAACCAAAAACAAACACCATTACCGAGTCTGAGTTGTCTGCTACATCATAGCATCTTTCCACACTCCAAAGAGTTTCCAAAAATGCTGAAAGACTCTTGGGCATTGTCCTCTAACATGCAACGTAACTCTCCACTCTGCACTGAGTGTCCAACTGTCTATTGTTCTGCATTCAGGCAGTTCTGTACAGTCTGGTGATTATGAAGGTAACGAGATACGCACTGAAGTGGTTTGTTATTAGTTGTCAGTCAACCTGACCGACTACTGTGTAATCCCCTGTTCTGTTTAAGGTAGCTTTGTTGTTGACAACAAAATGACTATGCACAGTTGAACAGAGTCTTATCTTTATTTCCATTTCACCATTTTATTCAAGTGCAAGTCCAATTTTGGTGGCACCTACAAGTTTATTACAACAGCACAGCTTCAAGCATAAGACACAATAATGGTGATAATATTTTCAAATAGAAACATGTTGACATGTTAAGCGGCAATGTAAATGTGTAATTGACTTTAGGATTTGGGGAATGACTAATTTTGTATTTGGAATCATCCCACTACTGGTTAAGTTTAGGTTTAATTCACTGAGTTGAATACATTTTCACTCTCTTGATAAAATAATTGACACCATGTGACAGCTAAACATGATTTTTAACTTTATTTTAAATTGTAAATGATTTGTTTACATGTGCATTGGTTGTAAACAGTGGAGCATAATGGTCCTATGTTTAGAGTTCAAAGTTACAAAAAGATTATTTTTTTAAAAATCCTTTAAGGTTAGTGCAAATGGTCAAAATAGTCATCTTGGGTAAATGACCTATTGGTCTCCATGTCATATCTGTTTGGAATTCAAATCTAATTTAATTTCCGCCCCAGGGCAAAGGTCAGCTGTAACAGCAATGGTACTGAGGAAAGACCCGGCAACTAACAGTTCAATGTTGAAATACTCCATCAACCTTTAAATTACATGTAAAACCTGTTGAATACCATTTGGTGCAATCATAGAGCAGAGCTATTAAATATATTAGAGGTCACTGGGGTTGTTTAGAGAAGAGTAACGTAGAACTTGTAGCTACATTTCTTTGTCGTACATTCCAGTGCCAAGTATGTTGCTGTCCAATAACTACCTGATGAGAGAAACATGTCACTGAAAGGCACTTAGTCTGCATGTTCTCTGTCAGCCTTCTATGGCACCATTTTTCATTTTGTGGCAATCAAAATAGCAATCAAATAACTCTACATAATACACCAGTTGGTGGATATTTTCAAAGATGGGCAGGTAAATTATTTTTCAACATACTCAGACAACTGAGTATAAATGGACGAGGAAGAAATTGACTGTGGTGTTGACTCAGTCACCAAATTATTAGTTTCCCTATTGTGCACTTGCTTGATTTGAATATACAAATGTTCTCTCACCATGTTGCAACTTTGCATAGCAATTTCTCTTGTTTCCTGCTCTCATCGAAAAAAATCGAACAACTATCAGGTCAGCAAGCCTCATTGTGTATCTGAGTTTAGCAATTATACAATGACTAATGTTCTCAAACATATTCAAATAGGCAACTGTATCTCAGTAGGTCAAAATTTAATAAACATGTGTTTAATAAACAGTGAAATAAACAAATTCTAAGCTGTTTTGCCCATTTCCAGTAGCCTACATAATACTGGATCTCAGAGATGTTCACCCCATCCAGAAAGCCAATCAATCTTATTTTTCCCTGTTGGTTAGAGTTTCTTTAGTGAAGTAGAGAAGTCTAGCTGCACCTAAACCATAGCTGAACTGGAGACAAACTAGACTGCTCCTTTTAGCACTCTTCAGGTTCCTAAAACCAGACCAATTAGGAGCACAACGTGATGTGGTAGAGGACATGTCCACATGTTGATTTGAGGGGGAAAAAATAATAATATATGCAAAGTCATCTAGTTTTGACATTGACATGAACATTAGACATCATGTTTTTTCATAAGCCTACAAAAGTAACGACAATGGACATTTTCTGTCTTTTCCTGGAACAGTCACGACTGTAATATGAGGAATACAACTAGTTTGAAAGACAGGCCGACTAAGATAGACCTCATACCCTCGACTTTTCACAGCTACCTGTTCATCGGGCCATGACGTCAAATGCAGTAAAATGGCAAAACACTAGTGACATTTCCATGATATTATGGATTTAGGATTCCCGTCCACTTATCAACAGTTATAACGTCTTAATACGGGAGGCTCGTGTAAACAGACTACACCACACGTTTCCAGTGACTGTCAACTTCAACAAGTGCAAAGGTCGTCTTATTCTTCAGAAAATAGCTGAAGTAAAAGGCATTTGTAAATATGTATTCTCCATGTGTAGGCTACAGTACTCACCCATGTCCTTGATTTTGATATTGGTGTCGAAAAGAGACTGGTTCTTTCGACCCAAAAAATTCAACGTTCCCCTTTTCATGATTATTGATTAGGCTGTGTGTAGATAAGATTATTCGACTCAGGAGAAATTAGGGACACATTTTGTTCACCTAATTCTTCCGAGGTAAAGCGCGTGAGCTAACAGTCGCGACAGGTGCAGCGTCAGTCCAGGTAAACTTTATTCCACTGATTTGGAGAAAAGTTTTCGGGACAGAGAAAATGGAGCTGACCCCGCCTACTCTCCTTTCACTGTGCCTCCCTGTTTTATACTCTTAACAGGTGAGGCCTTTTGGCAAGCGCGCACTCCTTTTCACCGTCTGACAGCAACATTCCAATACAAATCTAACCCGTGTATACCTGCGCAGTGAATGAGCTGCCCTTGTCCTGGGAGAAACCGTTTCATGTGCTCACTCAGTACTGACCAGCATGAAATGGCTCTTTCATCATCTACAAAGGACTGTGGTTTACCTACTTGGCAAGGCCGACTGGCTCCTGGTGGCAGCGCTTTCTCTTACTGGAACGGAAACACCAAACCAATTTGATTAGTAAACATCATAAACCTCTGCTGAACATAGTTTTAACTTTACAGCAGGTTTATAAGAGCCAAATAGGCTTTTATCTATGAGAGGGTTCACCAAAGCCCAATGTTCGGGCTTTCATGAGGAAATGAGTTGAGCATTATGTTAATGGGAAATAGGTTTACAATTAAGTCCTTATGGTCATGCAGAGGGTAAGAGATAATGTAATAAAACAGCCATAATAATAATAATAGTAACAGCCTTGTAAATCAACAACTGCCATGCCATTCATTCCAGTGGTCAGCCGCTTAGTTAGTTACTGAATTGGCTGTGACATAAATGTTTTGTTATCAGTTTTGTTTTTTGTTTTTTGTTTTTTTAATCTCTATTACAAATCGGTATCATTGTGTGGGTATTACCTAAATTCCACTGTATTATTTACTTAGGGAGGGTGACACGTGACCTGAGTGAGCAGGATAACTGTAAAGATGAAGATGAGGAGCCTCGTCTAAAGAGGATCAGGAATCCTCTCAAGCCCTCGGTGAACCGACACCATACAACAACCCCATCACAACATCCTGGTACATCTGAGCCAGGGGGAAGGAAGTACTTGCCTCACTATGGAAGAGACCATGGGTTAACTATTTGGTTTATGTGGTCATTTACAATTGGCTGCCAGTGTTTTATGCGACAAAGGAAATACGCATCCAGGTATCTTATCAACATGATAATAATCCAAGTACAACCAGTAATGTATTTCATAGTGTATCTGAGAATATAAATTATAGGATGACTAATGTTCACATTGGAAGAATAAATTGTAACAATTATCCAAATAGGCAACTGTTTCTGAATAGGAACTGTTTTTGCCCCTTGATTTTAATTAGCCTACATAATAAAAGTTCTCAGAAATATTCACCCCATCCAGAAACCCCATCAATCTTATTTTACCCTCTCAGCTAGATTTTCTTTAATGAAGTAGACAAGTCACAGTGCTTCTTTAGTCTGTCTGCTGCACCTAAAGCCATAGAGACAAACTAGACTGGTCCATCCTGTTCCTCTGTCCTGGGAATTCACCATGCAGACTGATGCTGGGAGAAATGTGAAGAATGTGCTGGCAAGAGCCTGTCAAGCGTCACCTGCTTCAGTATGTATAGATATAACTGCAGTCTACCAAGGAAATCATGAAACATGAGCAGTAGTAGTTATGCATATGGTGAGTTCCTTGGATTTTTTTTTTTTTTTTTTGCAAGACATACTTATTCAGTGAGGAGAAGCACAGTGTGATGGCAGTTTGACAGCTACTCTGATAATGAATTGAGTCATGCATAAAATCATTTTTTTAATGATCTTGTTATTGCATAAAAACTCATAAAGTCAGTTTATCCGTAAAACATGTTAGTGTCCTGACAGCAGTGCCAATATAGGCATCAGTGTATTTTCTCTGGCCGACTTCTGCTTTCCTCACCTATATTTCCAGGTAATGCTAGCCACAAATCATTCAATCCCTGACCTATAACTTGTCAGACTCATAAATGAGCACAATGACAACTCACAATATGCATATATAAACACTTAAGTAAAGAGAAAATATGATTGTAAGAACATACAGATTATATGCATTATATATGAAACAGTTGTAAACGAGGGACTAGTGCAGGAAACTGAATTACAGATGACGTTACAGTGTATTGCAAGGTGTCAATCACTGTAACTCACTGTCACTCTCAAGTCTAATTCTCCTCAGGACCACCAAGGAGACAGTGTGTAATTCTGCAAGGGAAGGCCCACTGCTTTCTCTGTCCAGTCCAGTAAACAAACTGCCCATTGCTATGGATCTGACAACAGATGGAGGAGCCTTAAGAGGGTCTCAGGTAGCCTAGTGACTGCCGAACCTCCAGTGAAACGAGGGTAAGCTGAGGGATCACTTAGGACTACTGTGAGGAGACTTAAGGGAAGAAGATTTATGAATGTGGACAAATGTTTTGAGACTGATCTTTGTTAAATCACATCACCACATCATGTGCTTCCAAGAGCTGCAGCAGTTAAAAAGTGTTACACAATTAAAGAGTCCTTATTAAGCAATTTGTTTGTTTTCCAACAGTCCACACATACAGTATGTAAAAACATTTTCTGTCCTTTTCACTCAATCAAGTCAGCAATGTAATGTCCTGGAATGTGAATACTTTAATGTGGATGTTGCATTTTTATGGTTGTTTTCCTTTTTTTGTCAAGTGCCTAAGATGTAGCTCTGTTTTTGTAATGTTTACCCTTTCTTTTCCCTGTTACCCGTGTCCCAAACCATCAAACTATCCGAGACCTCTTTAGCAACAGACTCACAGATTTGGATAACTGGCAACCCCAACTCCAAGACCCCCTTCTACACTGTGGTTAAGCCCATTTCACCTGTGAGACAGATCACAAACAACAGCAAATTAATGCCAACAACCTCTCTATGCCATTGGCCATGGTTTGTGATTTACATGCTTTATTACGGATATAGTTATAAAACAATTTCAGTTTCCTTTTGGAGACACATGCTGTTTTGTACAGGAATTTTATCATTAGATCTCAGCCCTCAGGAGATTTTTGATGATATGATGAGATGAAGCCACATGAATGGCAGGTCTCATTAAGCACTATGAGGCCTACACAGAAATTGCATACATTATGTCCTCTTTAATGGATATGTCTGGATATTTGGACAGCTAACGTAGGTAAAAAGGACAGTAATGATAGCTAGTTATGAACTCCTGAACAGCCTAATGGTTCATAAAAGCCTTTCAGAAATGCTAGACATTCATTGTCAGCTTTGTCAGCTGATGTCATCCTGTAAAAGGGTTTATTTCTGCTCTTAGGTGTCTTAAGTCTTCAGTGGCAAGCAAAGTGGATTAGAACATTTGAGCTTTTCTCACAGGCGCACATAGATGTGATTGGCTAACACACAAACACACACACAAACACACACACACAGAATCCTGCTGCTTGCACACAGTGTTTAGTCTGCCCACAATGCAATGACTGGATGCTGGATGGACACAGTAAATTTTGGTTATGGCTTTTACACCATTTTTTAAATTTTCATCTTGAAGAACAGACATGGGAAATAGCAACGGGGCGAATGTGGAGGAACTTCAAGCTTGCGAGAGTCATCAGTGGTACAGAAAATTCATGACTGAGTGCCCATCTGGACTTCTCACCTTCTACGAATTCAAGAAGTTCTTTGGCCTGAAAAATCTTTCAGCATCGTCAAATGCCTACGTTGAGACTATGTTTGCAACGTTTGATATGAATGATGTAAGCTTATTCATAATCCTTATACATTTTGACTGAAATTTTGATGATATTTCTATGGCAGTAAAGAGCATTGTTTAGGAGGATAAAAACAGTATGCTCATAGTCAGTTGCTTTCATCTTTATGAAATGGCAAATGATAGTGAAACTACACAACTGTAGCCTTCGCACAAAAGGACAAGTGTTATTTATATGAAATGTTTGTATGCGCAAGTAGATAGCCTAAGGTAATATAATAATAATAATAATAATGATAATAATAATAATAATAATAATAATAATAATAATAATGATATAGCTATGTTCCATCAGAGAAAACCCACAAGGATTCAGAAAAATGTGTTCTTTTTTAAGCATGTCAGCAACAAGTGTAACTACTTCATGATTATTATAGGCTAAGTGAAGCTTATGACTATATGAGCATAGAAACTGATTGCTATCAATTTCAACATGTCAAAATTGGCCATGCATTTTGCTACAATGTGGGTGCTTGTATTTTCACCATAGGCAAAGTTGTTCATGTTATTTTTGCTCATAGTTATCCATCTGGTCGAGAGGAACTTAGCCTATTAGAGGGGGTCTTATCCCACAAACTGCTCTTACCCAACTGACCTACAACCTCAATCAAGACAGCTGCAACTGCATAATACAAACATGGGAACTATGACTGGTGGTATATTCACCCTAAATATTTTACGATCTAAAACAATTTGCAAAATAATTCCTCTCCCCTTTCATATAGACTGAATTGGTGCAAATAGCAGTAATTATTTTCATTACTGTATGAAGAGTTATGAATGACTTAATTACATGCCTTCTATAGAGGTATGGAACAGTTTGGCAATGTATTGCACTTAAAGAAATTATGAAATGGTTGAATAAATGGGTGAAATGATTAAATGGGGTGATAATTAAGGTCTAAATGAACACTGATGAATTATGTGAGTTGCCAGTCTCATGTGGCAGGAGTATACTATGAGTTCTAAAAATGTTCTGTTTTTATTCTATATACTGTCCCATTGAAGGCAATGTTCATGTTGTCCCTTTGTCCTGCAGGATGGCTTTATTGATTTCATGGAATATGTAGCAGCTCTGAGCCTGGTGCTGAAAGGAGAGGTGAAACAGAAGCTTCGCTGGTACTTTAAACTCTATGATGTTGATGGAAGTGGATGCATTGACCGTGAGGAGCTGCTTCTGATAATTAAGGTGCGCATGAACCTTCTTGTCATGTTAAAGCTTGAATAATGGCTTAGAGAAAGACCTAAGAATATCCCAAGTACTGTCCTGAAACAACCTCTCGAGGTCCATTTGTGTCTGAATGGGATACATGGGACAGAAGTGAAATCCCACCTCAAGCTTATAGGAGGGTGGGGCGAAGGTGGGGTAGTGCAAGGTGCACAGGTACATAGCTTACACTTAGCTGACATCTACTGGTGGAAAAAATACACATTCAGCCTTAAGCAATGCATGTGACCATTTTCTAAAGTGATCTCGTCTCCTCGTCTCATGCTAGTCCATCCGTGCAATCGATGGAGTTCATCATGAAACGTCAGCAGAGGACTTCACCAACATGGTGTTTGACAAGATCGACATCAATGGGGATGGTAAGATTCATGAACTCTGTGTATTTCCACACTTCTCATGTTATGACTTCATTGCACAAATATTCCTTGTAGAATAATAACAATTACATTAATGTTGTAATGGAAAAGATTGAAATAAGCACTTGCTCAATCTTAAAATAAGAAATGTATTTTCTTAATGTAAGATTATATTGATAGACATTAAATTGTGCATTTATCAACTTTGCTTCTTTCTAATTCAAGTTAAGCGTCCCTTTTTCCCCAATGTTGTCATCTCTGCTTTCCCCTATAGTCATCTAACTTAATCTAATCTATGTTATGCCAGTCAATAACGTGTGTGTTGTGTGTGTGTGTGTGTGTGTGTGTGTGGGGGGGGGGGGTCGGTGAATGTGCATGCATTTTCCAGGTGAACTGTCCTATGAGGAGTTTACAGAGGGGATTCAGAATGACCAAATGCTGCTGATCGCATTGACGGAGAGTTTGGACATCACACACATTGTCCAGAAAATCCAAGGAGAGTTGATGGGCAGCACCTAGTTTTCCAGCTTTATGGACCCTACAGTATACATACTGTATATGTATAATTGTGCCAAAATTGGAGGAGTGCAGATCAGTATTCAGGATAATCCAGGAGGGACAGCTTCAAGAGGACAAATGAATGTTGACCAATCCCCCAAGCCCAGAGCCTGTGTTATCATGTTTTTTTCACATCTCCATAGGCTTGCAATGACTTTCCATCTACTCCAACAAGTATAGTTCCATCCATTGCCTAGGCAGAAACTTTGAAATGAAAGAAAGGTACTAATGCACCCAGAAGGCATCTAAAACACTTCTCAGTGACTTAGCTTTTCATATTTATAAGTCATCTATTATATTGACAATAATTCTGCCACAGAATTCAGGCATAAAATGCTGATATGATGTCAGTTTTGCCTTTTATATCTAGGCAATACACGCCCATAGAAGCTGATCACATATCAGACCTAATCGCTGGTAAGCCAAACCCCGTCTCATATCTTCTGTAAACAAAATGTCTGTGACAAAGGTTTTGCAATCATGGAATACTGACACACACCAAACTGAAAACTGTTTTAGAAGCACTGTAGATGTACTTCTGAAATGTTCTGCAGTCAGTAGTAAAGCACTTAAAAATAGATCAAGGGAAACAGTAACAGTTGGTATTTATGTAGGCAAACGCTGAGATGAGGAAAAAAACTTTATGAAGTCAGTATGCTGTTTTATGATGAAACAATGCATCTTGTTATTACATCAACTACAGGTTCTCAAATAACCAAAACAAATTCAGTATGGCTACATTATGAAGAGAAGGTAATCTTACATTGTGTAGTTGCAGGAGTGTTAAAGTGCATCCTCTTCTGGACTCAAGCCACAATGATGCACTTTCCATACCTGATTTCTGTTCCTCTAGCTTCTCATCCATGTCCATGTTAAGTGTCCTTATTGTCACAAACTTGATAGCCATCTCATTCTCTGTCATCTAAAAGTGTTTAACTTTACAATATATGTTTGGGGTTAAATATAACGCAGAAAATATACCTTACAATATATGGGATGTCTTATATTTAATGCTTAATTATGAATTCAGTTTAATTCATGATAATTCATTTGTAATTAAATAACAATATTTGTATTGCCTGTTCATTATCCTGTACAATAGGCCTACCAGTTGAGCCATCACAGAAATTGTAGGTCTGTATTGGGTTTGAAAGAGTTTGATATGATTCACTACCTATATTTAAAGTCATTTAGATTCACTGGAAAGATGTTGTATTGTATATTTGATTACCTATATCAATGTTTCCATTATAATAAACCATATCAACTATGTCATAATGAATTACTGTGGTAATTTTATCTACATGACCCTGACATTCCTACTTTAATGTGCATTAGTTTATTAAATCAGAAGCATGCATGCTGCCAGCCTACTAAATCCTGTGGAATAGTGAAAATATAATGGAGTTGCCTAGGTTGCCTTAAAGGAATCCTTTAACATATGAATTTTGATTGGTTACTATTCTTCACATGACATCAGTCACAATGTCCAAATAAGGTCTCTTTTGTCCTTAGTTCCCCTTAAAGGGTTTGTTAGCAATGTTGTTAGTATTGCTCACTTTTTTTTTTACCACAATGTGACAAGTGCTTTAACATATTCAAAGGAATATTTTAAATAACACACTAGGTTAGCTTAATTCCCTGCATTAACTGTCAAGTCGGTAGCAATTTAAAATGGACTGCAGTCTGAGTTTTTCAAAATAAAGGTCCATATTAGAAAGTTTTTGAAGCCTTCAAGCCTATTGGCTCTGAGAGTCTGTGTTCAAATAAAACAAGATTGTATTTAATTTTGGTATGTGCTCATTCCTAAAGGAAGCTGACTTGAGTCGGAGCAGAACTTTTTTCTTTATGTGTCCAAACATAAATATTGTTGTAAAGAGGTGTCAACTCAGGAGCATCAGGCTGCTCTCATGGATGTTGTAGGGCCCATGATGTTGGTGTGTGTGTGTGTGTTGTGTGTGTGTGTAACATAGATTATGTTACACACATATTGTCATTGTCCAAAAGTGAACTTTTGCACAGGTAGGCTAAGTGAGTTTCACATATTTCTATTGAGCTTTTACTTCCTGAAAGTAAACCTTCTGTTAGAAACTGGGTCTGGAGTGACATTGGAGAGTGTGAAGTGTTTGATGAAGCTCAGACAGTCTCAAGAGGGGATGCATGCCCCCACAACGACCCGACACACCCACCCACCACATCCATCCCATTTTTCACAGAATGCACAATTGCATCATTAGCACAACACACACGACATCAGGCACATTAATGCACATTGTGCCGAAACCGGGAAAAGCCGAGGGAATTCTCCTCAGACGTGCACGTCGATGACGGACACGTGCGCGCAAAAGCCGTGGGCAGTTTCAGGGTGTGGCTTGTCATTGTTGTTTAGCTATTAGCTTCGGGATCATCATCAAGCGCCCACCTGCTGTGTGTGTGCCACTTAATAGTCACCTCATTGTTCTCCACTTTGGCACATTTTGGGCACCCGGCTCAGCCCACTGCGAGGTCAAGTCGCGAAAGTCATGAAATAGCCTGCCAGTCTGCAATTTTAGCTGTGGGTAGGCCTATTTAGAGTTCTTCAAAATATATGTAGGCTACTAACATTAAACTATTGTATGATAACGTCTCCAAGATGTTGGCATAGTTAGAGAATCAGGTGCTCGGCAAAATAATAGCCTGTGTGTCTTAAAAAGCAATGAAGCCTTTATCCCGCAGCTGCTCAGAAAAGGTGTGTCGGCGATGTGACGTCACGCGTATACCTGAGTTTCGGTGAAGGAAGGGGAAGGGCCAAACCGACTGAAAAACATCGGCTCTTCAAAGTGCTCCGAGACAAACTTTTCTCTTGACCTTGTCGTTATTATCAACCGGCTTCGTCGATCTGACTGTCGGTCAACTTTGCTGAGAGGGGAGAAAAGATTTACGGAGGAAGCAGACCGTCCCATTCCCAGCTGCTGGTTAGTAGGCCAGCAAGGAAAGACCATTCCAACTTCCTGGTTCGCTACAGGTATGTCTCTCTGATGTTTAGTAGCATATTTATCGTGACATAGCCTGTTTGGTTGCTTTGTTTACTTGGAATTTGTCAACGAATACAAATATATCTATTCGGTTGTTTTTCCACACACGTTGTTGAAAACGACATGGTATAAGGTCTAGTCTGCAAGCAAACCATAAGAAATAACTTCAGACTGAAACTAAAGAATTACACGGACATTATAGACAATGGTTTGTAGCTAATTTGTGGACTGATGCCAAACTGTATTTTCCGGTAGCTTGTCTTGGCTTTGGCCGAGCTCACTCAATCAATACCATTTTGTGGTCTGTCAGAATGGGGCCATGTGGTTTTATTGTTTTTGGAAAATCTTGACGTGCAGACCAGGGTTGGGGCCATTCATGAATTGAATGATAATGTATGGAAAATTCCAGTTAAATTTCTGGAGTTAGAAATGGAATTGGAATGTCACCCAGCTCTAAGGAAACAGGAGTGGGATTTAATTAAAATGACAGTAAACAGAAGTGAATCCATTAAAATTCATGAAAGGTTGTCTTGACTTGCTAAACATTACAAATCAAACATGCAAATAAAAGACAGTTAAACAAGTCAAATGAAAGGCATCTTTAACATTTTATGACATTCTGTATTGATGATGAAGAACACTATGTGTAATCTCAGATATGTGGTAAGAAAAAAAACATGGAATTTCACAGAATTTCATTGTCTAACTGGTAGGTGTGTCTTTTTGTTGCCAGCAAGAATGTCAGTGACTCCACGTCGGGTCCGGCTCAAGCCCTGGCTGGTAGCTCAAGTGGACAGTGGGCTCTACCCAGGTTTAGTGTGGATTGACCGGGAAGCCATGCGTTTCAGGATTCCATGGAAACATGCTACACGTCACACACCCCAGCATGAGGAAGAGAACACAATCTTTAAGGTGAATAACCGCCAACATCAACCTACAGCGTCCCTGTGACATCGCCATGGGTCAAACACCAGAGCTTTGTCAAAATCCTTAGCTACAGTTTAAAGAGGAATGCCACCCATTTTAAGAATTCACATATATTATTCCAGGACAGTTAAGGCAATACTTGTGAACATGCACCACTCTTTCCTGAAGCTAGAAACTGGAGAACTGATCCTTGAATTTGTGATGTCATTGGGATGTAAAATCTGGCACTGCTCCATAGACGGTGAATGGGGCTCTGACTTTGTTAGCTGACAAGATGTTTAAATTCTGGTGCATACCTCTTAGCAATGATAGAATATAAACTTCATTTTGGTGTGACAACTCAACTTGGCATCACTGTCCCATGCATTGTCTTTGAAACAGCCCCTGATTTTACATCCAAGTGGCATCACAAATTCAAGGGTTTTCTCTCTGATTGCTACCTTTAGCTACTGGTATAGTTGTAATACACAAGCATGCATGATGCAAGCCTGATGGCCAAAACTGTTTTTTCTCCCCCATTGTGTTATGTATTTGCTCAGACAAATACCCCATATAATGCATCAGTAATTGTGAAAAAAGAATGTCACAAAAAAATGTGACAAAAATGAGTGAAAAAGAGTACAAATGTATGGATCCCTGGGGAAATATAGCCTAGAAAGTGCTAACAGGACTAGGACACTGACGCTTACGTTCCCTTCAATCCTCCAGGCATGGGCAGTGGAGACGGGGAAGTTCCAAGAGGGGGTTGATGAACCCGATCCTGCCAAGTGGAAAGCTCAGCTTCGTTGCGCCCTGAACAAAAGCCGTGAATTCAACCTCATCTATGATGGCACCAAAGAAGTCCCTATGAATCCCTTGAAGATATACGACGTCTGCGACATCCCACAGCCGCTTAGTAACCCAGGTAAATTGGTTAAATACGAAGAAAACAAAAACATAATAGAGAAGACTCGACTTAACAGGCATCTTTAAATCATCTTTACAACTGCGCCTCCATTTCACTTGCCTCAGTCTTTACCCTGTTTCTCCCCCCACAGGCTCCTCAGACGCTGGTTCTTGGACTCCATATGATGAAGAGGGCGGGGAGGAAGATGTTCCAGATACACCAGAGTCTCTCCCTCCATACCCATCCAATGGTGACTAACTGGTCCTCTTTCATCACTCTCATACTTGTATTCACTGGCTGTAGATCAATACAGGGTGGAGAAAAAAACAACAATTTTCAGTCAGTGAAGAGCGATGGATTGCCTGCTGCATTAGTTAATCTATTCTTTTCTCTTTCCGCAATTAGGCACCAGCCCCTCTCCTCTCATTATGTGGTCTCCCGTTGGCTCGGATTCGTCCATGCAGCCTCCGAGTTGCCCCCCTTCAGGCGAGGTGTGGCCCAAAGAGGAGCCTGGTAAAGTCTGGCCTAAAGAGGAGCCTGTGGATGTGGAGATGCACCCCAGCCCCCTGGTTGAGATGCCCCCTGCTCCTCTGCCTGATCCCATCATGCAACCCCCTTCCATACCTGAGGCAATGTTCGCCTCCCCAGAGATGTGGATCAGCTCCCTCCCAAGTGAGTATACCCTTCTGCTAGTAGATGAGAAGAACACTGTAGTGGAAGGATGACAGCATGTTGATTAAATGGGCAGCATAACCACAGACATCCCTGTACATTCAGACATAGTTCTAAAGCACATTTTATACTTTAATGAAAATAGCGCCTCTGCACGTAAACTGACACTGTTTGGCACATATTTGAGGTTGAAAAGGGTCTCTGCATAGGTGTTGCTTACCTGCCCAAGAATCTCAACTTCGCGGCGAGTTTACGCAAGTCGTGCACTCTGATTGGTCGATCATAGGGGCGATCATGATGACATCCAAGTCTTCAAGCTCCAACTGCTCCAACACGTCCCGTCCCTCCAGCTGCATTGCTATAGTCGCCTCCATGTTTGTTTTTACCGGTGAATGTCGGCATGTCTGCTTCCTGTTCCTCTCCTCTTCTTCTATGTATAAAAACTTAAATGTAAGCGCCGCCGCGTTCTTTGCATTTGCGCTTTACATTATGTTTACGTTACATTCGACTATAAAATGCGCTTAACATGCGTGTTCATTTGTCTCTGACCCAGTGACAGACCTGGAGGTGCAGTTCCAGTACCGGGGGAAGGAGATGTGTCCTACGATGACGGTCAGTAACCCCCAGGGCTGCAGGCTGTTCTACGGGGACCTGGGCCCCATGGTCAACCAGGAGGAGCTGTTTGGGCCCATCAGCCTGGAACAGCTACGCTTCCCGACCACAGAGCACATAACCAACGACAAGCAGAGAGTCTTCACTAGCCGCCTGCTGGACGTTATGGACCGAGGCCTAATCCTGGAGGTCAGTGGCCATGATATCTACGCCGTCCGTCTCTGCCAGTGCAAGGTGTACTGGTCCGGCCCCTGTGCTCCAAACCCCGCTGCGCCGAACCTTATAGAGCGCCAGAGGAAGGTCAAACTCTTCTGCCTGGAGTCTTTTCTCAGTGGTAAGTAGAATTCTTACTGAAACATGCGTCCTGCACTTTAGAGTTGGATAGTTCCCAGGAGGATGATATAACTAGTGGTCTGTATAGATTCCTGTAGATTTTGTTGATAATACAGTATCCTGTGGGAAATAATTATAACAGGGTGTTTTTTTTGTGTGTGATGTGCAGGTGTGATAGCCCATCAGCGTGGCCAGACACCAAGCCCCCCTCAGTTTGACATCAACCTGTGTTTTGGAGAAGAGTGGCCTGATGGCAGGCCCAGGGAGAGGAAACTTATCATGGTTCAGGTGAGACACGTCGATGTCTTTGTAACAAGATTTTGGTCATGATTCTTTTTAAGGCAAGTCTGTTGTGGGAATCTTTTTCCCACGGTGCTATAGTTATGGCGCTGTGGTCATCAAGAGGAAAGTTCAGGTCAGAGAGACACTCCTCCGTACCTGTGCACTATCAAACTTCATCAATGTTTACAGCACTTGAGAAAACTGTTTCCTACATGTTGTGTCTGTTCTTTATTAAGCATTATTCTATTTATTAAAGGACTACTTAATATTATTATTTTACTTCAACTATGACTCTTCACACAATCCTGTTTTCATATTCAATAAGAAAGAACTACATGTCTTTGCCATAAATGCACCATGGGACTGTCCAGAATCTGTGCTTGTTTCACATGTGTTTTGTGTTGAGTCTCCCATGCTGTGACTTAACTGGTCCTTTGTTCCTCCTCTGCCCTCCAGGTCATTCCAGTGGTGGCACGCATGATAAGCGAGATGTTTTCTGGAGACAATACACGATCCTTTGACAGTGGCAGCGTTCGCCTGCAGATTTCAATCCCAGATATCAAGGACAACATAGTGACCCACCTTAAGCAGCTATACTGCCTGCTACAGACCCACCAGGGCCAAGACGGCTGGCCCTTGCCCCCGGGGCAGGGCCTGAACATCGTCCAGGCTTTGCAGGCCCAGTGAAGCCGCCCACACTGTTCCCCGTCAGGCCAAACTGTAACGTATAGCTCTGGTCACTGCACCTGTCACACTGCTGCTGAGAGCGGCCTGTAGTTAGCAAAGAAGTACTTATGTGTAATCATATTTAGAGGTGTGCACAATATAGGATTCATATGCATTCAGCCTTTCTCTAGTATGACTACGCTTTTCTGTACATAGAAATAGTGCTATGAAGCATTATGTGTGCAGGAACCATAGGCGGATTTGGTGACCGCACGGACCAAAGTCCTGCTTGCTGCGAGGCAACATTTAACATAGTTAATGAGTTACAGACATTACTGTGTGCCTTATTTATCCAGAATGGGTCAGTGACTACCACATTCCCACTGTCTATGACTTTTCCTGGTGCCTGTTATACATGAAACAACACATGATGTCTTTTGTCTTCTCAGCTCATATGAAATGTAAATTATATTGAAGCAAGGCATTGACTATGGGATTTGTATATTTTGGAAAAATATAGGCAAACATGAATGGTATTGCGGGTGGATATATATAATACATGTTTCTTATGTCATTCATTTAATTACTGTAGTGTATGCTGTACTCAACTGTTTGAGATCCCATTATTGTGAGAGCACATGTAATGTGAAAACCTTCTCTTTTAACAGAATTATTCATTTTCTGATAATTTGGCCTGCTTTTTTTTTTCTTCAGTTTTATTTTTCCATTTATATAGTAGGATATTTTTGTATGTACATTTTCTCAAATAAGATTTTAAGCCATTTATTTTATCCAGGCAGCCAGATTCTTAAACCAAACGTCATCCTAACTGTATGTTATGCAATGGATGTCACTGCACTTTGGGTGCTGAATTATGTTTTATGGCTAGTTGAATGTCAACGCATTTACCCTTTGATTGTATTTTTATTTTATCAAATAAACATGACAAAATAATGTTCGATTGATTATTTTTATGAGCAGAAGCATGTGAACTGTTGTGAACTGTTGTTTCTTGGCAGAAAGCGTAATCTGTCTGTTTTGATTGTCTGAAAAAGGGAACTCTTGTCCTTAATGTGCTTTTTTTTTTTTTTTTTTACCTAACCTTTCTCAAAGAAGGTTAGGTAAAAGAAGTGTGTTTGTTTATGTCTAGTTGACTGGGTCTGAGCAGCACTGGTCTGAGTTTATTGCAGTTCCTCACCTTGTGAAACCGCTCATGCAGCATCACTGACATCTAGTGGCTGCACCAAACAGCAACAGGCCCAGGATAATATACTGAAGTTGTGCAATGTGATTTGGGCTAATATCGATCTCAATAGAGACCTAGATTCCTGAACTTCCAGAGTGAGGCTAGGTTGTTTGGTCAGTACATTCATTTCATTGTTAACTTTTGAACATTAAATGCCAAATACATGATGTCATTGATTATTTTACATGGATTTCCATGCCTCTCTCTCCTGCTCTTCTGCCTGCAGCAGCAGCCTCCTGGCTCCAGAGCTTCTTAAATAGAAAGGAGTTACAGGAATCATTGATGTCATAATACTGTAGGTTGATTTTGAAAAACAAATGCGTTATGACCGGCCTCATGACTTAACTGATTCAAAGAACTCTGTTTTCAGGCAGCAGTCAGATGAGCTACCAACAGTCAAGTGGCATTTAGAAAGCAGTGATGGCAGCTGACAGAGGTCCAATGTTACAGTCACTTTACAATGTCACTTTCTGTTGCCAATGTAAGGGTGATGTCATAATAGTTATCTGATGTGGGACGATCCCTGCCACTCCGTCTCAGTTGAAATAAAACAACGATGCTGATAATTTATGCATTGAATACCATAAATATTATTTTATACTCTGAATTCTCAACCTTTGCTGTAGGTCTTATTGATTAAAATTAAACATTTAAGATTAAATTAGGCATAATATACTAAAAAAAAAAAAAAGAAAGGTGTTAACACCCATAGCCCACATAATAACAGAGGGCCTAGAGATACATTGTTTAGGTTTGATTTCAGAAAATCAAAGTTATGCTATACTCTGCCTGAACAGGGATTCCTGTGATTGGGTTAGGTTTTTATTTAGCCAGGTTCTGATGATTTTCTGAATGGAAGATAGGAATTGAAAAACATTAGATTTAAATGTGTTGATGGATAGATGACAATAATTATTTGTGGATTTTGTGGTCTTTTCTCGCATTCATATTACTCCCTTGTAAAGTCTTCTGTGGTAAATAAGGTGTTTGTTTTGTTCATGTTCAGTACCTCAGAGGAGAGATAATCCCATGTATGATGGTGAAATTGTTTGGTGACATCAATCTAGAGGCTTTTTGCTTTGATTGTTCTGTTGGCGAAATGTATCTGTATTTAGATAAACTGAACATGAACCCCCCCTTAAGCAAGTTGGTAACATTAACATCAACCAATCCTCATTCTTTACTCTCTTCCTTACAAAGTAGCTGTGGGAGGGTTCACATATTAAGGCCTATAGAGTAACTTGTTGTCTGCTATGGGGAAGAAGAAAGTTGGGACAATGTGGCTCGATGTTGTCAAGCCTGTGTTATTGTAAGCTGGAATGTGATGAGAAAATGCCTGAAAGGTACACAAGTTCTCATTTATAATCCTGGAGAATTTACGAGGCATCTTCCTCCTTATCCAGCAACCTTTGGTCGAAGGGAATGGCGCACTAAACACCCAGCACACCTCAACCCAGGTGCCTCAAAGCTGTCCAAGTATATCCTATCGATCATTTTGCTTCTGATCGTGGACTTTGCCCTTCTCCTTTATGAGGAAGTCTTGGGTGTATTTTTCCTATGACTGAGACACAGGTCTGGAACATGAGTTGTGTTTGTACCAAAGGAGAGGAGGAGGATAGATAGGCTAATACAGGAGTAAATAAGAAGTAAATAACAGCAACATTCACCGCCAGACATCAAAGGTAAGTGACTTGTGACATCTCCACGGTAACCTGGATATACGTATCTTATTTATCTGTCTATATAGTCTTTACTGAAGCGGTGCTAAGCATTGGGCTAATTCAGATAACAAGCTAGACAACATGACAAACACCTTATCACCACTCTGATTCATTAAATATCTGAATAAGATTGTGTTTACGGTAGAAATCTCATTAGAGAAGATGTAATTCAGGTGGAAGACTTGTAATTCTTGTTAGACTTATTGTGTGAAACTTTCCTGACCATTTGTATTTGTGTTTGAAATCTGTTTATTTTGTGTGTTAACATTAAAATGGCAGGTGTCCTTTACAAATGGATTTAATTCATATGTTTGTTGCATAATACTGCTAGCAAACATGTCTTTAAAATGTGCAAGCCCTAGGAAAATTCTAATAGCACCATAAAGATACGTTGAGAGGTTGATCATAGTGCTGTGTTGCTAGGTGACCATGACTAGTTGATAATAACATCAAGGCAATAATTCATGAATTCATCGCTGATAATTAAGATATACCTGCCCTGCTACATTAACTATGACACATTTCAATTTGAACATATATAAAAGTAGTGTTTTTCACCAACATAACATGGTGGATTACAGGATTTTAAGATCATGGGCTTTGAATAAAGACCCATGGTAACACAAATATCTCAAGTAAGTTTCAAATAAGTTTATTTATATAGCTCTTTATCACAAGCATGAATCAAAGGGCTTTACATCCCTTTTACATCTATAACCTTATCCTAATGACGAATCAGCTCAAACTAATTACATCAGTCATTCACAGTGTGTATGTAATATCACATTATATAATATTGCAGGTGTGTCAACCCAGTTCTGAAGATGTTCAGGAGTAACAGCCCCCTTGACTGTGATACCAGTAGCTATGCAGGATCTATCCAGTCTAAGTATATATTTCCTTTTTGTGCTTTGTGTAATTTCTGCAATTGTGCAGTTGATTGATTGATTAATTCATTCCTTGGCGTATTATCAATGTTGTAATAACTTTGGCAGCGGTTATTCCACTATGGATGAGGTGTCATCACAGGCATCGGGTCTGTCGAGGCCCAGTGCAAAGTCAATTTACAGTAAGTTAAAACTACTTCATACAACCAATTATTACAGGTGTTTAATTTTATGACAGATTTCTGTTATATGTAAATGTATTCCAACAGTGCATAGGAAGGAGTATGCAGAATCCATAAACAAGATGATGGACAAATTTCAGTACAGAGTGGAGGTATCATTTTACAAACACACACCGAGCTGTTAATCTTGTCATCATGATAGCGTGACTTTGATTGTACAACTGTGGCTGAGACTTTGCATGTATTATTACAGTTGTTCCTAATATAATCAGGATCTTTATTCGTACGCATGCCAGCTATTCTGAATCATGCCACAATCGTGTATTTAATGCCTCTCCTCCACAGCACTTGTTCACTTGTGAGCTGGATGGGAAGGAGGTGAAAACTGTGGGTGACTGTGTAGAGCGTCTGAAGCTGCTGGATGGTATGGGCCGTGTGTGGGGTCAGGACATGATCCTGCAGGTGCGGGGGGGCGATCTGCTGCTGACAGACATTGAGACCAAGGTATGCATTACAGTATGTGAGACCCAGAGGTGACTCAAGTCAAGTCTCAAGTCTAAATGTAGTCTCAAGTCTAAATGTAGATCAAGTCAAATCAGAGCAAATCAAGAGATCATTACCAATTTAATGTCTTAAAGAAAACAAAATATCTAGGACTTTTCAATGCAATATCGTTTTAATAGGATAAAAACCTGATAAGAGCATCATGAGTTTGATTTCTATGATCAGTTTCAACTTCAATAAATTCAATCTTTCCATACAAATTCAGAAATCAGAATTTAAATTCAGTTTTCTGTGGAACAAATCTCATAACTTTTAATTTAAGTCATTTACACAAGACACAAGATCTTTTGTCAAGACTTTAGAATGACTTTTCAAGTCATCAAAGTACAAGTCAAAGTCAAGTCCCAAGTCACCAGAACCCAAGTCAAGTCAAGTGTCAAGTCTTCTCTTCATGCATCAAGTCAAGTCTCAAGCAATTAAAATTGTGACTCCAGTCTGACTGGAGGTTGATGCGGTGGTTTATGTATTACAGTCCACATAAATATCTCGTTCCTCTCTTCTGTCCCTCTGTGGGACGTAGGAGGAGCTGGAGTCCCTGGCTCTCAGCAACATCCTGGAGCTCCAGGCCGTGCTGGACAGTGGAGTGTATCACTCCCTGCTGATGGTGTCAGTCCAGGACCGCAGGAAGAAGACCACCAGTGTCTTCATGTTCCAGTGTGAGGAACTCAGGGTGAGGACAAACCCACAGAAACGGTACTTAACAACTCACATGTGTGAATGAAATGAATGAATGTTTTCTCTTTTTTTTTGTAATTTATAGGCAGACTACATTAAAAAGGATCTCTCCAGAGCACTTTCACGCAAGCGAGAAGATGCAAGCATCAGGTATGAACCTTTAGGTGATTGTGCGCACATACCGACACCTTTATCCGTTCTTTTCCTCAAAACACCTCTCACATCTTTTGAAGCAGCAATGTAGGAAACACGGCTGGATGCGAGGCGATTAAAAATCTTCGTAAAGCTGCCCCACCCCCTGAGCCGAGAGAACTGAAGCCCGCAGGAGACTCACCGTCCCACTGGAGCACTCCTGACTATGGTGAGGCAGCGGCACAGCAGAGGCAACTTCACATTTCAACTATTCATGACTTCACTGGATATTTTCAGATGTAGATTAAAACCTGCAAACGCCTCTCCATCTGTCTTTTGTTGTACATTTAGAAGATGATGATCTGCCTGCACCTGTGCTGGTTTTACCCCGGAAGGAGGCCTCACCTCCCAGAAAGGAAACACCACCGCCCTCTCCACCGCCCTCCACCATCGAAGAAGAACCTTTGCCTCCTCTACGCCCGTACACAGAGCTTGACAGGAATGTGGTCAGTGTCCTCTTCATAGTCAAGAGGCAGGAAATGTGAAATACCATACCATAACAATTTAATGTATAATTAGAATTTACATTATATTTTTGTAAATGTAAAATTCAATGCATGTTAGTAACATCTAGGAGATGGGAGTGAATGAGCAATTGTTAATTGTTCGTCTTTCTTCACAGGATATCTTGAATCATATTTTCAGTGACCTTGAAATCTTTATGGGACAAGTAGCTGCAGTAGTAGCGAAAGATGAAAAGAAAAAGAAGAAAAAGAAAAAGAAGGGCAACGGTAATTTTAATGAAATTAATCTCCAAATGACGCCAGAAGCAGCTTGTATTTAAATGGAAGAAAATCACTGTTAGTCCTGGCAGTACTCAGCCAACATTGGCACATATTACAATGACAGATTTACATTTTTTGTTTTTTGTTTGTTATCATCAATGTATTTTGACTTTGTGTTTGCAGTCATAGAGGGCATGCCGCCTGTGGATGACTTTGCAACCTGTCTCCAGAAGATCAAGTGTGGTTTCAACCTTCTAGTGTGTCTCCTTAATCATATTTACCTGCTATCATCACGGTCGCTGTTACTCTCATTCATTCTGTAATGTACAGTATCAATGAAGATGTGTTTATTTTGACAGGGGGAGCTCAATGGAAAGATTAATAATCCCAGTGCCCCTGAATTTGTCCACTGCCTCTTCTCCACCCTTGGATTTGTAAGTCACCACAATCTTTGAATTGTTAAATTAGTTTAGTCTCTGACTGTATTATACATGGATTATACTACTATATAATCCACTACTATACAAATAAAATTATTATTATAAGAATATATGCAATATTTATCATATATCTGGATGATATATAAGAATTTGTAAAGCTTCTAAATGCACTTAAAAGTCATATTACCATCAAATATTATCAATATTTGCATGAAGAGCTCTGTCAATCAATTTGAAAAAAACAAACAAAACAAATGCATTACCATGTTCTGGCTTTTTATGTTTGGGCTACACTTTTGTTCATTTTTGAATTAAGGTTTGGACATTTTCACATATGATTTAGCCTGTCCATACAAAATTATTTTCTACAACAAAATTTTATTACCCTTTGCGTCACTTCAGTCACTTAATTTTTTCACTTAATTTTTTTATTAACATAGTCCCTACTGTCGCTGCCTGAGTGAGTTATCCTTTTTCCTCACTAGGTGGTGTCTCACTGCCCTCAAGATCTGCCACCAACCATCGTGGCTCCCCTGTTCACTCCTGAGTGTATCCGTCTTCTGAGTGAGGAAGCCACAGCTGAGGAGGACCAGCTGTGGCAGTCTCTGGGAGACCCTTGGAACATCCCCAGGTGGGACACTGAGCAGCCAGTGTTGTGTTGTCGAGGATAACTAGTTTGTTGTTTTTATACTCACACAGTGTTGCAGTACCCTACACGCTCTTGCATTGCTCTGTGGTTTTTTAAAATGTGTTATATGAATAAAATTTTTTGAGCAGAGGAGAGTGATAATAAAGTGTCATGATGATAACCAGCTATGATTTTGACAATGTGACGTGTTTACTGGATGTGTCACCAGTACCAAATGGCCAGAGGATGATGAGGACATTCCGACTTACACTCTGGAGTTCTTTGATGGCTGGCAGCCCCCTGAGGTGACTGAGGCACCTCAAGCCAGAGAGCCAGTGAGCAGTCAGGAGAGTCGGCGCTCTGCCCCCAACCAGGTACATCTTTACATCAGACATTCTCCATTGCAGATGGGCATGTATTTTGTGAGTAGTGACTGTGCATGGATTCTTGATTCTGGACAAAAAATTCAACTTAAAAAACAAAACAAAAGAAAACAAAAATAATAACACCACATACAGTAGTGTTCAAATAAATATGACTATATATATATATATATATATATTACTTTTTCTGTGTAGAAATCAGCCCAGCGGACTCCATCATCACCACGGTATGTACACTGATATAAAGTAAAATGCAATGTAGTGTAAAGATCTTGAGCCTCAAAGGTCTAAAGTATCATGGCTATAATATGCATTTCTGCTTCTTCTGCTGTTTTTCAGCCCAGATGATCCAAAGCCCAATTACATGCGTGTTATGTATGACTTCATTGCAAGGAACCACAGAGAGCTTAGCATCACCAAGGGTGAGATAGTTGAGGTGAGTGCCAGTGACACCAACCAGCCACTCTTCCAGTTCTTTCCCCTGTTTGGTCAACAATATTATAACTAATGCCACTCCAATTGAAAGCTCCATAATGTCTTCAAGACCGTGGTCAGTCTGTGTTTTGTTCATTCACAGTTACTGGACGTGTCAAAGCAGTGGTGGAGAGTGAGGAACGCCGGAGGGGAGGAGGGCTTTGTTCCCAATAATGTCCTGGAGTCTCTGGATGAGGAACCTAACGAGGTGATTACCACTCACCACGAACACTAAGACACTGTGGGTCAGTTTAGCATTGTGGAGAGCATCAAAATGTGAAATAGTCACTACGATCCTAATTGGAGGTGAAAGTAAATGTGCACAACAGTACAGTGAATTGAAGTAGTGCCTTGGAAAATGAAACAGAATGGAAAAACTGAAGGAATCCCAAAACTATATCAAACTTACTTACTGTACCACACAATATCTGATGTGCTTGCGTGTAATTATCTGTCAATTCTTAGTCCTGTCAAAGACTTTGACCTTTTGACTAACATTTACCTGAGGAAATGAGTCACCAATATGATTCAGATGGACTAACATTTTCTGACCATTAACTGCTGTCTAATCTATGGTTGCAGAATATATAGAACTGAATTGGCTGAGAAGCTTTGTTGTAATTGACCTTATGTGTTCATCATTTGCAAACCCTCTGTGGCAACTCTGTGAAACTGTATTTTAAGGGTGATAGTGCCATTGGTATAATATACTGCCTAATTGTCATCCTTATTATATTAAAATTAAATCAATTACATTACCATTCCATTGTTTTAGCAACCTGGCGGTTCCCCTGTCCTAACCAAGAGGTCCAAGCCTGCAGAAGTGAAGGCCTGGCTTGAGTACAAGGGCTTCAGTAAAATGTAAGTGCTGCACACCCATATTAGATTAGATATTAGATTAGTATAGATTATTAGATTAGATGTGCTGGATTTAAACCCCCTGTGTTCGTCTCTGATCATAAATGTATTGCATTTGATATCTGTTTTGAAGCAGATACCCGTCAACCTAAACAGATCATGTGCTCTTGCAAGTTTAACAATCAAGCTGCTTTTCAATTTTCCTCAGCTTTTACTGATGCAAGTAAATGTATCACTAAGTGTGCACATACCAACAACCTAGTCAACCTTAAATGCCATGGCCACTATCAAAACTAGATCTATTCCTCTTTGCTGTTTGAAGGAAGGTATTCAGAGGCTGAGACAAAAATGTAGAAAGGCTGCGAGAAGCTGAAAAAGAGGAGAAAAACAAAAAAAACTCCAGTATCTCAACATGAAATATCTTTTGTCCACATACAATCAACACGTTAAGGATGCTAGAGCTGCTTATTTTTTTCTAAATTAATCATCACCAACCAGAATAATCCCAGGTCTATGTTTAACACCTTGGATACACTTGTTACTCCTGCTCCACCAGCTGTCCCTGCCTTTTCAAATGCTGACTGTGAAAACTTTCTTTTTAACCATTTTTTGTGAATGAGATCACTAGTATCAGATTGCAGATCACTTTTTCTCCTCCCACTAGTGTTGTTACCCCAGCCTGCCCCCTGCCTTCTGAGCCAGTTTAGCCCAGTTTCTCTGCATGACCTCACTGAAACAGTCTCTCACATGAAATGATCATCTAGTCCACTTGATATTATTCCCCCACCCCTTCTCACAGAGGCGATAGTTGCTATTGGCCCCTGACTGCTCGATACTGTAAATAGCTCCCAGACATCTGGTTGTGTCCCAGATTATTTCAAGCCTTCAACAAAATCAACCTATTTCCAAGCTGCCCTTCATTTCCAAGTCATAGAAAAAGTAGTTTCCAAACAGCTCCTGGATGTGGTACAACTAAACAACATTTTTGAGAAGTTTCAATTGGGCTTTCTCCAGCATGACTCCACTGAAACGGCTCTTCTTAAAACCAATGTAATCTTAAAGCACTTTGATCCAGGGGAATGCACTATATTAGTTCTACGGGACCCTAGTGCTGCATTCAGTACTATCGACCACCTTATCCTCCTTGATAGGCTTAATAAATGGGTTGGCATATCTGGAATAGACAAATTATTTTCTTCTTACCTGTCCATTCATTCACATTCAGTGTCTCTATAGGTGACTTTGGGGTGCCGCAGGGATCAATCTTGGGTCCAATTTTATTCTGCCTGTAGGCCTTTATGCTTCCTTAAGAACATATAATCCATCAATGTGTTTTTTAACATTGCTATATTGCTCAATTCTACAAAAGTACCTGACTGCCATTAAGAACCTGATGGCACAGAAGTCTCTCCAACTAAATTCTGCTAAAACAGAGATGCTTATTATAGGCCCTGACCGTTTATCAAAAGATATAAAATCATGCATTGGTCCATGTTTTCTAATATAAAATCCTGCTCCAAAAACCTTGACATGATATTTGATTACATTTTGACAAACAAATCAACACAGCTGTGAAAGTCCGCTTTATTTCTATCTGACAGAGACCTCTTGGCTGTTCCCCAGACTAGGCTGAAGCTTAAGGGAGATTGGGTGTTTGAGGTTGCAGCCCCTAGACTGTGGAACAGCCTCAGATCTGCCTCCTCCATCAACATTTTTAAAAACCGTCTCTAAACCCATCTTTATTCTTTAGTCTTTGAATCTGCATGACAAGCCTGTGAATGTACAGTATATGTGTGTTCCTGTATTGTGCATGTGTATGGGGGGTTGTAGGCATTACTATCTGGTCTGTCAATTGTATTGCATTTGTTTTGATTCTTGTTTCAGGACATTAATACGTAATACTCCCCCACACCCAATATTGATTAATCACATATCAATATTACTGATTTATCTCTGTCAGCACGGTGCGCTGTCTAGGCTTGCTGAGTGGCTCTACGCTCCTAGGGATGACCAGAGAGGAACTGAAGACAGTCTGTCCAGAGGAAGGAGGGCGAGTCTTCTTCCAACTACAAGCAGTCAAGTCTGCCTTGGCTGTAAGTGACAGACTACAGAGTAACTTCATTTGTCACCACTGTTAGTCTGGAACTTAATCATACTCACAGATAAAAGGTAGTTATAATACAGCCGGCCCTTCTGTTTTTTGTTTCAACACTGTAGCTTGCCAACGAGGTCAGACCAGCAATGCCGTAAGATGACATCAGAGAGGAAGACCAGAGAATGAGGAGTGAAGAAACACATGAACCTCGACTGCCAATCATCAAGGACAGAAACCATTAGGACCAAATGGCTCATCAATACTTAGATAAGCCAATTCCTCTAAAATGAATAAATAAGTCAGCTAATATTAAGCAATGAAAAGTGAGTTATGTTTACAGTATGTTTGGCATGTCGTGAATGTATATTGTATTATTATACTTTCTCACTCACATTCACAATACATCCCTTAATAAGTGTTTAAACTTAATATATTCCCACATATTGTATAAAATGTGTCACTTTGAAATGTATGATGATTAATGTATGTCTACAATTATTCTCAAATGTGTGAACATAGCATGGAATCGAATCAGTTGGCACGTTTTGTGACTCAGCAGTAAATTGAATTACATCAAGCAAGTTATACTAAGCTAATGGTCAGTGGCAATACCTTCCTGAGTAACTATAAAGGTTAATGTTTTGAATTCTGTATTGAAGAATCCATCACTGGGTGAGCAAAGACAGGATAAGCTTTTTTGGTCACTGAACAACGTCATGTAATTAAAAACTTGTCTTTTGCTTAAAAACAAAACACTGGTACAACACAAAAGTTCGATGAATAAACATGCTTTATTTCATTCTTCAGACATTACACATGAACCTTATCAGAAGCATCTGAATTTGTAAAACACTGGCAATCCATTTCAAGCCATGACAATGACTATAGATCACTGAATACAATAAGACCAAATTAAAAACGTAATTATGTCAACAAGAAAAAAAAAAAAAAAAACTTGACAAGACTGTGTAAAAACAAAGATGCTTTATGAGAAAAATATCAATTGAACACAAAAATATATTGAGTGTGAGCATCAGAATACTTGTAATCAATGTATTGTGAAATTAGTACACAGTAACACATCAACATGAATATTTCAACATAAGAAAACCTCAACGTACATGAATTGGTGAATTGTCAATCTGTGAACATAGTGATATTTGAATAATTGGTGGTTTTTGTGTGGGCAACCTGCCTGATACCAGATAATCATCGCATTACTGATCGCCACATGAGGAACACTGAACAGCATCTTGGACTCCAAATGGCTTCTGCTATTCTTTCTCTGGTGAATCACTTCTTGTGTGCTATTATTCATTGGGATACAACATTGCTGCTGCTGAGGACAGCAGCACAGTACAGCAACAGGACAACATCAGAGAATAATATTGTGAGGTAGGGTGCACTATAGTGTGCATGCCACAGACAATTGGTTCTCTGGTAACTATAATCCGTGAAGAGGCAATATGAAACATGAAGTGGAGTCTACATTAAAAAAGTCAACGGCGGCCTCTTTCAAAAGGAAAAATCCTGATGAACGGATGGGAAAGAAGGTGTAAATCAGCCATTTTCTAATAGTCTCTCAGTGTGATAACGTGCCATACCAGGGACTGAATACAGGCATCTGAAGCTTTGGCATTGACAAATCATGCATCATCACCCTCTTAACTTCTAAATTAAAAAATAATTCCCACGATTACCTTGCAAAATGTTGCTACGTACTCAATAAGATGGCCTTTATGCATTAAAACTACAAAAGGCCAACGCTATTGTTGTGATGTACAATAAGGGTCAGCGTTTAAATCGTGTTACATCCTGTGTGTGTGAGTGTGTGGGTGTGTGTGTGTGTGTGTGTGTATAGAGGTCAATGTCTGACATACTATTGTACAGAAATCTTTTGGCTTTAAAGTAAGAGGTATTAATCGTGTACCTATCCATCATGGATTTGATAGGTGTTTTACAACACTCAACTGAGAATTACAAGGAATATTCAACAGAGTAGAAATAAACAAGGTATGAAGAAAAAAAGCAAATATTAAATAGGCAAAACAGACACTGAAATACTGGGTCCAATTATCTTAAGTTTAACAAATTAAAAAGGCTAGGAACAACAAAATTGTATGAACAAATTCTGTACTTTTCTTTTTGTGACAGTACCAATTCACAATGATCTACAGCAACAAAACTAAGTTTGAAACCTAGACATCAATATATTTTTTATATAAAATTTCTTATCTCTATAGCCTTTAAAAAAATACACTTTGTACATGAAATCCAACAATCACACGAATTCCACCATGTTCAACACACACAACCCCAGTGCATCCCTTAACACTGAGAAGCTACTGTATCTGTCCTGAATTAAGATGGATTCTCATCCATCGTCCTAATGATCTACTTTTCAAAGTAAACATGTATATAAACAAATACGTTACAGTTGGTTATTCATATAAAGGCTGACATTTTAGGATGCATTCTGTTTTTACTTTCTATAATATACTGTATGGTAGCCTACTGTATGTGACAATCATCTTTTTAATAATTTTACTACTTCAGGTCAGTATTTTTTAGAACAGTCTTGGCATCAAGTATTACTTTACAGTAGCAACTATGTTCAAGAAAAATGCTCACAGTTTGATGGACAGTTGGAACATGGCAGGGAGAAGGGTATGATAATGTGGATGAGTATATACGATGCAAAAAGTTGGTGATCCCATCTTTGATCAGATTTGGGGTGAGGTTGAAAAATGCCATAAGTACCCATGCAACAGTCTTAACCATGTCCCAGCACGGTTTGCACATTTCCACAGGGTGTACAATACAGAGTTCAAATTTGTTTGCTGAACCAAATAATCACTGCAAACATATTTCATGACAGCTGGTCAGCAGCCCTGAATGTGTTGATGCTTTACAGTACAGCTTGCTGTAAACAACTTCTCATTCTCTCTCTTGCCATCTCTTATCCATGCAGGCATGCAGAAAAAAGCACTAAGAGCAGAGAACTAGAAACAAAACTTTCCTCTTCAAGGGAAGGCCAAGGTAAAGACAAGTTTACACTGAGCATGCAGCCAGGTGGTTTCAGTTCCATTGGCATCTTATTACAACAGCATATAGGCCTATATGATTGAAGAAAAAAGATGCAGTACTTGTAGGTGATAAAGACAGGAACTTTACACATGAAAACAGCTTGGAGAGAGATGGGCAAGCGGTGCCCAAAACTAAAATTAAAAGGCACTGGTAAGTCTTGGCTTGGTGCATACAGTGCACTGCATGCAGAGGGAAAAAAATAATCCACAACTTTCTAGGGCCGACCCGTGGGGCCTCGCCTAGTTCTAGCTTTTCTGTAGGGCCAGGGGAGGGAATGGATGGGATCAAGGCCCGTGTACAAGGAGGTACAGACGGTCCATATATTCAATGGACACAGTGAGGTAATGGTAGGGGCGTTCCCCTTGGACGATGCTGAATTCATCCTCCTTTAATTGTGCTCCAACGTAAGCTGTGGTTGAAGGGCTCTATCATGCACACCTCCACATCACATCGCTTCTGCCACGGAAACAAATCATCAGACAGAGACATATGCTGCTATGGTACAAATCAGCTCTTCTCAGGGGTGTATTAAAACAAAAGGAGTTTCTATATTTACTGGAAAGCATTTCAACTGCAGCTAAAAATAACTCCAATTGCTGTTTGCTTCATGGAATGTTTGCAGTCAACCACCGGAAGTTGGCTCCTCTCTAACTTGAGGGCTTTAGTGTCTGCTGGCGTTTCTCTTTGCTGTTTAATTCAGAGCCGATATATAAATCATGGAAGCATGCTGTGTGTGCAATCCTTTGCAAATAAATGAGCTGAAATCACACTGAACACAAACAACAGCTGATATCCAGCACTGCAGCGCTCAGGCAGAGGCGGTACCCTCTTGCTCTGGGTCTTTCTGATTTGATTTATACGGGACGGGTTTACTGTAAAGAGTTTTCACGTGCTGTATGTCAGTGTTTAAATGCATCTCTGCAATATCAATGGTGAATTATAAACATGCCACTGAATCACAGAATGCTTTACATGGATCATCTGATGGCTTTGGCAGGACAGGGTGGGGAGCAGGGACTAAGAAATAAGTTGGGTGAAGAAAACACTGCCTGCCAGTGTCTGTGGTGAGGAAAACACCCTTAGTGTCTCCCTGCTGTTTTTGTGCATTAATGAACGACCCTGGAGCTGGTCATCCCTGCTAACCTTAGTCATGCTGATTGAGACTGAACATGTCACAGTGAACAATAGGAAGAGAGGCTAAAGAAATGGAGTTGGGGGTAACCTCGAGCTAATAAAAAAAAATGGTGGAGGAAAATATGGGGTTGGAATCCCTTTTCTGCAACCTTAAAATGGATCTACACCAACACTAGAAACACAGGAAGGTTGGAGTTGAAGCACCCTGGGAGTGCCATATCCTTGGCTTTTTGGTAGCTGTGTAGCTGTGAGTGTGCGGTACGATCAGAAGTGGGGTGAGGAGCAGGATTCCTCTCATACCATGTCTCTTCAGTGTCATGCTAGGAGGGGCCAAAGAGTGGGGGATTTACTGGAGGAGACGGGATGATTGTGATTTTAGGGCCGTCCCGGGAAGGGGGCCATGGACAGGGTGTCCTCCTCATCGATGGTGTCCAGCTCCTCGGTGCGCACAGCATGAGTAATGAGGTTGAGCTCCTCACAGAGCGTCTCGCTGCGGTACGCCACGCGGATATCAGGGACGTTGGTACGACGGATATCGTTGCTCTCAGGACCCTCCTTGGAGTTGTTGGGGCCCAACCAGTAGCTCTTAACCTGAAGTTAGGAGAGGCCAGATGAGTGGAAACCTCAGGTACCAATAAAAACACAACACCTACAAAACAATGCTCACTCTACTGAAGTTTCCATCACCCATGATTTTGAAGCAAGTCAATTGGGCGCACTGACCAAATTCCAGGGGACATTTTATATCTAAGAGGGTAGTGGTGGCCGATATGGCCTGAATTTTATATCATGATATTTAAAAAATTTTGGACAGCAATCGTATATATCATAGTATACTTGTTTTTCTGGTGAAGTCATTTGAAATGTGTTAAGTACAAGAACTTAAGGGCAGGTATCACAATCAAATATTCTGATTGTTTTTATTTTTTGTTTTTTTCTGAAACACTCGAGTAAACTTTCTGATAAAACTGAAAAAAAGCTTTCAATGTTAGTACTCGCGCACATGTTTGGACTACAGGTGGTAACACAGGAGCTGCAATGACAGTCGCGCAGCAAAGCTTACAGATGTCCTGCTCAATGTGTGAATTTTTCTAACCAAACCTTGTCCACACAATGGAGGACGCCCCATTTTTTTGGACAATCTCTTCTTCATCTTTGTTCTGTTGGTTTTTGTTTGGTCGGAGATTAGGAGGTGCACGCCTTCCACTTTTACTTCCTTGAAGCTTTGTGTCTCTGCTTACATAAACAAACGTGCATGGGTGCTACTTGTAAAGCAGCCCTACTTACATGTGTGACCAATGACAAAGACGTTAAGTCTGACGCTAAGTCTGTGGAACATCAGTATGCAGAGATTGTTGGCCTCCAGCATTTTTGGCTCATCCGGTAGAAACAGTATGGTAAACCTGAAGTAAACCTAAACCTAAGCACAGATTTCTACTGGTGTATCATTTCTACCAGGGAGGTCAATGGCACAATGGTACAGCCTAGATGAAATCCCCAATATTGCCCTTGAATGTTTGAAAAGATGTAAAATGTACTAAGCGGAGAATAGTGAAATAATGAAAAGAGATATAAAACAGCTACCTTGTGTGAAAACCCACTCATGAGGACGCTGTTCCTTGCCAGCTCACACATGTCACAGGAACTCAGCTTCCACACTTGAGCAGCGATGCTGTACTCCTCCATCAGAGGCTCCTGGGGCCAAGCAAACACACACACACACACACACACACACACACACACACACACACACACACACACACCAGGAAATATGTAATTTCAGAACTAAGAAAAGAAACTTGAGACATTTTACCACTAAGTCACTTCTGATGACTTTTAAATCCTTGCGCACCTGCACCTAAAATGTAGGCCACATGCAGATTCAGACTTCCTGAATACTGACCTTGGTGAAGTGGAACTGAAGGGGATCATCAGTGGACAGAGAGACCATGAGGCCTCTGGACAGGTACTCTGGCAGCGGGTTGCGGTGGTAACTGAGGAACAGGCTGTTGTTGCTCAAAGGTGACATGGCGATGCCAATTTGAGCCAGGTAGTATAGATACTGCAGCACAGGGGCCTGAGGAACATGCATAGGAGAGAGGGGAGAGAGAGAGAGAGAGAGATAACTAAATATAGCCACAAGCTATAGCTATCGCCACATATTGACATTGGATTATCTTAGCCTCAGGCCTCTATAATGGCAGCAGTAGAGCAGCAGCTTTGTCTTATTCAGTCCAGTATCTATTTCTTTTACACTTCTTGTTCTCTCTCTTGCCCTTCCTAGTGATGTGTCTATCAACCTCGTCATCACACTGTAAATCATTGCTGAGGGAGCGATGTGGAACAGTCACTTGGCAGTCTAGAAAGCAGAGTTCATCACAGTCTACGCCTCCCTCCTGTCTCTGCACTTCCTTGCTCTCACAGAGACATGGATCACCCCAGGGAGCACGGCAACACCCGCTGCTCTTTCTGTTGTGTCCAACTTCAGCCATCCTCCTTGGGTTTTGGTCGTGGTGTTGGCAACACAGGTTTGTGGAAGTGGAAATTTATTTTTCACACCTGTCTGTGTATAGTTTTTTATTTGAATTCCAGGCTGTCACTGTAACCCATCCTTCCCACCTTCACATTGTTGTCCTTTATCAAACCCCAGATCCACCTGATTCTCAGCACACTTCCTGAAGATAGGACACCCGTCACTGCTCTAGGCGATGCCAACCTTCCCACAGACAAGTTCAATTCTATTATTTCTTTCTTTTCCTCTTTTGACCTCACCCTCTCTGCCCCACTCACAAAGCTGAACTCGGTCTTCTCTAGAGCCAGCTCCACTGCTGACCTCTCTGCTACCTCTCTTCATGTTTCTGACCATATTTTTATTTACCATGATTTTGCTTGTTTACAATTACGAGTAAAAAAAAGTCAGGGAAAACATTCTGAACATCAGTGGTGATGAGGGATTCCTGGGGCAGCTTGTGTCAGAGCTTGACACGTTCAGGGGTTCAGGGGTACTGTGATATCTGCGGTCAGAAAATAAAATGTTCCACCAAGGTCAGTTGAAATGTGTGAACATAGGTCAGAAAGAGGGACATGAAACCACTTAAGCCTACAAACACTTTAAAAAGCAAATCCCATGTCAGTAACCCATATACTTGGTCTGAATGGATGTTGCCTATAATGGAATATCCTCTATTCACAGACTTACACTAGGTTACATGAAGGCCATAAAGAGTAGGAAAAAAAATCACAAACACTTGCCACATCACTTGGTACATCAACAATCAAGCTATGATGCCAAAGTCAATATAGGTGTGTATGAACGATAACACAAACTCAAGAAACTGGGAAATCATAAAGGGAAAGCAAAATATCAGATATATTCAAATGAATGGGACTTGTATGATCAAAAATCATGAACTTTACAGGCTCATTTGTCTCCAAGAACTTGTTGATGATCATTACCATGGTAGCTGCTACTGCATCAGTCTGCTTATGATGCAGCAATGATCTGTGCTTGTGGACATTAGGGCTGTCAAAATTGGCCAAAAATGACGTTCGATTATTCCTTCTAAAAAAACACATAGGTTTGAACCATACGAATATCTATTTTTGCGCATTATGTCCATAAGAGGGCAAACCAATATAATGAGAGACATAACTACTTGTATAGGTATATTTATTTCAACATAAACATGTCTTTTAAAAGATCTACATCTCTCTCTCTCTCTCTCTCTCTCTCTCTCTCTCTCTCTCTCTCTCTCTCTCTCTCTCTCTCTCTCTCTCTCTCTCTCTCTCTCTCTCTCTCTCTCTCTCTCTCTCTCTCTCTCTCTCTCTCTCTCTCTCTCTCTCTCTCTCTCTCTCTCTCTCTCTCTCTCTCTCTCTCTCTCTCTCTCTCTCTCGGCTTTTTAGATTGCTCAGAGGGGGTTGTGAACTCTCTGCCATCATTACCACACAGTTGTTGTTGAATTATTCGCTTGTTTCAGCTTGACCTACATTTCATTTTCAATCAATGAAAGTGACGTTGTGTGACTTCTGTCTGTCATGCAGTGCATTCAGTGCAGCTGCCCAGGCCCACGCGAGAACTCGCGAGGCAGACAGCCGCGGTAGTGCTGCTTTTTTTTTTCACAATCGAATATTAATTTCCACAATCGAATGTCTGTTTTTTTTTACAATTCAAATATTCGTTGACAGCCCTAGTGGACATTTTGCCCAACAGTAATGTCCTTCATGGAAAGTTATCATGAATACTGCCCTATAGCCAAACACTATGATGCAGAAGAACAGTCAATAGTTCTCTACTCGACCCAATAAATCCAGAAAGCCCAGAGTCATGGAAAAAGTAGTGGAGGAGAGAATTCAAGAGAGAGGAGAGGGAGAGGAAGATGCAGAGATGTAGAGAGGGCAAAGCAAGTTTTGGCATGTTTCAAATCACAGCTAAGTGGAGAAGGAGAATATCATGACATGGACAGACACTCTGAATACATTCACATTCAGAATGAATGTGAATATATTACCAGCAGCTAGTCAGAGGAGAAAGGAGGAATAATGTTTAAGTGTTAACATGATAAGGCCAAACAGTTCCTTGGCAGTTCTCTGGAAACAACCCTTTATGTCCTGACCTTTCTGAGCAGCAGCCCATGGGAGATGTTCTCTGATAACATGAAACCTGACACCAGGTGGTGGATAGGCCCCGCCTCCCCACAGTGAGGTCGCAGCACAAAGGTATGGAAGCCTCGCCTCCTGTATTGGACAAAAGTATGAAAAAACATTGAAACCTCATTCATCCAAAAAGGGGCTTTGTGTGAATGGATGAGTCATTAAATGAAGGCAAAAGTCTTTTTGTGTGTAATGATGAGTCAGGCTGCCCCATACCTGCGCAGGTGGTTCAGCACAGTCATGTTGGCATAAGTGTAGTAGAGGTAGTAGGAATAGGGTGGGTTGTCCTCTTCTCTCCAGTTGGCTGGCAGTGGACTGTCAAGATTGAAGATGTGGTGCTCGGGCTTGGACTCGTCATCCACACTGTCAAAGCCCACCACCTGTCAACACACATGCCACACGCAGAAACACACCGAAACAACAACCAGTCAATCTCTGTAAGTGTGAATCACCGAGACAGCTTTAACTCTTGCGTAGTTCTACTCACCTGCTCCAGGAAGAGGTGCAGCTCTGGATGACTGCGCGGGTTGATGGTGACTTCAAACAGAGGCAGGAAGATATTCTCCAGCATCTCCTGGAAATTTGCCAGCTGCTTTTTGGTTTTGTACACGTCACTGCAAAGGGGGCGAATGTTATAGTCACATACAAACAGCTACAGATGGCACACAGAGCAATGACATTTATTGTTATTCACAACGATGTGAGGATCATAACATATTTGAGAATGATACCAGCGATTTGTAAGGATGGCTGAGATAGGCTGCAAAACCATCAGCTGATGTAGATCCTAACTAAATAAAGAACTGGTTCAGCAAGCAAACATGGTTGTAATTAGGCACCCAAATGACCCAAAAGGAAGATGCTGTTGCTGCTAATGCTGTGCTATCTATGCTACAGAGTTTTCCTGAGAAAGTACACAAATTTGTTTACATTCTAATTTTGACCTACAGGTCAATTTCCAATGTAACATGTAACACTACACCTGTGGGTGTAATGTTGTGCTTTGTTGTATTTTGTTATGTTTTCTCTACTTCACTGTGAGTGCCTGTGCTGGACCAGGCTGGATTCATGTCACCCCACCCTTCGCCTCCATCAAACAAATTCAGCATTAGCAGCAACACCATCTTCCTTTTGGGTCATTTCCCTAATTACAACCATGTTTGCTTGCTGAGCAGGTAGTGATCAGTATCAAAAGGTGGAAGGGCCCTCTACCTTGGAAAACTTTTGTTTTTTGTTAGCCACACATGCTTATAGCATGGTTGTGTGTCCTCGGACACATGCTGGACAAACACCTGATACACAACTTGGGATGACGCCTTCTTCTAAAGTGCTCACTAGCACCAACTTCGCAACTAGTGGCCAAATGTTGCACTGCTCAGCTTTAAGGTGCAGCAAGTTGAGGTACTACTCACAAGAGGCGGGGCACCTGGACAAGCCAGCGCACATTATTAGAGTAGACACGATGTTTGACGGCCCACTGGGCCAGCTTGTCCCATTCGTCACGGGAGCGGCCATAGATGGACAGACGCAGCTCGGAGTTCTGGTACTTGCTCTCCTCCAAGTCAAACATTACCTCCTAAAACACAAATAGTGGCAGAGGATGTCAATGAATCAATTTCTGTATGCACTGTTAAAAATTACTTGGATGAGGTAAAAAATAAATATTGTATACGAATGTTTTTTGTCACACCTTGATTATGTGTGCAAAGTATTTTCCCTCAATGTGGTTGTCAGTCTTGATGAAGATCTCTCTAAGGATGGATTCTCCGATTGGGTTGTATTTGGCGTTGAACTTGTCAAACCGATGGAACGTGTTGCGGTCCTGAGAAGGAAAATAAAACTGTTAAATCAGATTTTTATCCATGCCAAATACGTTAGACTTATTACGTCTTCTTTTGTACAGAACCTCCTGATTATTTTGTTCAAATCCTTTAAACAGTAGTTTCTACTGCTGCCCCCATTTCTCACCGCATGCATGTCAAGAGTGTCGACACTCAGGTCGAAGGCTGTCAGGTTCATGCTCTCAAACACATCCATGAGGGTCTGTCCATGCCCGCGCTCCATATGGACGATCTCCCCGGGGTATTTCTTCATGGCTCTCTTGATGAAACGCAGCAGGTGCTTCTGGTTCATACAGGAGGATGCATGTATGTGTGTGTCCACCTGGAGGCAGGAGAGAACAGAACACAGCATGAGAGGTGTTGCACTTATTTGGATATTTATATTATGATATATAGACAGTTGTGCTGCAGTTCTAAGCAATACGTTTCAATGATTAATCTGAATCTTTGTATTAACATTTTTCTAGCTATGGGGATATCATCAACTAATAACAGCCCAGTGATGTTATTAAAATAAAATAAGTGAGGGATCAAGTCCTCTCTAATTAGGTAGTTAAGCCAACAGTAGCTGCCGTTTGATGGCTCTTGCCTTGCGGATGTTGTAGAAGTCTCGGTGGGGAACCTTCTTCTGAGCTGCCAACTCCTTCATCTCATTCAGCAGGATGTGCATCTGGAATTTAGAGCTCAGGTACTGCAGGCGGCGGTAGCAGAAAGACTTCCTGTAAAAAAAACACACATAGGAAACGGTTATATTTCATTTCGAACTAATACTAAGCTAAAAACAGAATGATATTTGTCGGCCGATACACTCACACTGGTCCGTTGATAATGAGGGCCATCATAACATTCATGTCTGCAATATACTCCTTCAGGTCAGGATAGGGCAGGTCCAGCTCTGTACTCCTGAATAAGAGGACAGTATGAGAACCCAAAGACTCCAATTGTGCAAACCAACTCACACTTTCGACAAGTAAACAAAATTCATAAATCACCCTACAGGAGAAAACACCTACTTGTCCATGGGGCTCTTCTTGGTGTAGACATGGATTACTCCGTCCACCATATTGCAGCCGTATCCTGTGTCAGCAGGCATATTCTTGGGGTCCTGATTCTCATAAGGGTGCGTCTCTGAAACAGGCGGGTGGACAGGGGCATCTGGGAGAGCAGGGGATGGACTACAATCAAATTACAGCTTCCATGTTACAACTTATCTTAAAACTGTTAACAAGGGTAATTGTTCAGGTAAAAGATGTGTAGGATTTTTTCATTAGTCAGTGGCCCCACTGCTCTGCTCTGTGTTTTCATTTGATCCACTTTGGGAGTTGTCAAGCTCGATTCCATTCTAAACGGGCATGTTATGTCAAAGAGAGCAAGTCAGCTCCTGTGCTTTTCAGTATTTGATACATCTTAAAATCAGCTAGGAGGGAAAATAATGAAATATCCTTATAAAAAGCAGCTCACATGGGCTATTCAATACAGCACCAAAGGTCAGTATCACAACTCATTTGAGCATGATATAATTAGAAATATATTTTACACATATTACCTATAATATAGACTATAATGTCAACTGCTATGAATTAGCAGCTGTATTCAACTACAAGCGCACTTTGGTTTTCAGTGACTTGCTTGAGGGCATTTTCACAGCAGCTGTTGAGTGCCTCTCTTTCACTTTGGATTCACTGGATGTGGCTCCTTTCTCACTACACCCAAGGAAGGTGGTTGGGTGAGAGACCTCACTGGTGTGATCAGAGAACCAGAGTTCTCGTTCAAGCAGTGTCTCAATACAGGTATATATCCACTCCCGTATTGCCACAGGCTTATCTTGAAGACCGGCTGTCAAGCACTCTTCGGCTGACAAACTGTCCTTCAGATGAGCCCATGCTCCCGACAGTGTGTGCCAAAACGTGCAAGGTGAAGCCCAACAAGCCACTGAGTATGTCCTGGAAATCCCCTTAAAAGGTGCCCGAGATGTTGCCATGGCCCTAATGGAATGACCATGTAGGGATACAGGAAGCTGGGGCCCCTTAGTGGTGTAGGAGCAATTCCCCCTTGCATACTGATAGCTTTGCCTGTCCCATTACAAAAGTAACTGATCAGCTTTCTTTCCTAAATCCTTTAGACTTGTCCAAGTAGATGAACAGTGCACATACAGGACGTAACATATGAAGCTGTTGTTACTCCAAAGTGGAAAATGGCAGGGGGTAGAGGGCAACAGTTCAAGGGGAAGGCACTGTTGGGTTCTTAGGGACAAATGCCCACAATGTTGTTGTTGAGTCCCAAGTGAACTTGGGGTGCACAGAAAATGCACAGATATCACTGCGCCGCCAACAACAGACCCATCTTAAAATACAGCACCTTAAACTCCCCCTGATCTAAGTTGACTGGGATAGTGCATCCAACCCCGGTGTTCTGGATGGTTATGACACCCAGGAGGAATTCAACAACATTCAAACTGGACATCTCACAGGCTAAGCCCAGAGGGCTAGATGATTCAGGAATCTGAAAAAAAAGAGGCCATGGTTGACCACAAAGAAGTAGAATGATTTCGGCCAGCCACTTTCCCTGGCCAATGACGGGCTATCAAGATTAATGACAGTCTCCTCTCTCTCACTCAGGCCAGAGTGTGAGGGACCAGAGCCAAACGGAGAAAAGCATACAGCAGAACCTGTGACCATTCGTGGGCCAGCGTAATCCCCTTGGACTGTAGCTCTGGCTACGACTGTGCCCACTGCTGCCCCTGGTTTCAGGAAAGCTTAGTGCTGCCATGCACATGTCTGTTGTGATCATGACATTGCAAAACCTGTGATGTGATTGGTCCCGGCCGAGGGACGCCAAGGGACAGCCCAATGACGGAGGCACACTAACTGTGAGTCAATGTTCTCTTTTCCAGGTTCTTTGAGAAGCCAAGGGCTGTCAGATGCTGTATGAGTAACCTGGTGTGCTCTATCACCCTCTCTCTCAACCCTGCAGCTAAAAGTCAGTTGTCAATGTAGGTGGCTAGGCGATTACTGTGCCTCCTGTCGGGTGCAATAGCTGCCTCGGTGCATTTCACCAACACCCATGGGCTCAATTAAAGATCAAGGCAGCTATTGCCTCCTGAGTGTGAACTCTCTCTTTTGTTCCATCCTTCTGATAACAAACACTCAAACTAGTATTTATGCCCCATAAATAGCTTATATGTTTGGTGTATGTATGTCATACCAGCATCTACAGGGGTCTCTGGAATATCGTCATAGACCCGCAGGTCCAGAGGCTTCTCCCCCAGCTCCAGCAAGGAGTGAGCCGTGGTCTTACAGAAGTTCTGCATGGACCGGGTAATGTACTTCTCCCGAATGAATAACGCCTTCACCACACACTTGGCAGCATCTACCAAGTCAGTGAAGGGCACCTGGGCAGATATGAAAACAAACACAGGTAAATGAATGGGAGAAATTGCCTTAGTTTAAATGCTAGTGAAAGCACATACAAATCATCTGTGAACAGTAGAGCTCCTCACCCCACACTTTTCCTCTCCAGATATTGAGACGCGCTGGTACTCCCTCTCCATTGGCATCTCTCTCTCCTGAAAGCCATCATCAACAGTGTCCACACTCTTCTCCTTCATTGACCTGATGAACATGAGAGAAATGGAGATAAAGACAAGAGAAAGATAAAAAGAGGCAGGAGGAGCAAAGAGAGAGAACATGTGGAGGTAAGAAGCGACTAAGGCAGATCAATACGAGAGAGAGAGAGAGAGAGAGAGAGAGAGAGAGAGAGAGAGAGAGAGAGAGAGAGAGAGAGAGAGAGAGAGAGAGAGAGAGAGAGAGAGAGAGAGAGAGAGAGAGAGAGAGAGAGAGAGAGAGAGAGAGAGAGAGATATACGGGTGCTGCCCTAGTTTCTGTTGGCGCTGGCCATAGTCCCATCTCTCTGCCGCATCATGCTTCTTTCCGTCTCATCTGTTTTCTTATCTCATTGTTATTGTCCATGTTACTGACCATTTTACCGTCTTGTCCCGGCACCTACTGCATACTACAGCCATCCTGGTGGGAGATCCCTCTTTGACTCGGCCTGCCCAAGGTTTCTCCCCCAGTTTTTCCATGCATGCACTGAGGGTCTAAGGTTGGTGGTGCTGGGTAGGCTAGGCTAGGCTATGTAGGTTAGGTTGGCTTGTTATACCTCTCCAGTATGCTATTTTGTGCCTTGTGCTTTGTTTCGTTTGGTTGTGTTTTATTTTGTTGCATAATGCATTACATCATTTTGTTCTGTGATTGATTGTTGATTAGTTAGATCTAGGTAGGCTCAAGTCCTTTGAGGCTTACTTGTGATGCAGGGCTATATAAATAAATTAACTTAAATTAACTTGACCTGAGAGAGAGAGAGAGAGAGAGAGGGAGAGAGAGAGAGGGAGAAGTGGACTGAGACAACATACAGTACAGAACTGAAGCAGAGCTCACTCACTCTAGGTCTGCAGCACTGTCGATTTTCATGAAGTCCTGTTTGGCGCGGAGCAAGATCTCTGGCTCAAGCCTTGGGGTGATATGCAGCGGCGCAGGATAGCGTGGCAAAGGCAGGGGGCACATGGGCATCAGAAGAAATGAAGCACACAGAGAAGAGGCAGACCAAATATATGCACAAGCACACATATGAGCAACAGACAACACGCGCACAACCACACACACACACACACACACACACACACACACGTACAAATACATACATACATACACACAAAGCATATTAGGTTTTAGGTGATCAAGGGGAATGACACAAACAGAAAAATACCATCAGTTAGCAGTGCTACACCCAGATTGGTAAACAGGGGTCTGCGGGGGGCGTGTCAGATAATCATCTAGAGGATCGGCTTAGTGGTGCAGATAGTGTCACCCTGGCAACCAAGACAGAACCCACTTCCTTCTAAAAGTTTGTGTAGAACAGCATGGAACACCAGAACATGTGCTGACTGCTGGCTGGCCCAGTTAGCTGATCGCTGGAGTTAGTTAGCCCGCAAACTGACATGTTGGAAGCTGTTGAGCGTGCGTGCATGGGTGAAAGCATGATTGTGTGTAACAAGTGAGGGCAGGAGAGAGCTATGTTTGTCTGGAGTGATGTAAAGGGAGGTGTTTGGTGTGTTTGTGTTTCTCACTTGATGTCCTGGCTGATTTGCCTCTCCAGGCGGTGCCGTCGCTCCTCCAGCTGTTCAATGGGGCTGTCCTCAGGGAACTCATAAGGAGCGCTACGCATCTCACTCTCTGCCATGCTGCGTGTGAACAGCTCCTGGTGCAAACACAAAACAGTTATACCATCTACAGTATGTCGTAATTAAACACGGAAACAGATGCATTTCCATGCACCTACTGGACAAAAGGAAGACATAGAGGTCTACACTCAACCATTTTATCGAAGTTCTCTTAAATTTACCTTCAATTTAAAGGCATAGATTGTCAAGCCACCTTCTGAACTGGTGTGATCTACAGTAAGAAAACTGATGAATTGATGATGTAGTTTGGGATTTTTTGCAGGATTTGAAGGGATAATTCTGGCTTTTAAAAAGCCTATATAATTTATTATTAACAATGCACCTCTCTGTGTTTAAACTGGTCAGACATTGCAAGCACAAGTTATTGGCATTTCTCAGCAATCCTACTGAAGTAAATGGGACTAAACATTCTCCAACATGACACATGTAGCTCCTTTTCCTGCTGACAACATAGTTAACTATTTATGTACTTCTATATCTTTGTTCAGAGATTTTCAACCTTGTTGACATGCATTTGCACTACTAGCAAATTGCCAACAAATACCAATAACAGCTGCTTAAAATATCTCAATGGCCAAAAAACTGGCGCACTGCTGCCTTCTGGATTGATCAGTAGTGCTCCCAGTTCATGATGAATCATGATGAATCAGATTAGCTTAAAAAACCTGAGCTGTCCCTTTAAGATCTAATGTATTCATACCAAAGGCTCATGAATGAAGCTCATTGTGTGTCTGCTCCTGTGAGTTCACTGTGTAGCAACACTGTCTGGCTCTCAGATCTCACCTCGGCAATCTCTTTGTACTTTCCGTCCATGGATGTTCGCAGGTCAATTGGAAAGTGCTTGTGAGAAACAGGTGTCCCTGGAAGGGATCGCTGGGGCTTGAGGGGCTTGGGCCCGGTTGCACCACGCAGGTCTGGAGACAAACACAGACATTGTGAGAAAAAGCATGTTATGATAGTGGCACATTGCGTTATTATTGTTACACAATCAAGGAAACATTTGAGTGTGGACACTCAAATGTAGGACCTGAAGGTAATTCAGGTCCTACGCTAACCACCCACAACATTCCCTGTTCCTTGGCTGACCCCACCACACTGTCCCTTGGCATTTCCACTGAGCTTTTCACATGTTCACATTTTGAGGAGGTTCCCTTTGGCTCATTTTATAGCAGAGGGTTGGAGCATTAGATTGAGTTAAGCTGAGTATCTCTGGCTGAGTGTAGTGTGTTGTTTCAGGAGGGTGCAGAGCTCTGGCATGCTGCAGCCTGGCTCTTGGTCTCTTTGGATACTACCTACATTTACATGTACATGGTATTCTGGGTAATAAGTCATATCCTGTTTAAGGTCTGGTTTGCGATACACTGTTTACATGCACTTCCATATGCCCATCATAAATATCCCTGTATGCATGAACACATGTAATAATAATAATGTGATACTTTATTGATCCCTGTAGGGAAATTCTATTTTCACTTGCTCCCCTCCACAGGGAAGTCAGAGTGCAGGGTCAGATACAAAAGAGCGGCCTTAAAGCTAGTGGGGATTCAGTGTCTTGCTCAAGGACACTTAAGCAGGGTGGATGCTGGCCACTCGGGTCTTCTAGTTGAAGGACAGTTTCTCTAACCACCACTCCCACAGCATTAACAAAGTAAGAGAATATCTTAATATTATACTCTGAAAAGTCTGGGCCTGAGAGCTGAGAGGTCGCCTATCACAAACAGAGACAGACAGGATAGCCAGAAGACAAAGAGGCTTCTGTGGCTATAAGAGAAAAAGAGGAGGGCAGGTGAGGGCAGAGGAGCTTATTAACCAGGAAACAAAGATGAGTTCCTCTGAGCTCAGGTGTCTCACTCTCTGTTTGAGTGTGTTTTTGCTGTGTGTTGATGTGGTATGTGGGAAGTGAATGAGCAACACTCTCCTCCCTCATCAACAACTGTGGTCAGAGATAGTCAAGTGGTTTAGTTTGCCGCATCTGGAGCCCCACCGGTGCGCCTGCAGGCCTAGGATCAAGTCCCGTGCTGAATTTTCTCTCCTGTGCCTCCTGTGCTCTCAGCCTTCCAACTGCCTATATCAATCAATTAAAAATAGTAAGTGTGCACTGCCCGCTCACAAATACTGTTGACGTGCCCTTAAGCAAAGCACCTAATCCCCAGCTGCTCCAGTTGGGCTGCTCAGTGGACAACAGTAGAAGACTGTGGTTTTACTGGGCAGCTCCCAGGTGTAAATGTGTTTAACTGTGAAAATGTGAAGCAGGGAGTTGCTGGAAAAGAGCATTCGTGCTAAACTGACTTTACCCAGATAAATAAAGGCTAATAAAATGCTATGTGTGTGTGCTTATGCCAAGATTTTTGGAGTGACAAGGCCTGTAGATAAGAAATATGTGTGTACTATTCAAACAGCTCAGACAGTAAAGGATTTACAACCCACAAGGCTTCTCTCTAGCAAACACAGACGCAACATAGTGTCCAATTAGTCATGGTGTACAGCCAGCCACATGAAACATCATTTGCACTGTGTAGTGCCCTTGCTAATAAACAGAACACATAGGGGTATAGATACACACGGGCCATCTGGATACTTTGCAGGCTACAGCTAACTCACTAGCAATGGTGGCAATCTCATTGTGCCGGTCAGCATTACAAAGTTATTAATTCTTACCATTTCACAGTCATGTTTACATTTGGTTAACCAATGATCCTTATGTATGATGGTTTGGCTGGGGAACTATGGTCTTAGCAGGCACAAATTTAGCACAAAATTTGTACATCCCCAGCATGTTTTTTTTCCCTTTTTTCTTTCCTGCTTCTCTGCCATCTGTATCTGTATCATTATACCCTGGGTTCATAAAGTCATGCTTAAAATTAATATCAACACACATTCAGATGGTTTAACAGTATAGACTTGAAAATAGCAGCCAATACTCTACAACAGCTCCTGTGGCTCCAGGCTATGAGAAATTCAGTTCACTAAAAACTTTAGTTCAGTTACTGTGTGCACGTAGCATCATCTTACAGGCTACAACACAGAGGCAGAGAGACTCAAGACAGACTTTTAAAAACAGTGTTACCATTACAGAGCAATCTCAACATCTTTGGCCAAGGACTAGCTACGTTTTGTTCCCTCAGTTATATAAACCTGTTTTTCCTTCTTGTGTCTTTACTGACGGCATCTAAGACAAAGAAATCACTTGCACAAAGTAAAAAAAAAACATACAAAATTTCCAACTGGGCCAAGCCATGATTACCTGTGAAGCTCCGACTATAACTGCAATCTGTGTCAGTGCATGAAAATCCATGTAAAACGTCCAAGAGCAGAGGGCATCTGAAGGAAAGACAGCTGTAATAACAGATGCTATCTCACGTCAACCACACATGCACAGGCACACACTTAAACAAGAATTATCCGAATTCACACATACACATTTACACACCTGGGTATGACACAAGGGGCTTTCCCCACTCAAGACCTGCTGGAAACAGATGACTCTAATCCCACTCCAGAGTAAAACAACCACGATCTCACAAGAGTGACCAAAATACCAAATACATCTGACTGCCTCAGGATTGAGGCACACAGGAATAGAACATTTTGTTTACTCATTTCTGCGGATTGTCTAAAAGCAGCCATACATTTAAGTTGCAAGAGTGAACCAAAGTTGTGTAAACAGATAGTAATTCAGAAGTCTATGGCTTTGGGAGAAGCGTGTTCATTCTCCTCTGTAATTGGTGCCATTATTGGTGCTGTGTCTGGCCTGTGACAATTAGTCTCTGCCATCTGCTGTCTGCCTCCAAGGCTGTGGAGTTACGAATGAACAGAGAAGGGCAGCTCTCTGCTCACTCATACTGGCATGGTGTGGTGGAACTTTTTTTTTCAACGTTTCCTGTAGCAGCCTAGCTCAAAGGGGATGTATTACAACTATGCCACAATCTATTGACAATCATACTCTCAAGGACAGAAAGGAGGGCACCCACATACACATGGGTAACTGCACAGCACATGTGCGTGCATGCAAGCACGTGTGCATCTTCACACAAACAGATGAGTGCAAGTGCACACACAGTCATCCCCAGTATAGTATCCATATAATCCCCTAGCCTTTCCACCACAGACGCCTCTTAATCCAGCACCCCCAACTCTATTTATCTCAGTGACATCAGCGCAGTAGGGAACACAACCCGTCTTCACACCACTACACCGGTAAACACCACAGTGAATGCTGAGAGCAACCCATACGACTGATACGCTCCAAGACAAAGTAGGAATAAAGGAGAGAGGAGGAATAAAACTTTGCATGAGTAATTCACTCAGTGAACTGGGAGCTCAGTCTAACAGTAAAGTGGTCATAATAATACTGGAATACTGGTCAATTTAGTAAAGCAAGGTTTAAGGCTTGGTCACATCTGATTTCGCCCAACAAATTATTGCCACTCTTTGCGACAGAAAAAAGAAAGTGGTGTCATGTGTGATAGGGTGGGCATTTTAAATTTGAGCATAAAGTGGCTATCTTGTAAAAATGTCTAACTTTGTGATTTCTTGGGTCAGGGGGATGTTGATTGCAAAGTCGGTCACGATACTTTTCCACCTTTTAAATTAAGTGTTCAGCCATGACACATTAGAAAGTGATTATATAATACTATGCACTGCAAATAGTTTTACCGGACCCTTTTTCTGTAGATGTACCACAGCAGAGCAGCTGACAAAGTGGGTATGTCACTACACTTTGAAGAAGCTTCCTTTTTTCTTTGACGGTAGTACTGGCTAATTACCATTGTCATAGCTTTGCACTTTACACTTTGGTGCATAGTCTGACCATGCCTCCAGCAGTCTAGGGTTGAGAACAGGCTTTCTAGAACATGGCTTTGCTATGGTGGAACAGGTAAAGTCAAAAGGTCAAAACCCCAAAACACTTCAGCAATGTAGTCGTAAACCTTGTGAAAAGTTACTGCAAAAGTTACTGGTTACCTTAAAACTGTGGGGGCATGTAAAAGGTCCGGATTCTGGATAGAGCAGATATTTTATTAACTCATTATTAATAAAAAATTACGTTAAGTGCAGGGATGTACTGTAAGGGAAAGATGTTTAAAAAACACTAAGCTCAAGGCAGATGATTTAGTAAAGACTCACGCCTGACCACTCTCATCTTGAATAGAAAATAAAACAATCTGCCAAACAGCCAGTGAACAGGTAGATAAAAAGGGCACAGCTAATTTGCCCTGACATAGTAATACCTCAAATTTATTGAGGAACAATAAAGATAAACGCTTTTGATGTCTGAGCAGTATCTCTGCGCTATGACAACTGAGCCATGATGGAGTGTAACCAATAGTAACCATTTGGCTGTAGGCTAGTCCTTGAGACAAAATAAATTAATTCTGCGCAACTCATTTGTGAAAGAGAATGTGGATCAACATGGGACACAAAACCTAATCTTCCGTGCCCTCGTTCCCTATTTCGCATCCTCGTTCTGAGATGCCATGACAAAAGCACTTTTGTTATTCATTTCAAACTGCTGTGCAGATCCAGTTTCTCTGCAAATGTATTTTGGCACACAGGTTGGCCAAACAACCCAGCCTCTAGCTTCTCCTTAAACAATGCCGTCTGCTGTGCATGTCTGTCCGTCTGTCTGTTTTAGAGTGCAACAGCACAAGCCTTGCATCTTCATGCAGCCTATGTAAGTTAATTTCTTAGACCAGTGAGTTATAGTAACAAAGCTTTCCATCTCATCTTTCCCCTCAGATCCCTGGGACCTGAGTCTGCACACCGCCCACATACTGTACACTCCCCACCTGCTCTTTTGAACTCCTCCCTGCCTAGAGAGAGACTGCCCTCTGTGTGGAGAGCCGCCTCTGCTTTGTGAGGATCACAGCGGTTCTTTCTTCCTCCCTGACCCATAGGGAAAACAAGACTAGGTGCTCTAGTGGTTTGTGCACTCCAGTAGTGACACCTGTGAATTTTAAAATTGCCTCAGAGGTAAATAGTAATTGGTGCCTATCCAGCCAAGTGGCTAGCTGACTGGCAGATCATCAGGAATTATCCCCTTCTGTCAAACTGCTCTTTTGTCACAAACAAAATGAGACTTAAATGTTATGACCTATTTAATTGTTTCATGCCTCAAACAGGTTTATAAATAACATCTCATTACATGATCAGATTAAACATACACAACTTTAATCAAACAAACACATAGTGGGTGTTTCAAAAGTATACAATTTGGGTCTCTTGGCTCTGGGTCGCTTGGCCTTCCAAGCCGACCCAGAGCTGAGACGGTCAGAAAACTCCTCATCGGTCCCTGGATGAAATGAACAAAAATGGATGACGTTATTGTTGTAAGGCATTACTGTTACAGCTAACCATATCTTTGTATTTATTCTGACAACCTCAACGCTATCAGCTAGTGTGAGCTACCATAATCAAAGCAAGGTAGCTAGTCACCAAGTTCTAAAGTATCTGCCAGTACAGTAGTTAGCGGGCCCATATAGTGGTAAGTGAATTTTTAACTAATTAAATACTTAAACTGAATACACTATGGCCATTTTTTTTAAACTGATCACATATGAGCCATATGAGTAAAAAGAATATTGTCTACTTACATTTGCAGTCATTTGAAATCAGACTAATGCCAACACCAAGCACTTTGTCATTACAGAGGGGACAGTGACGCACGGCCAAGGAGGTTAAGTAGCAGCAATGCATGATGGGCATCTTAGTATGTCTGTCTCATTGGCAGCATACTGCCTCGACTGGACAAGCCACACCTGCTGGCATCACGGGCCCCAGCTGGCATCACGGGCCCCAGCTGGCACAAGAACGTTTCAAAATGTCTAACATCTTCAGAACAGGGTTGGGTGATTTGTCCAAATTTCCTAATCGTCCACAGTCAGCCTCCCAATTGGCGACTGCCGATGTATTCGTCTGTGTCTGTGTCTGTGTGTGTGTGTGTGTGTGTCTGTGTGTGTGTGTATAGAGGGAAACCCTAAACACCCAACCCAAGCAATTTGCCAAATTTGCTTTCATATGTAAACACCACCTGAGTTAGCACATTTTTATGACTCAACACTATTAGCTACTAGTTTTGTTGGATGGACCCATGCTGTGATTAGGATGCCGACATCACCATGATTCATATTGTTTGTAGACTTTTATGAGTCATTGAAGGTAAAGAGTCGCCATTTTGAGTGAGTCTGTTTTATGTGCACTCCTGTTACAAAAGTGGGCATTATTGTTGATCGTAAAATGTCGCATACATATAGATTTCACACTTTCAAATGGTATATAGAATTGCCAATTACCCTAAAAACATAATGAATGTGAATAACATCCCTTCTGGCTCGTATCCCCATATACGGACCAGTGCGTGTTAAGGTGATGAAGGTCTTTAAATCGGTAAGGCAATCCGCAAAAAAAAGAAATCTACCGCCGATGGATTCAAGCCATCGCCAATCCCTGATGTATTTGTCCAATCACCCAACCCTACTTCCTAACTTTCTTAACACACCAGGGGGCAAACCAACTGCTTGGGCTGGTTGCCAGCTATGGCTACTGCTACCTGCTGGCACAGCCACAAACTGTCACAATGTTGCAGCTCCACAAAGGTGCATGAATCAAACTGAACTGAAAAAAATAAAAATAAATAAAAATCAGCTACTCTTGGAGAATAATAGGCAAAGCTTTAATGTTAAAAACCAACACATTTTGGGTGTACTAGCATAGTAATACTTCATGTTGAGTGGTAGATATTATGACAGTGAGAAATACTGGTTTGTGTGTGTGGTGTGACATGGGAATGTGTTACCACATTAACCACTTTTTTTCTGTGTACTGTGTTTAGAAACAGTTGTTTTTCTCCACAGCTCAATACACCTCCTTTCACTTAATTCCCTGAGAGGGAGAGGGATGACACACGCTTCAAATATTCCTTAGCAACCACAGATGAGAATAAACCTGTACTTTGGGCCTCTGCCTCGAAAACATATCGTCAACAGTAGGGCAAGAAAACATCTATAGTGTGATGGCAGTGAAGGAAATACCTGGGCGGAGAAATTTGCCAGCTACAACGTGGCACTCAACTACTGGCAGCAAATAACTTTGAAAGCAGTTCAGGTATCATTCTCTTTCTGTACCTATGATAAAGCAACATTCCTTAAACGCACAAATAAACCCATTAACAAATGCCTGTGAGTAAAAGGACACTGGTGGACGGACAAAAAACACCTCAATGCACGCACAAAAAAATGAATAATGCAGACATAACTATTAGTATTGCAGTAAAAGAAAATTACTTCAGCTGCTACTCTGCAGCTTTCTGTAACGTGAGCAGCCTTCAGTAGCAGACAGATAAGACCACAGGTTGCCAGTCAATAGCATCGTATCCCACAAAACAAAACGGATGTCAGCTGTCCTCACAAACACTGCCCGTTTAAGCATGAGGAAGGTCAACATGTTCATATGGAGCTTTAAAACTGAGACCCCAGCAGAACTGCTCACTACTCCGCAAAACTGCCTGAGTGATGTCAGTTAGAGGTGAGCATGTGACACTCAGCTGTACACTACAGTACTAATGAAGATGCTGCACTACTGTGGTTTTTTTGAAGACATTTTAACTGCTGAGCAACTGCTGGAGTGGCACCTGCTCAGTTGTTGACACTCTGCCACAACTGTCTTTTTCTGTATACTGTGTACTTGTGTAGAATGACTGCTGTATATGTTTTGTGCCTGTCAGCAAACTCACCAGATTCCCTGTGATTAGTCCACTGGGCAATAAAACTGCATCATACTGGATTGTAGCAAACAGCAGCAGGACCAGATGTCTTTACGGTTCACTCGCTGCAACAGTCACAGACGCCGCAATAAACTGGGACATGTCAAGCTTTGCTATAACCAACATGATGGCAACAAACCAGCCCAACAGAAGCATGATGTAGTCTTCTCTTCCATCTGTCCATCTCTCCCCCGAAAAACAATCTCCCCACCTCATCCTCATTTTTCTGTTGCCCCCAGAGTGTCTTTTACATGCTGTCAGCTTACAATAGTAGACAGCAGCTTACTGTGTCTACTGGCACCTCATCTGTCACTTTGTGAATTTTTGTGCCCATATTTTTAGAAGGACAAGTACCAAGCCAAGTCACAGCACAGGGGAAACTTCTAGTAACATGGTATTCACATTAACAGGCTCTATATGGAACAGTTTGTCATTTATCAGTGCAGGTTACGGTACCTCTATCTCCCTGTCTTGTTCTCCCAGTCCCCGTTACGGTCACAGTGGCCTTGCGTGGGCTCTTGCGGGATGCTGGGACATGTAACTAGGCCTGGGACGGCCGATGCACCCTCCCCCGCTGGCACAGTGGAAGCAGAGAGAATGACAGAAAAGAGAGAGGAGAGAGAGAAACAGACTATGCTCTCTCCTACACATGAGCTGTTTCAACACCAGGATCCCCCAATTGTCTTTCTTTTCCTCTGTTCTTTGGATCTCCTGCTGTAACTGTCCTCACCTCCGGTGTTCTGTTGAATTCGCTTTTTTCCCCAGATCCCCCCTCTCTGCCTCTGTCCCTCAGCTGCTTCCTGGATTACGCCGGTTTTCTGTACATAAACAGCACAGCCTACAAGCTCCCGGATTTAAATACTGGGTTGGAGCATACCACGTGGCAAAAAGGGGTGGGACTGGGCTAAACCACTTCATGCTCTATTGTGCTGTAGAGCAGAGGAGGCCCAGTCTCTCTCGCCACTCCCACTTTCCCTCCACCTCCCACCTCTTACTCATGACAGCATTCATGCATGCTGTGATTGTGACACAGCTTGAATGATAATAATAATAATATTTTTATTTATATAGCACTTTCCAAAACAAGGTTACAAAGTGCTTTACAAAACAAGATAAAAATAACAACAGAGTTCAAAATTTGTCATAAGAATAGAAGTCGAATGATCTAGTGTTAGTGTGAATTTTTAAATTATGTTACGAATATTAAAAACAATTACACGTCTGTTACAGACATGCTGTGTACAATTTATTCACTATCTTAATATTTGTTTCTGTGAATATCGCAGGTTTAAATTCAATGTTAGGAGCGTGTGTGCATGTGGGTTCATGTATGACTGCAGACATACATGAAGATATATATATATACTGCATGTGCTTGTGTGTGTGTGTTTGCATAGTTGTAAGTGTGTGTGTACATGCATATGAGCTCATTTACATAGATACCGCTGTCCCCACTGAGTGTGACAGAGACAGAGGGGCCTATTTCCTTCCTCTCTCACATGACTGCTGTATGGAACAAGGAAGGCTTGTGTATGAATGGCTACTTTCACTATAAATCTTTTGCTGCCCTGCTAAGCCTCTATTAAGTTCCATTTTTAGGGAATTTTCATAGCACCACTCAGACCAAAGACTATCAAGGAATCTTCCAGAAAAAGGGCCACACACGGTACATTATGTGTGTGTCACCCTGTAAATACAGACACACAGACAGAGACACAGAAACACACACACATCAGCATGCTGTACCTCTCCATGGAAAACACACAAAAGGCAGACACAAACCACACCAGGGACTGAATTCTGGACAAGTCCTCATTTTTGTGCAATACCATCACACAAATGACCTAGCTGCAAAAACAGACAAACCAAAATTGCACAAAACTCAGAGGAAACCACAGTGACAGTGTTATTGTACTGTCTGAATCAGGACACAGAGGCGCATTTTCGTTTCCTCTTTCACGCTGCCAAATCCAAACTCACTATCTTGCTCCGAGTCAGTCTGACAAGCAGAGAAGCATACATAAAGTTATCATTAGGCTTACATCACCACGAGGCACAGCCTAGTCTTTTCAATCCAAGTACAATATCACCTTCAAAACATACCTAAATCTGATGAAAGTCATACTTCTGCTATAAATCCACACAGCAACACTGGGAAATAAGGAATTCCACTCCCCCAGGTTGCCTAACTTTGAATAGTTGGCTATAACTCAAGTTGAGGAATGAAATGAACTCATGAACCCAGCTGCACCAATGAGGCATAGGCCTAGTTGTTTATAAGAACATATAACAAAGATTTACTCTAAGATTATAAGTGAATGTAACAGGGGCAGGAACTTTATAACTTCCTCCAACCTAGAAATATCGTAGATACAAGCTACAATCAACACCTCCACATGTTTCCACAGAGCATTTGAAAAAAGTTGACCTAGATACACAATACACTCATTGCTCCAGCTGTGCTGCCGTCCCCATGATGGACCTAAAATGTGGTGGTCAGTGAGGTTTCCCCACCCCTTCGGCTGTGTACTAAGGGGGCAGGACTTCTTCTACAGCCCAGCTGAGGTCCAAGTACACCACAGTATATCAACACCCTACGTGGAGCTTTTTTGCCTCAAGAATTGAAAATTACAAAAACTCACCTCAAACTTGCCAGCAAACATAGGAGGGTCACAAATAAATGAAGTCATAGAAGGCTTAAAAATGTTAAAAAGTTAATTATTTCTAAAGTTTATTTGTTCAATGTGTGCATCACCTTTGCATTTTCCTTGTGTCAAAAAAGTTCCATAATGATGGTTCTCCTTACAGTGACTTAACTAAATAAACTACCACTGTGTGCAAAAATAACTTCAATTTTTACATAAATACCATCTCATCCTAATGAAATATCATTGATTCAATGTAGGATGTATGTGCTGTATTAAGGCTAAAATGCATCAACCATGTAAAGTAAGAAAAAGAACATAAATTGTACAATACATCTTTAAAAAGCAAAGAGGAGGATAAATTGCTGTAAATTGTAAACTGTGTCTTAATAAAATCAGAGTAAAATACAGTAGAATCTCATCTTTCCACACCTCAGACTTCAGAAATGAATAGTCAATGAATCAAGGGAATGATCTAGTTGCTACGTGCCATTGAATTAATTTCAACTACAACTTAGACTGTGCTAGGTGTTTTACAATATTCTTGTATGTATGTTTCATATTTTGGAAAAGAAAAAAAAGATAAAAATTGCATATGTTCAGTTTATTTACACAACCCTGACTTTTTATGTGAGGAAAAGAATTGCTATCTTACACTACATTGATGTTTTCCCCAATTTATTGGTTTTGCAATTTTTAGAATGAGGTATACAATTTCAACCCATCTTTGGATTTCATTAACTTAACTTGTACTGAAATGGGAGATTATGCAGCACAGAGATGTGAGAGAGGGCTTGGGTGAAAGCAGCACTTCACTTCTATAGGCGAATGCTGCTGTCACTTCTATGCAGCAGAATATACTTCTATACAGTAGATGATTTAAATGACCTGCATTCCTATGCAGTGCCTGCTTCTCATCTTGTTATTATGCACCATATTTAAGTGAGCTTCCACCAGCTTGAGGCTATTTTCTTTCTATGACTTTTTGTTCTGAGTAGAGTTGATCTTAAAGACTCAAAAGACATTCCTTGTATAGAGTCTGGTGAGTATGTGTTTGGCCTACAACTGTTAAAACTAACTTAACCAATAGCCAATAGGCAGCTAGGCTGGTGTAAATTTCAATTTGGGCAATGGCATGTTCACTTTTCTACTTTAACAGTCATATTGAGTGACCAGCATTGTAAACACAACAGTGGAGATTGACTGTAGTGAGTCTCCTAAGCTATGTGAGGTTTGGCTACTTTACCAACCGCAGCCAGAGCATCACTATTATCACCTATGTGGTGATTATTAACAGCTCTTTTCCCAGGGGACTAATCAGCAGCACAGGGGATTGGCTGGCTGTGTACCATTTTCACTCCCTTATTCCCAGAGGAACATGAGAACTGCCATTTCTGTTTAGGCCTTTGTCAAGAAAAATAACTGCCTAATCTCTAAACTTGCACAGCAATTCCCATGTGAATAAAATGGAGCAAACATTCAAACAATGATCCTCATGGTTTCTCACCATTCAGTGATGCTCCATATCTCTCTCTGAGTCTATCACAAGTTCTCAAAACACTAAATCCTCCCTGCATCCCATCACACACAGCTCAAAACACATTATTTACCCATATACACACATGCACACAGCCAGCAACACATACACATACACACACACACTCATTCAGACAGACAGACAGACAGACACACACACACACACACACACACACACACATTCAGACAGAAACACACACACACCCCAATATGTCCCAAAAGGTACCGGTTTCCCCTCCACCATATTTCTGATAATGCAGAGCCCTCTCCAGCCACAACACTTCTTGCACCCTGTCTGTCAGTGCTGCTCTCACCATATCTCAATATAGCAAAGAGAAGCACTGTGTCACTTGACACTGACAACATGTAACATGCTGTTCTTAACATTGTTGGGCCACCCGGAGGTTACAGTAATATCCCATTCCTGGCAGAGAGGGCGAGTCTGGGATCAACACAGAGGCGGTAAAAGATGAGTGAGGAGGCGTCCTATGACTGTCCTGTCTCGCCCTCTATACATTTTTACGGGCATAGATACAGACACACATGTACACACCTCTTACTGCTGTCTTTATCTTGTGATACTCTATTGAGAAATTCTGTTTTTGCTCATCTCCCCCTCCACAGGGAGGTCAGAGTGAAAGAACATCCCCCCTGGTGCCACAAGGGATTGAATATTAGTCTGTTAATTTCCTTCACCAGACACTTCCTACAATATGGGGTGGGGGGTGGGGGGGGGGTTACCTTCAGACTTTCAAAACTCCTTTTATAGCTTTCAAAAAACTTAGCATCGTTATCAATGGGTTTCTAATGAAGGAGCTAGCTTGGTGGCAGCATTACCCAACAAAGAATGCTATCACTGCTATCAATCAAAGTCCTTTTCATGGTTAAATCAAATATAGACAATTTTTCCGTACTATGTGAGCTTCTAGTGATTGATGCTTTGTCAGGAAGCTCAATCTTCTTGGTCACTGAGGACAAAGCTTCAGAGGTATTGCATAAACAAACACACACACACACACACACACACACACACACACACTCTATGAGAAGCTAAATTTGCTACTTGTTATCATCTGTCATCACACAATTAAGAGCAGTTTAAGAATTTTGATAACTCAACCCCCGTATGGATACCGTTTGGGCCGAGGCCTATGTAGGAAAAAGTGACACTGGATGTCACACACTGTGCTAGTTCTGATTTATAGCCCAGACCTCTGCCCCCCTTCCCAGGAATGTGCAGTTTACCCAGATACCTGACTGATGAGCAGTAAACTGTGATATGCCACTTGTGTGTGTGTGCCTGCATGTGCTTGTTCTTTAGTAACCTCGGAGGTGCATGTGTGTGCAACTGTGCATGTGTTCCTAAAAGGACAGAGAATGTGAGCTGAGAGATGATTAAGTGAATAGGGGAGTGAGTGAGTGAGTGAATCAGTGACTGACTGAGATCACATCACAATAATAAGTGAGTCAAATTATGGTCAGAAGTTGGTAACATGTTTGACAGCAATTCACAGAAAGATCACTGGCACCAAACATCAGCTGACATCGGTTTACCAGCGATCAAATGAATGGGATTAAATGAAAATGGATCCTCATTAGGAGCCATGGCCAGAGCCAAGATAGAGCAAAGCAGCATGCTTAACTGTACCTCAATCATGAAATACAACCCATCGTAACCATGTGCATAAATGCTGTTTGTCAGCCCATAAATCACCCCAGCTAGATACACTGGGCCCAGTGGCCAATCCTTGCGTGGTGTTGAGTCTAGTTGCTCTGTGTGTGTGTGTGTGTGTGTGTGTGTGTGTGTGTGTGTGTGTGTGTGTGTGTCTGTGAGCTGTTGATGATTACAAAGAGAGATAATGAGGGCTCTGCTGGCTATCTGGTTACCCCCAGCAACAACAGGCCCACCTGCCAGTGTGATAGTCGTTGAGGGCTTGGTTCCTGGCCCTATAAAATCCCTTTTCCAGAGCAGGCAGACTTCCTCTGTTACATGGGAAGTAAGTGAGCTATTCATAGCAGAAGAAAGCCCTGGAATTTTCCACCCAAACAGAGACCAAATGGGTCCTCAGTCATGTCTGACTGCAGGACAGCTAAAGATCTTAGACACTGAAAGCCAGCCACTTGTTTGAAAGTGATGGTCTGACATTACAAAGCACTACTGTGCCAAAGACTCCCTCTAGTGATGAGAGGGAAAAGGTGTAGATTCAGAATGCTACTTCTTCTAGAAAAACTAGAGGAAAAATAATTTTATATTTGCAATTTTTCACACTTGAAAAACTAAGTCACCCAATAAGAACACGACTGGTTGTAAGCAAAATTTACAGACTGTTTTAGAATACAAAAAAACATGATGATTGTCATACCTTCTCAGTTGCAGCTAGTCTCAGAAATACTCTCCTGGTGTCTGTCAACTGGTTCCCTCTAAACTCTAGAGGGCCAGGTGAGAAATAACACCATAATAAACCGGCAGTACAGTCAGAGCAGTTCCTCTCAGGTGAAGACAGAATCACACAGCTTTCCAACAGGAGTGGACAACACCTACAATGTGCAGTTACACCCACAGCGGGGTTATCGGGCTCTGGGAAAAGACTCCCAGTGTTTCCCTGCCACATGTTTCAGAGATAGGGGAGGGGGCCAAACCCTCTGAGCAGGTTAAAGTCCATAGGGTGACAAACAAACTGTAGATGTACAGTCTGGAAAAGCAAGTCCATTCCAGCACAGATAATACTGTAACACATCTGTTGATAGCATAGGTTTGGTTTGCTCAGCTATTTTAAGCCACAGAATAAGGACATAAGGCCAAAATTAAAATATGCATTCACTCAGAATATGCATTAACATTCACAATAACAATATGCATAAACAGCTGTTTTCAGCACCATCTCTCAAATATTCATAATATTTGAGTGAAAAATGAAAATAGTTCATTCAATAGCCAGTGTGCTCAAGATACACACAAGAAAGGACATCAGGTACAGATACACACACTGTATACAAAGTGTATACAGCAACAAATACACAAAGCAGTCAGGCAAAGCCAGTTAATTAGGCAGAGAGATCACAGTACCTTGCAGATACTGTAGGGTTGACAAACGATTGTAAATGAGCAAAGAAAATCGTATTCTCTCTGATCCAACCTAATCATTATCTGACAAGCTACACCACCAGATAGCCAATAGATAAGAGGTACACAAGGTAGTGTCAAGTTAGAGGACGCTAATTTAGTAAAGATCAGGGAAGCTTTTAGATAATAAGCATGTCATAGGCAGGGAACGCCTTCTGCATCAGATCACAACAGAAAATATAGTGGTGAATCATGCTGGAGAGAAGAGTTCCCTCCATCCATCTGGCACACACTTGTAATACCCTCTATATATCACGTCATATGGCTTTGACTGCAAAGCTAGGACATTACATATTCTGCTTCATGTGATGCAATGACGGTCTGGGGGGGCGAGAGCAGCCTGCAGGCAAAGAGGGATTCCTGCAAATGAGAAAACTGACTGGATAATCAATGCTTCCACCAGCACATCAAGTAACACTTACATAACAGGGCTGTTTCAAACATGCAGGAGTGCTGGAGATAAGAATTTATTTGTAAAAACGTAACTTCCTGCATATTTCAGCGGGCAAAGCTGCTATGGAGCAGAGCTATCTCTGATGCTGCTGCCAGAAGTACCGACAAGAAAACACTGAAACCTACAGTTCTTGATGGATCAAAACTCCATCTGTTCAAGCTCCAACTAGATTTTTTTTTCACAACGGTAAATTGTGAATCCTACTCAATACTGAGTGGCGTTTCAAGGGTCAGAGAGAAGCACTAGAAAGGGTAGCCTACATGTGGCTCTTATGACGGACTGTGAGTGCAGAGGGCTCAGCCAAGCGGCTAATTGAGGGGACTTAAATGACTGCACTGGTGGAGAGACCTCTAAGTTATTTATTACTGCAGCAAAGACAGGCTTCCTCAGCACATACAGTGTGTGTCGATGTGAGTTACTACGTGCGATCTGCTGCTGCATCCCTCCAAACATTCAACATCCATGCTGTGCTATAGCAAACTGAGCATCTAGCTCAAATTAAATCCATATTAACAAGGACTTGTCTACACATTGCATTATGGATAAATTGCTAAGCTAACTGGCTAGTTTTTTTTATCCACACAGAGACCAGTTAGCATCAACTTCAAAGGCAATCACATTTGAAACACCTCTGTTATGTAAGTGCTGCCATCATCTGGTCTGTAAATAATAAGACTAAAAAGTTAAGCAAAGCCCTTAGCTTAACTTGTGAAGAGACACTCCTGAATAGCAGACAATAATTGCAATACACCTCCATATGCCAGTGAGATAAACTCCTGTTGTAACAAAACTCAATTAAAGTCTGAATTCACAACTGTATATTTACCATGTTAAAATAGCAACATTTTACTATTATCACCATATTTCCTAAGCATGCAAAGTGTCAATATCCAATGATATCACTGTTACAACAGTATTTTAACATTGAATCACTTTGTTATTATATAAAATCTGTGATTCTTCTAACAGTATGAAATTTAAGCCATGTGAGGATGCTAAAAGTCTGCTTCACCCAAACATGAGTGTATGGTTACTGCTACTGATATAAGCAGAGTGTGTATGTGTGTGTGTGTTGAATGCCTCCACCTCTATTGTCAGGGGGAGTATCAGTGACTGCTAAGTAGTTTGATCGCTTTAGAGGCTGATATCTGATACCCAAATAACTGGAGCAGGAAGGCTGACACACACACACATACACACACACATACACAGTGTTTGCCCAGTTTGATTCCAAGAGTCGAGAGATCAGTGTCACTAATGTGGGACATGGGAAAAAGACCTGATCAGTGAGACGCTATGGGCTGGGTCCATGTTGATTATCAAGTCCAGGAAGTTGAATAATTTGAGAAAAACGATGAAACGCAGTAATTGTAGTAATAGATGTCCACATTCTGGGCAACGCACACACCTTCCATGAAATAAAAAACATCAATTCAAGGTTAGATGACCGAAAATAGCGGTCAGTACTAACTTCATATATAAGCTTGACACTGACTTAATACAAACAGATTTTTTTTCCAAGCACACGGTTGCTGCATATTCCCCTGAGCAAAGATAACACGGCTTGGCCCAACAGTTGGGGAGGCTATTGTTACGTTGAGGGATGTGAAGGTATGAGATAAAAGGATGCTTCTGCTGTATCCAGCCCCAGTTGATGAGATAAGGCGAGGCCCTAAGACACAGTGCCCCAGCCAGTAGAGCCATGATAAACTGTTGTTGTTACAAAGGGAGGGTGAGGGGCCCACTAAGGGCTGGGCACCACGTTGCAATATTACAATCCAATATCCCCAGCCTGCCGACCCACAGAGCCCATTATACACGTCTCATACATCTCAATTCACTATGCAAACCCAGATAATAACTGTTTATAAATCAAGAATACATAATTAGAAAAACAAACTATTGCGACACAGCATGCCCATTTCATTCTTTAATTTGAGAGATGGACTCACTGTGCAAGCGTTTAGGGCTTAAGTACTATGTTAACCTCTTAAACCCTTAAAGGCTCTCCTACAGTACACTGGTGACTTGTCTCATCGGCATGCACAACTAGTTATTCTTCCTTCACTAAGGTGCTACAGTGGGCAAGGCATCTCAAATATGATGTGAATTTTTGCAGCAAAATCAGATCCATGTTTTATATGTCTGTTAAGGTAGTTGGAGTCTATTCATTGTATTAAATTATTAGCTTAGGTGTTAATAACACAATTTTTACTAAGAATAACTGGTAGTTATTGAGCAATGATTAAGCTTATGGTTTGGTTTAAAAAAAATTCTTGCAAAGAAGTGCAATACAATCCCACACAGAACAGTATGTTTATGCTGAATGTGAAATATCAGTCAAAACTGCAAACAGTAAAATTCAACCACTTCATCAAAAAAGGGAACAAAACTGAACAACAAAGGTCTCCACCACTGTCAACTGTGTTTCTCTTCTTATTGCACTAGGTGAAGAGCCTTGCACAAGCATTTGTGTATTTTTTTACTCCAGATTCACGCAACACCTCACACATGCCTCACTCTTTCTCTGGGACCCCCTGCACCCACTCCCTTCCACTCACCAGGGCTGGTGGTGCTCTGCAGGCTCCCCCTCTTGCGTAACGGGGATTTAGGTTTAGGCTTCCCTTGTCCCTCGCTGGTGGAGGAGGAGGAGGAAGAGGAAGAGGATGACATCTTGCTGCCTGTGCTCCTGTTACTACTGGAGCAGAGTGAGTCAGAGCTGCAAAGCGGCCAGCAGAGGGAGAGCGGAGCAGGAGCTCTAACGCTACAGCTCTGTCTCACAGTGGGGCAGCGGGGCGGCAGGGCCCATGCTGGGCCTGTAGAAGCCCCTCTGCAGAGCTGGCTCCTCCTCCCAGCCAGCAGCAGGTCAGCAGTCATGCTGCACAGGGGCGGGTTGAAAGGCAGCCCAAGGCTTCCCCCTCTCCAGCTGGGGGCCATCCTCCTCGGTTGCCCTAGCAACCAGGGAACGAGCTTCCTGTAGCCAATGCAGGGAAAAACAGCAACGGAGGAGGGCATTGCAGCTCAAAGTCTCGAGCTAGCATGACAGCCAGCAGGCCCAGAGACAGACTACACCACGCTAGCTGAACACCAAGGTGAGCAGAGGACAAAAAGTTTTTCCACTCATCTAAAAATAGAAAGTAGATATACTGGATATGATTAGAATGTCTATCCAAGAGAGAGAAAAACACATCGGAGGATCTCGCAAAATGAAACAAAACAAGAGAAAACTAAATGCTCAGCATGGATAAACACAGGACCCAGCTTAGCATGTAAGCTGACTAGCGAACTCCCAATCTCCTTTGCTGGAAAAATATCTGGGGAGAGATGACAGACAGCCAAAACACACACAGTACAGGGCCAAATGAAATCCTTTACACCTGACATGAGTATTATAAATAGTGACAACCAACGCCCAGGAAGACCAACTGTGCAACCCATAACAGGTCTGTGCCAAACTTTCTCTCATGTGGTCCCCGTGTTTTAGCAGCACTAATGACTTACTAAAGTATAAAATACAACTTTCAGTCTCACTGAAAGTCCCCACACAGGCACTGAAGAGCATGAGAGCAGTCATGGTCTTGCTAAATACAACAAGCTACAGCCTTCAGTCCACCAAGTCAGAATGAAGCTCAGTGTCTGAGAGCAGGACAATAAGGACTTACAATCAATATCTTAAAATTTTACTATATTCATGCAAAAAAAAGTAATCACTGTTTCCTCCGTAATTTTATTCTGGGCAGGGTGGAAAAGCCTGTTTAACAGCATTTACACCACGCAAGAGATAAACTTTCCATTGAAAACCAGGATAATAATGAATACCACTACAGTAGTAATAAATGTTCAATCATTCTTATATGGAATCTGATCAAAATGTCACATTAGAATCAATTCAGATTAAGGGCTTCCCATAGACAACCAGAGTAATATTGATCAATTTCACAATAAAAATATAATCAAACAAACTGCATCATATCCACCATATCAGAGGTGGAAGACACTGACTGGCCATTATCTGATGCTTAATAAAAGGCCAATATTGTCCTGATATATCAGGACTTTAGGATTCAACCACTATCCAGGGTAGTCACACCAAGAAAGCCATGAAACAGTCAAGATCTCCATCTAGTGGTATGAGAGCTGAATGCAGTTAACTGAAAAAAAAAGAAAAAGATTTGCCCCATCAGTATGTAGCCGTTTCACTACAACGAAAATAAAATTGTGCCTGAAAGCAAACTTTTCTCAAACATCAACATAGTGCACATGCCAGGGTGCTTACTGTCTTCTGGATTTGATTAAGTTAACATCACAAAAATACAAACCGGAAATTAGTCCAGTAAAGACCCTAACTGCAATGCTGTGGGACATGAGATGGTAACCAAGAAAAACTAAGAAAAACAACTACAATGTAAGCCATCATGTTGCAATTGTGTGATTGTTCTCCTACTTTCTGCAAATAAATTGCCCTCTGGAGTTATAAAATGGACTGAAGTGAACTGAACTCAACTTAATCAACTCTGAACAAAAGGCTCAATGTATGTTTAGTATTAGAATATTTGACAGTAGCGATGCGTGGATCAGATATTTAGTAACACAAACCTGCGGGACCCATCTGAGATCTAACCCACACACACTCAAACTTATCACACTAATCCTTTAAACTGATCCACACTCAGTTTTTTTTTTTTACTCAGACTGAGCATGAAAGCATAGTTTTGAGGCTCTTGTGAGGACTACTGTGAAATTTGTAAGACTAAACCTCACTCCACTGTCAATAAAAAAATTACATAAAACTGCCCAACCCATGCCCTGTGGGGTTTGAGCAGGCCTGCACATAAACCTGAAACAATCAATTACTGGAACATGGCCCCAGTCTTGTTGGTATAGTACATAGTGTACGCCTTTCCATTAACTGAATATTACAACAACAAAAACACAAAAACAATATCTTACAAACAAAATTAACAAAAATGTAACAAGTCAGGGATGATCTTTGTCAAGTAAGAAAAAGCTTCTCCAGGCTGTCTTCAGCCTTCCCTTGAATCTGACCCAGTTTTTGAGAGCTGACGCTCCCCCTCTGGTGCAGCAGCAGCAAGGGCTAAAAAACAGAGGCCTAGTTTTTGCTCTGCAGGAAAAACCTTGCCTATCCCCCATCAATACGATAAACCATTAGGCTAAAAAACAATTATTCACATTCTCAAAGCCCTTACCTGGAGAGAGAGGGGAGTATTGACACCCTGACAGCTCTTCTTACTCCTTCCTCTATGCTTTTCTCTTCTCTTTTCCTCTGCTGCCTGGTCAAGCTTTCTGTCTGCACACCCTTTTGCTAAAAAGGAGATCACTGTGCATAGCACTGGCTGCTTAGCAATTTTTTTCCCCATTCCCTCAGTGCAAAGCTCATGGAATTCGGCATTTCTGTTTGCAGAGGCCACACACCAAAAAAAAACTCACTGTTCTCTCTCTCTCTCTCCAATGTGTAGCCTAACCATGAGCAATGTTCAATGCAAAACGCCCCCCAACCCAACGGAACAAAAACATAATTTCCTCCAGTAATGTGCAAGAAGAATGCACATATATCTAGCATTCAGTCGGTGATGTTGCTAAACCTATGCATGAGACAAGCAGATTATTTTAACATTTCACAAACCAGAAACAGCACAGACGTTTTCCTACAGTTTTTCAGCACTGATTCCGTTAATCACGTACATAAAGCTGTGTCAGGCATACACACATCTATGAATAAGATGGTGCTTTCTACAGTTTTCGTCGATTAAGGGCTTGTTGTAACATCTAGAGGATGTGCAACCCACTTTGGTGGTTACAGCATCGGCAAACATAACACTGTCCCACAAGCACATTTGATTTGCTGACCCCATTCAAGGAGTTATAAGGTGCAAAACACTGGTAAGGCGATAAGCAGTTGCCTTTGGACTCAGACAGACTCCTGAATTTGATCTCAACATTGGGTAAAGTTTTGTGTAACACCTAACCCTGACCCTACCCAATTTGTAGTTATTGTCTCATCGGGAGGGATGGAAGTGACTAATTACATTTACTCACGTTAATGTAATTAGGTAGATTTTAAGTCAGCAATTTTACTTTTACTTGAGTATGTTTTTGCTGAAGAATTGTACTTAACTACATTTTAAATCACATCCATTACAGAGTAGCCTACGATTTTTGTCTCTCCACCAGCATCAGAAACTGGACCAATGTAAATTGGCCAATTGTGGAGCCATTCACAGTGAACGATCAGCCAGCAAAGAAGAGAAATCTGTCTTTACTTTACTTGTGCACTTCTAATTTTTCCAATTAAAATAATCTCGTTTGAACTCTGTGCTCTCATCCTTTTAGAATTGCATGGAAAAGTCCAGCCTTCTCTTTTCTAAAAAGTAACTCAGTAACCTTTACTCTGGGTACATTTTAAAAGGAACTACTTTTACATAAGTATTTTATTTCTACTTAAGTAAAATATCAGCGAAGTAACAATACTTCAACTTGAGTAGGACATTCTAGTGCTTTTTCCACCTCTGCTCACGTGCAGAGCTCTTGCACTGTGACTATATACCACAAACTATCCTCTTTGCTAAATGCCGCTGAGGCAGTTTTCTGCCTCTACTTACCACCTGACATTGCTGAAGCTGGGAGCTGAAGGCTGCAGCAGGACAGGTAGCAGCTGTGAAACTCCAACCCTGAAACACAGAAAATGTATAAGCTTTGTATAACTAGCTGGCAAGCTGCCACTGACATGGAGAGCTGGCAGACTACATGAGCCGTTTCCTACCTTGCAGTAAATGCCTACAAAGTTGGAAACCACATGTTCGTTTACTAGGATCAACGTTTAACAATATTAACTTACCGTACGTTAACTAGCTAGCTTAAAGTAGCCTAACCCTTGCTTACTTAATAACGTAAGGTAACGTTGTGCCAGACATAGCTAATAGTTAACGTTAGTACCATCAGTCAATAATTTATACCTTACACACAACCTCACAACTCCAGCAAGTCTTTGATAGTAAAATGTATCGTGCAATAACTTAGGCTAGCTTGTAGTTATGAAAAGTAGTTTTCACCTTTCCTCCAATTTTTTGTCACGGGATATTGTTTGGTTTTTGTTTTGACGTACTGAGGCAGACAGGAGGGAAGAAGTTCAGCCAGTAGACTTTTAAAGGAGCCGCCGCTGCGTGAGCGTGTTCAGTGGTTCAAAGGTCGCTTATGTCCTCACACACACACACACACACACACACTACACACTACACACACACACACACACACACACACACACACACACAGGAGGACCCCCATTTGTTCTCATGAACTCCATTTGAGAAGAGTTTTGTTGTTAAATATGACCCGGGAGGTTAGTGGGCCCAGTACAAAACCTTAGATCAGAACAGCCATTCTTACATTTTCATATTTATTCTAAGTGCATGTATCTCCTGAGCATTTCCTATTCAATGTAAGCTAGCCTAAGTTTTTTCTGTCAAAAGGAAAAGAGCAAGTCAATGCTCTTGTATTTCGAGGTTTGTTAACATATTAGCCTAATTATTGTTCTGATAGTTGGCTGGTCAGAAATTGTAAAATGCATCTATTCTAATGTGATTCTATATATTGTAGTTTGAAGACTACCAGGCTAATTGCAGGCTATTTCCTGTACTGGAGAAAAAAGTTAATATTTACTTAATAGTTAATATAATAGTTTCTTTGAGTTGTAGTGGAGTCAAAGTAAAGTGGTAATACATGAAAGTGCAGGTACCTCATGAGGGTAATTATGGTAGAGTATTGGAGTGAAAGCAAGTTTAACAGTCAGAATTACATTGTGGGGGTATACCCACTTATGAGTTGCATTTTTAAAGACAGGAATATAGTATTGGATAAAATACTGTGATTCTATGACATAATATGCTATTTGTTATGCAAAGCAGCCAGTAAGACCATTAAAATGAATTAACTCTGAGCTTAAAGGTAATAAATGTACACCTACTCTTACTACCACATGCTGTTTTTGTGGTCTAATGTGGCTTTCTTATCAGCCTCAGTAGTTTTCATATCCTCTTCCTTCTCACAGCAAACAGCCATCAGTGATTTAAACGAGATGTCCAATGGGCTACATGTACTGTTCGCTGACTCAGGGTTATGCAGACTGAAGTCCAACATTTCATTAACCATGGATGAAAACCCTTTGACCCATATAATGTCCAAAAGATAAGATTTATCATAATCTTCCATTTTGAGCAGTAAACTATCAGGGTATGATCAGTGGATCATTTAAAGGTAGATTATTCAACAAATCCACATACTGAAGGTATAGATGCCTGACTGTGCAGTAAGCTCCCCTTATGAAAAATAATTATATTAATCCTACATTCAATTTTACGAGGGTACAACTAATAGAGGAATATTGCACTAATATTGTCCGTAGAAATATTATGTAGGGAAATTAAAGTGATACCATATATTGTGAAATAAAACAGTGATACCACAGGAGATTAAAAAAATACCATGAAGTACAGCAAGATCACTGTAAACTATACATTTTTTCAATAGGGTACAAGATTTGTTTTTAATTTTCTGATGATTCTGAAACTAGTTTTAATAGCCTACATGATTTTCCTAGTTGAGCATTGTTTAATATTCATGCAAAGGATCCACAGATTGTGACCGCAGGTTGAGGTCTGTTTACAGGGGAAACTTTCTGCATCTCAGCCGCTCTGCCATTGCGCCAAACCTCTTGGCCCTATACAGTGAAGACGCTGCCCTTTAGAGGTTATCAGTGTTCTCTTTGTGAATGTGCATGTGAGGGTTAGAATCTGTTTTAACATGTTGTAATACCACCCACAAGAGTAGTTTCCCAATGTCGTCTGACTTTAAACACAAAGTTGCTGAGCCACTCAACTTTTCAAGATAAGCTCTCAGATGCAGATGAAAACAACATGAGTCCCCCACACTCTTCTAAACCTGTGTGTCATGGCCTAATTCAAGATTTTTTTCTGAAGAAGGCATTTGTGTCGAAACGTTGGTACTTATTAACACAGTAATGAGGTAAACAGCGTGCAATTTTCTTTTCTTTTATTATGTACTTGATACATACATCATTCATGTGTACATCGCATTGATATGAGTGATGGCTTGTCATTTAAGCCCCTTCCCCTTTCCCGATTGGCTATATTGATCCTGAAGTTGCATAGAGATGTGTGATCATCTAGCTGTTGATCCCAAAGTCGCATTTACATGAGTGACAGCTCGTCGGCCTCAGGAGAGCAATCCAGAAGCCGCATTGAGATGTGTGATGACTGATCAGACTCGGATTGGTGATGTCATTTAAGCCCCTCCCTGTTTCCTCATTGACACTTTTTTGATCGACAACCTTTGTTAATCCGAAAGTTGCATAAGTGATACCATATCAGATTCAGGAGGGAGTTTCCTATATATTAGTCACATCTTTTAAGCTCCCCCCTCTATCCCAATTGGTTGTTTTTTCATCGTCCATCCCAAAAATTTGAATAAAATTTGTGTTGCTTTTCATCATCTATATCTATTGATCCCAAAGTCACATTGACATGAATGATGGTTCATCAGACTCAGGAGAGAGTTTCCTGGGTCCATGGTGATGTCATTTCAGCCCTTGTCTTGATTGGCTTTATTTGAATCATCTATATCTGTTGATCCCAAAGTTGCATTAGCATGACTGACAGCTTGTCGGCCTCGGGACAGAGATTTGTGTTGATTAGATGTCGTTTTTGGCTGTTTTTTTATTGTCTATAATTTAAGTTTAAGTGGACACAAAGACAATGTGTTTAAAGAATGGATGCAAAATGTGACAAAATGTGAATAAACTACTTTTTAAACTGGACATTAGTTATTCACTTTTACTAATTTCCAGAAACATATCCCCTTTGCATTTCATGAGAAGCAGTCTACTTTGATATTGTGCCTCCCCTTATATTCATATAAACATATGCATACAGTATTTCAAAAAGCATGTACTATTCATTAGGTTATCAATGACAAATGGATTGTGTTTTCCTAACCTCATCTTTTCTCTCTGTTCCTGTTTTCACTGCCATTCTAATGCAAACTGTGCGGACCGTTGTGCCCATCTGCTTCCACTGCTTCCTGATAACCAGTGGCAGCAGGACATGTGATGTAAAGTCCTGATTTCCTTCTAGAGTCAGCTATTTTGAGTTTGTTTAGTAAGAAACATTGTAGATTTTGAGTGAACAACTGGGCCCTTCATCTTCACCATGGCAGAAAGAGTACTAGAATGTCCTACTCAAGTAGAAGTACTGTTTGAGTTGTTAGATGTGATCTTTCCCATGCAACACCTAAAAGGACAAGAGTACACAGTTCAAACTCAATTCTTTTAATTGTAAAATTTAGAAATTACAAAATAAAGTGCACAAAGTAAAGCCAGAACTCTTCTCTTGTTTGCTGACTGACCGTTCACTGTGAATGGCTCCACAGTCGGCCAATTTACGCTGGTCCAGTTTCTGATGATTATGGAGAGCCACAACATTACTACTCTGTAATGGATGTGATTTAAAATGTAGCTAAGTATAATACTTCAGCAAAAACACACTTAAGTAAAAGTAAAATTACTGACTTAAAACTACAAGTACACAAAAAAGCTACTCAATTACATGTGAGTAAATGGAATTAGTTACTCCCACCCTTGGTCACAGCTACACTCTACTTAACACTTACTGCTGGACACTGAAGACTCCTTTCATTGCGATGACCTATCCAGTTAGTTTGAGGAGGATTAGAGTAATAATTGCAAAAACGTGGTAACTGTCATCAGCTGTGATACTGAACAGTGCTGAAACAGCACAGGAATCAGTTTACCAATACTTTTGAAAAAAATATACAAAATCACTGAGAAATCTTTTTTAAGGATAAAAAGATATCTTGATTTCACATGCTACTTGAAATAATGGCTAACTCTGATCATGGATGGTGATAAATCAGTTACGGTCTGTGTTAGAGTAACTTTTCTGTTGAACTTCATATTCCATATTGGAGGTAAAGTAATCCAAAAGTAAGAGGAAGTAATGAAAGGTTACTCTGAACATAGAGTGTAATACAAAAGCCAAACTTTTCATATTTTAGAAGCATTTCATATTCATACAAAGAATCCCCAGTTTGTGATCAAATGTTTGGGCCTATTTACATGGCAACAAAAAGTAATGAAATTACATTATCAAAGTGAAGTATTTTACTGGATTATGGTACTGATTACAATTTTCAGACGATAATCTGTAATTTGCAGTGCGTTACATTCTGAAAGTAACCTTCCCACCCCAGTCATAACAAAAACAAATGTAGGCCGTGGTTTGGCCAACAAATATATTTTAAGAGAGCGAGCTCCTCCTTCCACCCACTACAGTACTGAGAAATGTCACTAGGTAATAATTGCCATGGGGATGGCAGAGCCTGGAGAAGCTGGGGGCGGGTTGAGGTCCATTGCTGAGGTGTGAGGCCTGTTGCGCTCCAGCATTTTCTAACTGAAAGACAGTGTTAAACAGTGGCAGGATGTATTTGTCTGAAGTTAGTATCATTTTATATATTATTCTGTTCTCAGGAGGGTGAGAATAAGTCCATATCTGAGCTGTGGGAGGAAGCAGAGAGATGGGAATCCTGTAACTCTGTTTTTATATATAGGCCTAGAAGGATGTATAATACCTTACATATATTATATATATATAGACATATCTTATATACATCTCATATATGGATCTTATGTATTTTTCTATCTATCTATCTATCTATCTCAGTATACATCAAGGTCCTTGATGTGATAGCAATGTTTTTTCTTTTAGTTGAAGGTCAGACCCCTGCCTTTGGCTTTTGAAGTTTAAATGTTACCTTAAGGTCAAAGTGTTTGAACTGTATTTTTCACTCCCCCTTTGCAATTGGAATATCAATGCAGGCAGAGTACGCCGTGCACACTGAGACACTGAGACTAAGAATATAAGCATGGAGCTTTGCGCTCAGTTGTTAAGCAAAAGAAGTTATAAAGAACCTGTAAAGGAGATTGTTCTGTATCAGTTTGCCTGTCACCCCATTTGTGCACAGCAGCAAATTATGAGCATGCATCCAAAATGTTTTACAAACATAGGAACTCTTTATTACAACAGCATCTCTCTCTCAAGTTTTCTCTCACTTTCTAAACACAATCATTTCATTGCAGTACAGTGGAAGTCATTCTTTACTTTAATCACAGCATCAAAATAACATCCTCTGAACAGAATCCTAACAAAAAATGTTCAACATCATTCACAGTTTGGGATATTTAGACGTGATGAACAGAAAATATCAAGCTCTGTTTAATTTTGGGTTGAGACGTTCCCTCAAAAACAATCTTTGAAAAAATGATTTTCTTATAAACCCTGTGTCCACATCGAGAAAGGATCTGTTATTTTCATTCAAACCCACGCGTACAGTGTATTGTATTTTTTTCCTAAAAGCTTGATATGAATTACTACATGATCTCATCATCAAACTGAAGCTCCTCAGCAAAGTCTGCACCCTCATTCCTAATAAAACCTCAACAAGCAAAGCCAGTATTTAATGTCTGCTTTATAACATTAGAATAGAGTGTGCAGGGATCATAGTGACTGAAACGTGACGTGGAACTCTGCAGGACTGTAAAATTATGTTTTTTCTGCATCTGAGGTACTGTAGAAACCCTGATGGGCTGGGTAGTCAACATAATCAAAATGTATTGTCTTTCCAGGTGGAGAACCTCCACAGCCGAAAAACACACATAAAGAAGGCAATTACTGCATACCGTTTCAAAATACATTGGTCTCCTTATAATGAAATTCATAACAAATAATAACTAATACTCACCATTAATAAAATGATTCAGGGTGTTGAGTGGAATACACAACCCAAAGGTATATAGTTTTAATAAACATAACATACAGTTTTATTCCTTAAACAATATAAGGAATAGAATCATATTTGAATGTAATGCAGTGCATCAATAAATAGAATACTGCTTTTTAAGCTCCATATCAAAGGACACTGATAAATACATCACATGGCAGAAAGCTGGGTGACCCTCAAGATGAGTTAAAAGTCAACCTACATCCTAAATGGAGTCACAATAAACCTGGCTTGCTTTTAGGAAAACGAGACAAATGTATTCAGAAAAGCACCAAAGAAAGGAGGCCAAAATTCAGAGGTTCATCTGTAAACAACTGGCAGCAGGTCCATGAAAATATGGCCACACAATAGGTAGGCCTCCTAATCTATTATGATCAGATTACTGGCAAGGGTTAAGAGTACCATTATCATCAATGAAAGGCGCAGCTACTAATCAAAACTGACAGTTGTGCTCTACCATCAAAGGATTTCTTTCTAAATGCTCTGTCATAATTTTGTCTTTTTTATTGCTGTCTTCTTTGACATTACATATCTTGCAGTTTACCAACTCATTTATAAAACTCTTTTGAAAAATAATTGATTTGCCAGAGTCTCAAAAATAACTGGTTTGGCAGTAACAAATACAGTATCTGTTGGTGGATGGGACCATTATATCCTCATTTATGAACGCCAAAGGCAAATCTTCCAGTAGCAGAAAGTCACTGCACAATAATAAGGTAGCAAAGTAAGACAGAGCTGGTGTGCTTAAACAAGTGCTCCCTAATTTGAGATTGAAAGGGACATTCTGAAAACATTTAATTCTGAAAACTATTCAACCCACTTTGTGAAATCAAACATATAATTAATGTGGGGTTTTTTTATTAAATGAAAAAAAAAAAAAAAAAAAACATTTTAACAAGTAATATCAACATTAATTCACTGAGTCATTTACTGTACAGAGCTGAGCAATTGCGTTGAAGGCCAAAATACAGCCATTTGAGTATTTACCAGAAAGTCCCTGTTCACAAATAACAGTTTGAAATACATTTCAAACAACTGCATGTAACTGTATCAATGTAACTGTATTAAAACTAGGATGAAAACTGATGAGGCAAAGTGCAATGTTGCAAATGTACAATGTAAAGTCATCTAAGTGAATTCATGAGCTACCTGCTGGACAGCTTTCAATACAATTAGAGAAACTTACAATGAAATAACCCCTGAAACACAGTAAATCTGAAGAGGACGAAATTAAATATTTTTTCCCCCAGAAAATAAAGAAATGAAAACCTTAATTGTCTGTAATTATATGGTTGTTTTTCACCTGTTCAGTCTCAATAAACTCTGAAGTCTCCTCTGCAATTTGTCCAGGGATTCGGAAATCAATGGGTATGGGCTGTGCAGGCTCAGATGGTTGGGACTGGACCACGGGGCAGCAAGCTTCCCCCTTAGGACTAGAGGTGCTGTGGGAGTTCTGAGGATCCAAGTTACAGCCAGTGCCCTGAAGAAACTGGAGGAAATTCTCCTCTATGGATCCTTCACGGCTGGGCAGTCTGTCCTCCTCCTCAGCCCCTGCTCGTCGAAACAGGCAAGGCAGATGCTTGCCCAGCTCCTCACGGATCTGTCTGTTAAGACAGCCATAGAAGAAAGGATTAGAGGTGAAGCAGAAGTAGCCAATCCAGGTAACCACCTCCTCCAGAGGGGCCAGCGTGGCCGGAGGGCTGGCGGCCAGTGCCGAGTACAGGTGGAAGGAAAAATATGGCAGCCAGCAGCAAAGGAACTGACCACCTACTGCTGCCAACACTGCTGCAGCCTTTCCTCCCCCGAAGGGGCGCTGTGGAGTTGCTCTGCCTGTCCCAGTGCCCGTCCCAGAGCTGGTGACCATGGTGGAACGGCTGCTGAGTGATTCAGACCGCTGGCGGCGAGGCGTATCCATCCAGGTGGGCAGGGGCCCATGGTGCATGGCTGCCACCCGAGCCACTTTGAACATATTGCAGTACACAACAAGAATGACCAGTAGTGGACACAGGAAATACACTAGAGTAAAGAGGACCATGAAGGCCATGCGGTTTGAGCCTCCTCCTGTCCAATGCAGTGAGCACCGCCTGTGACCCTGAGCAGGGGGCGAGGGGACGGCCCCGCCTCCTCCTCCCCCGACCCCGCTGCTCTCCAGAAGAGGAGTTCTTCCACCCTGCAGGAACCAAGCCAGCAGCGGCAGAGCGGACATGGCCAAGGCTTTGACCCATATCCCCACCAGCACTGAAGCTACTAGGCCAACAGTCATCTTCACTTCATAGCGCATCGGGTGTATGATGTAGTAATAACGCTCCACATTTATGACAGAGATAGAGAGGATGGCAGCGCTGACCAGGCACACACTGAGGAAGAGGTAGCTCCGGCACAGGGCCTCCCCGAAGAAGGCTCGGCTTGAGAGCATGCCGAGGGGCATCAGCACCAGGGCCGCCAGCAGGTCCACCAAGCACAGGTGGAAGACAAAGGCAAACTTATGGAGCTGCGGGGCCTTGGCAATGACCGCCATGACAGCCACATTACCCACCACAGCCAGCAGGTCCATGAGCAGCATGGCCAGCAGGGCTAGCGACTGGGACAGAGCCCAGCCCTCGGGGAGAGAGGAGGCAGACATGTTGGACATGAGCTGTGGAGGTGGGTGGGAGGAGTTCCACATCGGCTCCATTGAAGGGTGGGACAGGGCAGGCAGGCGGGATCAGTCACAGGCCCATCACCCATCCTTCACAGCCAGGAAGTGCGGCCAGGAAACAGAGGCTTGAAAATGAGGTCAAAAGCTGCCGTGCAGTCAGGAGGGTGATGGTGTGATCATCATGAGGGTCAAACTTTATGATTCCTGTCCAGTTACAAAATCTTCATGTTTGCCGGCAGTCAAAAATACCCTGAGGAAAAAGAAGAGACCAATGAAGGGCAGGAGATAATAAAATGCTTTTTTTGTGTATGTGCATGCATGTGTGTGTGAGTGTGTGTGTGTGTGTGTGTGTGGTGTGTATGTGTGTGTGTATGTGTGCCTGTGTTTGCGTGCATATTCCTATTTTTGGGGTGATCTTTCATTTGCAGCCCTGGGTTATGAACTAATCCTACCATTCGGTTGGTCTGAGTTTCCCTTTTGCAACCACCACCATTAAGATTAATTCACTGGGGTGAAGTTTTATGAAATCCTCCTCAGCTCCTCAAATCTCTGCTAAGGCAATCTTACTGATAAGATAATCCAAAGCCAGCCCTCAACCAATTAACTCAATTCAGTACGCAATATTCACGTCAGGGAAATTTAGCACCTTTTTGACAACATGCTGAGAGAACTGGATGAGTGAAATGAACTGAACAATCATAAATCATCAAGCAACTGACACTTAAACAGATCATAGCCTGGTAGTTCATAATTCTGTAACCAGATCATGACAGTAAAACATTTCTCTTGGGTATTAGTTTCTGATAAATCTAGGGTTCCAGAGGGTCGTTAAACTGACCCTCTGGAACAATATAAAACAATTTCTAATCAACTTCTTTCTGCTTTTATTAATATTGAAAAGGGTCATTACGCCATTATAATGAACTTTATCAAAGGCATATCCAGTCTGAACCTTCCTGAGGAGCTGCAGGTGTTAAATTCATTTCAAGCACACATCCTGTCAATGCATGAATGCAAGCTAATTCCCCAAAACAGTCCTATCACTGAATAGGTAATAGTCCTTTTGGATCACGTCTGCACCTACTGTGAGAGCTCTATTTGAATATGTATGTCCAGTATCTAGACTGATTGAGTATGAATAATCTTTGTAACAAAAATACAAGCATTGAATTCTGCAAGGCCTTGCCAATGTGTATCCAGTGTATGTGGATCCAAGGTTCAATGTGTGTGGATTTTGCTTGTGCACATGTACCACAATAGGAGCTATGCCACAAAGTGTCAGCAAGTAAGCCCTGACTACTTAAGATTAATTTATACATGTGGGTTTTGTGTGTCAAATGGGAAGGTTGGGGGTATTCATAGGTCGCAGGACCATTTGCATATTATCTGTGCATATAGACATGGGTGGCTGGGCTAGTATGTGTCTGTATGTGACAAATCAATGAGATCCAATTGGCTACTGCTATAAATGCTTTCTGCACATCTACCACAGATGTAAAGAAAAAAAAAAATAGCCCAGGATGTTCTATCTCCTGTCCACAATGATAACAATGTGAATCATAGCATAAATCGAGCTCCAGTCTCCCCCATCACCTACCAATGGTTGCCTTCAATGAGGAACAACACTAACATCTCTAAATCATACATAGGGGTACTCCCAATCCAGACTATCCCTCCTGCCTGGTTTAGTCATGTCTTACCGCCTACTCATTTATCCATCAATCATTAATGCATTACACCCACTGTATACAGCTAGGCCCATGCTCTATATCACATCAAAATACCATGTTGCATTAGATTTGCTGTGTGCACTAAACACTGTAAGATCAGCATATTAGAAGAAGATGCTGAGAGCAGACGAGAAAATGTAGAGAAAAAGAGAGAGCGCGAAGGAAAGAAAGAGAGAGAGAGACAGAAGAAGACAGAGAGCATAATGTACCTGGACCGGAGAGTGTTTCCTGATGCAGCTGTCTGCTGCTTTGGTCTCTGAGGATGAAAACCTGGTTTAGCTCCCACTACTGAGGTACATGGTGGACATCAATCACTGTACCTTGTGAATGGTGCTGAGGTACTTCCCACTGCAACAGCCTGCTCCTCTTCCCATCCCTTGATCTGCCTTGTGCTTCCTCTTCCCAGGTGGCTATAGCTGAGGCAGCAGAGATTTTTTTTTTGTTGTTGTTTTCTTTTTTTTTTGTGGAAATTTTGCCGATGTGAATGCTTGCACAGACACAAGCTCACTCTCTCCTTTTCTCTTCCACTCACACACAGTGACTGCAGAGATGGAGCAGGAGGCAGAGAGAAATAGGACCAAAGCCACTGTCTCTGCAGGGTCCTAGTGTCCTCACTGTCTTGTTGGATTTTGCATTCAGAAATTAGGGACCATATATGACAGCAATAAATGGGGAAATGTAGGAAATACGTATGTTAACTTGTTAGCAAGGTGATAAGATTTGTTTTTTCAGAAATAATCGTGCATACAAACACTCAAACCAAGTTTCTATTTTTAACCGATGACCTCCAGCTGACCTTTTTGTGTTTCTTTATAAATGCACACACGCAAAGCATGATACCTCTCCCTCATCATTATTCCTTTATCTCTCTCTCCTCCCTCTGTCATATGAAGCATCATTTATCACTGTCAGTCATTAATGACTTGGATAGTAATTCCAAGGATTAAAGTGTAGCACAAGGTTTACTGAGACAGTGAGGCATTGATTAGGCCTCAGCTTCCACCATTACAGCTTCTGAAACTGGGGCTCCTGTTGCCACGGTGATCTTTTTCATATACAGTCCGTCTCATTGCTCTGTCTGTGGGGGACAATGAAATCTGGGCTATTATGGGTAAGGCCACAGCTACTACTCTACTGAAGGAGCAAGCATGGAGCTGCTGGGTCTTAGATGTTTTTCATTTGCATTTATAAGGTTCCACGTGATAATTCACATGTCATTTGCATTTTATGGAAATCATGTGTTGCGCCGCTTTCATAATTAAAATGCATCTTTTATTTTGTAGCATCCCATAATGAATTGATTGATTCGTGGAGTTGATAGCTTGATCATAATGATGTCATTGGTTATGTCTATATGAGTATTAGGGTCTTCTGGCTGAAATACGATACTGTTTTGTGCTTTCGACCCACCGACCACTAGGCTGATTACAGCAGGAAAGATAATTTTTATTACAGATGATAAAAGAGCGAGAGGCATTATAATGCACTGTGCTCTCCAGCTCAAGGTAATTATTGATTAAAAGCGATATAAGCAGCATAACCCATTGGATTACTTAAAGTCAGCAACAGAATCGTATTACTTTTTTCTTCTTCTTCTGGATTCCTCTGCCTCCCAGAATACCTTGCCTCTACAGAGTATGACAATTTGTTTTTAGTGTTTTGTTTTGTTTTTTTGTTTTTTATTATCATTATTATTACCATTATTTCCCATTATACCATTATTTCAACTTGTGTAAAATTATGTTTTTATCCACAATCTCACAATCAAAATACCTTTCTTCCCTTCAAATATGTTTTTGTGTAATCCAGTAAGTAATTTTTTAAAATATCAGTATACATTCTATGTAATCCATTACTACCCAGCCCTTGTGCTCTTGTAAATCCGTGTTAACCTGATTATGTGGTCCAGTCATCACAGGCTGACAGCATCCGTCTCTGGCTGTTAAAGTGGCAGATGTCATGTTACAGTAATACTTCAAAGATGAAACACGCCTGCACAGCAAAACATAAGCAAATGTAAAGTGCAGTCGAGAGGTGAGATATGGTGGACAGTCATTTGTGTTACACTGGAGGACTATTGTGTTTCTCGGTCAAGATGTATGAAGATGTCTGGTAACACTAAGGAAGATGGGAAACAATTTTAGTGTCTCACAAAAAATATAGATGAGAGAAAACGGTTATACAGGTATGTGGTTGTGTGCATTGTGTGTCTGTGTGTGTGTGTGTGTGTGTCTGTCTGTCTGTCTGTCTGTCTGTCTGTGTCTGTGCACATATGCAAGCAGGTATGTGCCCTATGTGTGTGTGTGTGTGTGTGTGTGTGTGTGTGTGTACATGCATGTATGTGTGCGTATGTGAATGTGTGTGTGTGCATGTGTGTGTGTGTGTGTGTGTGTGTGTGTGTGTGTGTGTGTATCAGGTGTTGACTCATGACAAAAATAGCAGAGTCTTGCTCGGCCGGCAGCACCAATCACTGCCACCACAAATACAATGGTTTCCATGGCAACCTTGAAAATAGACTCCACATTCCCACTCAGAAATAGCAAAGGACGCTGCACTAACCCCAGAGAGCCCCTACTGCCAATAATAACTACCCATAGATACGCACACACAAATATCAACTGCACTCAGAAATACAATCATGCAATTACATTTACCAAAACACAATTATAGCGACCTACACAAACAATCAACGCAAATTCAAATGCACATTCAGCACGTGTGTACTCAGCCATGGGAAAACATTAACCAGCCTCGTGTTTAATAATATCAAAGCAAAGAGACACAAAGTCTGTATTACCTGACATGATTTATGGAAAGATTCTATACAAATGTCTGGCATACTGTACTATCAGGAGATACATCTTATATTAATATAAATGTAATTACACTAGCAGCAGTCATATGATATTTTCAGCTCTCCTCGTGATACGTCACAAGTGAAAAGGTGGTGCTTTGGAGTGGTGTCACTGGAGATAAAGGCTGAAGTAATGAAAGTTGCCTTGGAGCCACCGGGGGAGGGAGGGGGGATTTATCTCACAGCAAACTAAGCCTTCCTTAGACAGTCAGAGGAGCTAAGGAACAACTAAAACCCAGTGCATTACTGCATCTCAACCAGCAATATCTGTTGGGATTCTGGTGATGCTTACAGCCAATGTTCACCGTGCTGAAGCTTTGTTATTCCTGTGATTCATTCATTGGTTGGCAATGGGAATTATACATAATGTTCAATCATGCATCCATTATGGTTGACCATATTAGACATTATGAATGATCCAGAATAGGAAAGTTGTTTGCCCCCATTAATTAACAAAGGCTCACATTATCAATATCTTAATCAGTGAAAATTTGGGGGAAGGCTCTGAAACAGCACATGTAACACTAAAAGCCTACAGGTGGCTGCTTATGTCTTTTGTCTTTTTGATACAAATCCTTGTGGCTTGTCAAATACCTTGTCAAATATTTTTGGTTGTAAAGAGATGCTTGATCTGAGTAAATTCACAATGATGGTGCATCCTCTGTAATTACCCAGGTATCTCCATTTGGAGGAGCTGTTGGAGTTCTGAAAGTCTACCATCAACAGCTTCGGTTGAATTCATACATTCAAGTCATTTTGAGAACTACTGCAGTAAAAGCTGAGGTGATATCTCATATTTTATTCATTTGCTTTAAAATATGTCCTAACAAGGAAGACAAGAGAGGCAGCTTCTTTGTAAAACTGCATTCAAGACATCAAGATCTCCTCCTAAATCATGAAATCACGTGTATAAACATGAGGACATCAAAATATTTAAAAAATTCAACCCAGTGAAAGTATTCTTTTTTTTTTTTTTTATTTCAAAGAAATATTATTAAGCATTCTTCTGTCAATACCAATCCCGCTTGTCCTGAATATGCTTTCTACAACCAGATGGTGGCAGTGTGTCCACTGCTTATGAAACAGCAGACTCCACCCAGTGTAACCAGAGAGATCACAGTAAAATCTTAAAGAACATACACAAGCCAATTATTGCTGCTGGTGAGAGAAGCATTTTGATATTTCTTGTAATTTACTGCCACACACACACACACACACACTCAGTCATTCACACACACACACACACACACACACACATATGTAAACACTCTTAAACATGGTGCACTGCTCAGACATGTCTGTATACCTATGCAAAACAGAAGACACTGAAAGACAAATGTCCTATTTTAGTTTTCTCATTCAATGTCAACATTTTTTGGGCAAGATAATAGAAGTTTATGAGGTTTTAAAGATAATTGTTTACACTTTGATACATACTGTATGTTCTGGCCTACTTTAGAGCCATAAGCATCCATGCAGGATGTCCAAAAATAATTAAATGATCATTTTGGTGGCAAATTCACCTGCACACACAGGTACACACATGTAGATACACAGGCAAATACAATCACAGAGGAGATAAACCATCCTGTCACAGAGGAACAATAATGATGATGGACGTAAACCCTGCAATTGACTCAAAAGCACTCAAGAAGCACTTTCTGTCTTTCATCTCATTCACTTTAAGCTTTATTTTCTACTTATAAACAACATTAGCAGAGTGCTTTGAACACATAGACACACACACACACCAACACACACACATGCCACTCCCAGGGACTGAGCTGCCTAACCAAGACTAAAGCTATATTAATTTTTTAAAGTAATAAAACCATATTTCATTGTTGAACAAATTTGGGGCAAATGGATTTAGAATTTTGATAGTATGATATGTTGCATTAAAACAGTACCAGGAGTTTGGTTCAGCTCACAGTGTGTTATGCTCATGGGATTTTTGCTACAATCATGCCTCATTTTCAGTCTCTAATACAAAGGAGCCCAGTCAAAATGTTTCATGGCATGTTTCATTTCTGTTCACACAGAAAAGCTTAACTCTGGAGATATCTACACCGTTTCTCTCTTTCTGGCTTCAGTTAGAGGGAGATGAATATAATACATCTGACTCACGCACTAATAGAGTTAATATGGATCCGTTACTGTAATAAGGAAAATATGAACCTGACTCTTTTTGTAGTGACCTGTGTCAACTTTCAGAGAAGATGCCATGAAGTGTCTGATGACAATATATGATACTGATACCCTATCAGGGGCGGGAAGTGCAGATGCTTATTAAGGCGTGGTCAGTTTATTCTTGGTGCCACTGTCCATTGTTGAACAACAACCATGCCTTGGAAACTGATCCTTTGTGAACTCCAATATCTTCATTAATCCCAGTCAATGTACAAGTAATGTACAAGTCTCCAGCTTATAATCAACCCTAAGAAATAGCTTTACTTTAAGGCCTACAATGCTTTATTTTACAGCCCGTTAATTACGGTGTAACTAGTTTGTAATTATGAGGTACTAATAAAATAGCAATGCTGTAGTTACAGGGTAACAAAACAAGAAGTCTGGGAATTAAGGGGTAACAATTTTGTAATTATGAGAGATGTATAAGGTTTATAACTATTTTTGTAATTACTGCATACTTAAAAAGACTTATAGGGTACAATAACGTAATTAGGGGGGACAAAACAAATGTTATCGGTACTTTTTCCCTGTAGTTATGGAGTAAGTATTTAGACCCTAAATTGTAGGGTTTAGGATTATGAAGGTTTTTATTGTGCATTTTATATTATAAAATTGACACATTTAATATTTCATCTCAACATACTGTATATTACATTCAGTAAAGTTCTTGTATGTACAATTAAGTCTGTTACTGTGTGTTGAAGTTCCATATTTTTTGTGTATGCTATATTGTTTTGTTACCCTGTAACTACAGCATTGTTATCTTACTAGTATACCCAATAATTACAAACTAGTTACATCGTAATTAGCGGGCTATAAAATAAAGCGTTACCATAATGCTAATAATGTTATGTGTTTTTGTTTGGGTTTTTTTTTTTGTTTTTTTTTTACATTAAAAGCAAAATGGACTCACATTTGTGGTTGTGAAAACACAACCACATTTAGAATAAATATTGATTATATTGTTAGTAATAGAGGTATAGAAAATGTTAATGGCCAACATATATTTACTAATTCCATTACACTTTCACTGCTTTAGGTTACCCATAACTGTAGGAATAAAGGTGTGTTTTGAAGAAATGCGCAAAGACACTGTAACAGTAGTGTGCAAATAAATGTATTCAAATAAAATGATTCAGTTGTTCAATTCTGTAAAGTGGATATGAAGATGACAGGAGTTCAGAAGTGGACTGCAGGTGAGAGGGCAGTCAAGCAGGACTTTGGCTCATCTTCTGTTTGACAGGTCTGCTGGAGCGGCGTCTCTGCTGTTGCAGCCATGTTGTCAGCAGATTTCTTGTTCTTCCTCCGGAATATGCGGGATAGCCAAGAAAAGAAGCCACACTTCTTCTTTGGTTTTGTTGACAGGCTGTCTTTGGCACTGGAACTCTGTGGTCCTGTAGGTTCGACCAGTTGGACAGGTGGAAGTGTATTTTCCAGGGTCAGACAGGACAGATCCTTGGTGTCCTTTACAGTTTCAACCACAAGGCTTGGTGGAGCTTTGACCTCAACCTGGATGGCTGGAGCCTGGGACTCCTGAAGCAGGTTGGCTGATCCTTCCTTAAGCAGGTGAATCAGGGAGTATTCAGCAAGAGAGACGGGGAGAACCTCCTCTGAGGTGGAGATATTGTCAGGTCCAGCAGAGAGGACAGTGACTTTTGTTCCCTCACAACATTTAGGTTGATGCAGGACGATGACAGAGCTTTCAGCAGCGGCCTCAGTCTGTGCACAAGAGTTGACCGTTTCCCTCTTGCTGATAAAAGGACATTGTTCTTCCTCCTTCTCCAAGTCCTGGAGGAACAGCATCAGTTTAGAATCAGCTTTGACGATTGGCTCCCATTCATCAAGATGATCTTGAGTAGGAGCATGGTGTGCAGCGCAGGCAGCCATAAAGGTGGAACTCACTGTTGAGGAAGCATTCATGTGCTTTTCACCAAGTTCCTCCTCCTCCAGGAGGACTGAGAGGAACTGCATCAGGTGAGAATCAGTGCTGCTGACAACTGGTTCCCATTTGTCAAGATGGTCCAGAATCGGCGCCTGCTGTGAGGAGCAGTCAACTACAAATCTAGAGAGATGTGATGAAGCGTAGAGGAGCTCCTCACCAAATCCCTCCTTCTCCAACTCACAGTGGGATTTGACCAGTGGCGCCCACTCATCCAGGCGGCCCAGAGTGGATCCACAGTAGGGCTGGGTATCGTTTAAAAAATTACGATACCAGTACCAATACCAGTACCCTTAAAGTGATACCGATACCAATAGAGTACTTCATTCGATACCTTTTTTTTTTAACGTTTTGGTGGCATCTCGGCACGCTGAACTGCCAACTCTGTCACATACACCGGGCTCGACTTCACCACAGACTGTATGGGTTGTAGCTGCTGCGGTAGTGGGCCAATCACACGTCGCATTAAATCGAAGAACGCTTGTGGTGATTGGCTGCGAGCAAAACCATACAAATAGTCATTTTTTTCTAGATCTGTGTACAAAAAGTATCGAATGCAGGTATCGTTTGACTGGAGAAGTTTCGATACTACTTGGTACTGGGTTATTTCGGTAGATACCTTAAAGGTATCGAGTACCGATACCCAGCCCTAATCCACAGGGTGAGCAGCAGTCAGTCACAAATCCAGATGTGTCACCTGGGGGAGCATAGAGGTATCTCTTTCCAACTGTCTCCAGGTGGAAGTCATCGTCAAAACCAAAGGGGGAGTGCTGAAGCAGCCTCAATCTCTCAATGATTTTGAAGTCATCAGTCTTTTGAGCCTCATGGGATGGAGCCTCAACAAGGCGGAGCAGGTTGGACTGAGCCTCAACATGCTGAGCTGGGTGGATGGATGCTCCAGCATTACCTAACGCTGTGTCTTCGGTCATGAGTGGAGACTCTTTCTCTGTGGGAGGAAGGTCTCCTTTGTCCATATCCAAGAGAAGTTTGTATGCTGATGAAGCTGTGCTGGCTATTGGTTCCCATATATTGAGGCTCTCAAATCCACAAGCAGGTTTGGAGCCGAGACCAACAGCAGACTGAGGTGAAAGGTCACAGTCCAGCTCAGCAGGCACTCCAGAGAAACTAGAGGCTTCAGCATAAAGGTACTGCTCCTTATTCAGGACTTTCGCAAACATGCAGTTGATGTTTTCATGGCGATCGTCATTAAGGGCATTGAGTTGAGCGACCATTTGCATTGATGCTGACAGAAATGCAATGCCAACATCTTAATAATCAAATAGCCATAAGGCCACCTGATGTAGCTTCATTCAAGGTCAACATGCTTCATCACAGCTTCATCTTATGCTTTTCATCATAGTTTTGTTTCAACAACAAATCTAACTGTGGATTTACAATGTAAATCAAACTAAGGAAGAACTGAACACAAATGCAAATCCTTCAACACAAAAAACTAGTCTATCCTGACTGTCTGCCTCTTGTTTGTCTGTTCAGCAAAATCCTCTGTACTAATCTTTTTCTGTTAAATAATAAAATTATAAATACATGTGGCTTACCAAGATGGAAATCACTCTCCATGTTTTCCTTTCTAAAAGGTAGATATTGTTATTGATATTCCTCCAAACAAATGCGACGTGAGTTTTCTGTCTCAATGTGCAGGTGAACAGCGATCAGAGATGAAACTGTGAGTCTGTGTTTGTGTTCAGGTCAATCGCTCCTTTATGACACTGACATTCTAAATTCTATCAACTCTGCTGCATTCTGTGCAGCTGCATTATGATTCATCAGATGAAGCTCAGGCTCCAGTAAACTTTGATGACAGAGATGTCTCGCTTTGTACATGGTTTATAAACTACACATGATTAAAAAACACATAACTGAATATTTGGAATTTGTGTTAAGATACTATATTTTTTATGCAGAAAACATCTATTTAATTGCTAATTACTATTGCACTTTCACTGTTTTAAGCCACAAGTTAGCTCACTCTAATCTTACCTACTACTATTACTACTATTACCTATTACTACTACCTATATCTGAGGGGATACTTTAGGAAAATAAAAAGAAAAGTTATTTATCTTCAATTCAGCTTTTCAGGTGTAGAATTTCTTTTTTCCAGAACAACCTGTGCATCAACCCATGTAGTTAATATAACATGGGTAGCACTTTACAATGGCCTTTTCCCAGTGCATGAACCTTTAAACACAGATAACATTTGTTTAGTCCCCCCCAATTACGTTACTGTACCCTGTAACTCTTTTTTAATAATTACAGAATTGGTACCCCTTAATTCCCGGACTTCTTGTTTTGCTACCCTGTAACTACAGCATTGTTATTTGATTAGTATCCCATAATTACAAACTAGTTACCCTGTAATTAGCGGGCTGTAAAATAAAGCATTACCTGATATTTTTATGAAAAACAAAGAAATGTGCCAGTATATTGTTTGTCTGCTGCCCCTGAAAAAAAATGTCCTTCTTATTCTCCAATTACTCAGCATTTGCCTGTGATATCAGAAAGAGCTTAACAAGAGTTGAGACGCCACTGGAGCAGTCGCTTGTGTGTAATTCAACACTGATGACCCAAGGAAGTCTAGAAAGATCAGTTGTGACCACACTAATTACCAAAGGATTATATACATTCAACCTATGTTGGAATAGCTGTGCAATTTGATGCTATAGCCATGCAATGCTATACATAAAATCATAATGGTATATGAGCTTATTTCCTTACCATAGTATTTCTACAATTAGTTTAGCTTTTATTCTCTATCATCAAGTATATCCTATCTGTGCATCTATTGTCTGAAAAAATTAAACCTGTCAACCAATATGTGCATTAACATGTATAGCACCAATTTTGACAAAATGCTTTGATCCATTTACATTTTTCCAGCTGTTCTTCTGCAGAGCAGAGGCAGATCTCATTTAGCTGATGGAGTGCAGTGGGCCGGCTATTACCCTAGGATATTACCCTAACCTGCTGTCACTGCCCCTGTGCTGCACCTCATTTATAATTCACTACAGAACCGTAAATCTCCTGAGAGCATTACGCCCATCCACCAGGCTGCTGCCTAAACCAACCATGCTATCTGATACTTTTCCAACCAAATGCATCTCAAGTTGAATCAGCTGTGAACAGGTTGTTGTGACAGCGAGAGGCGAGTTTACATTACCTGCTCTGGGACTAAAATCACAACTGCCAGGGGAGGACAAACAATCTGGTAATGACAGTACATATGCAAACACTCCATTCAGCTGCTTCAGCTTCTTTCATCAGTGATTGAATGAACCATCACAGTTTTGGGAAATCTAAGGCTGCATCAGTATTGTCCTGTGTGTAGATTTCCTTTAGGAATTTTAGAGCTTCGCCATATTATATATAGTATAATTATGAACTTGTTTCTTTGCACATCCGTCCGAGACACATATAAATGTAGCTATACATTTCATCAGAGGCATCACATTGCAATGGCAGCTACCAGGCCATTGCAATGGTACCCCAGATTGTGGCAGTAATACTTTACATTCGGATAACACCTAAAGAGAACATTCTGGATTACAGAAAATATGTGTGTGTGTGTGTGTGTGTGTGTGTGTGTATGTGTGTGTGCGTATGTGTGCACACGCACATCTCTCTCTGTGTCTCTGTGCCTAATGCTTTAAAACTCTCTGATAGTCATGGGTAATTGCTGCTATTAAGATCCATATCACATTGTAATATAGTAGAGGTTGCAGAGGCATACCTCATTTGTGATTCTACAGAGTGGGATAAGAGCTGGGATGTTGCAAACAGTAAACTCTAAATGATTCAGCATTTTCCTTTTCAATCTACAACACAATGTAACTTGCTTAACACATTCCTGTATTGCACAGCAGCTCCAGTAAAAGAACAATGCTGATTTCCACCTAGAAAAGAGCAGTATAAACACACGCAAGCACAGTAAACTCATGGAAACACATATAGACTCACATTTCAGCAGTGTTTATGATACATAGCTTGGGTACTATGGAGGAAAGCTTGGAATGGAAAGGTTGCCTTGTTCTTGTCCATTTCCCATAATTCATTTGCAGAGACAAAAAGACCACAATGCAGCATAAATGGATGTGGGAGTGGGTATAAGCTTGGATCCTATTGCTATCCAGAGAAAGGATTGTTGCTGTTTTTTGGGAGGAGGGGGTATATAATAGTATATAAATAGTATATAAATAATTAATAACAATATAAATAATTATTGTAATTAGTAAATACACTAGAAGGTAAAAGTGAATCTACACCAGCTCTTTATTTTAATCTGATGGTAGCTCTTGAGTCTCAGTATCTCTCTCTTTGGCAATCAAGTACAACTTAACATGGCAGCACATAAATAACGGTTCCAGAAAAGGTTTTTGGTTAAACAGCCATTGTCCTACTTACTTTTTTTTAACCCTTTATCAAAAGGGGGCTCCAAAAGGGTTCCTCAATATAAAAGGCTCTCTAAGGAACATATTCCCATTATTTTTTCAGAAAGATTTACACTATTGTCAGAAAGAGTCATGTTTGCTTGACATTGATTCATCACCTGGTTTACCTTGGGAAAAAATCAAAATTATTCTGATGATTTATAGTGTAAGCTCAGAGACTAATCATATATATCATATAAGAAAATTTGCTCTTCAGTGTCCTCAGTGGCTCAGTTGATAAAGACATCATAGAGGTCATTACAAAGTGATCAGGTTCAAATCCAAAGCAGAAATTGTATAACTTCTGTTTCTTGTATAATAATAGTTCTTGGTAGAACCATGTACATTTTTTTTAAATCAAAAACGGTTTAATATTTCTTCTATAAAGGACTTCTACAGAAACAAATTGGATCAACCCATTGAGGTAGTAAGGTTGTTTTTATTTAGTTTCATTTAAATTCTGTGGCATGTAAGCAGCAGCTGGACAATGTAACTGGACAGTGTGACCTTCTGTGTGACTTGATCCTCCAGTGAAATCCTGCCCTGATTTCTTGTCACAGTTTAAACCGTTTAATCAAAGACTTGCAGGTCAACACCAGGTGTCATATGTTGATCCTTTACTCTCACTTGACGTCACCACTTCCTCTCTGTGGCCATTTTACAGGCATTTCACACCCTTGCTTATAAGCATTTGGACTAATTTTATTGGACATGTCAAATGACAGCAAGAGAAAGCAAGACATTGCTATTTGTCTGTTCTTTACATGTTGAATTGACCAAACATGACAATATTTTTTCCATGGACACACTGTGCTCTCATTCTGTTTGCTTTCTTTTACAGCACTACAGCAACAACTAATTGCTGACCTTGGCACCAATAGCAACCAGACCAGTGGACCATTCAATCCTCATGTCTCTTTTTGTGCTGTGGGGGGTGGAGGCTTGTGACCAGGCAAACTGAACCTATGGACTGGTAAAATCTGAAGGGACAGAAACAATAACAGCTCTCACCTCCCTCAACAAGAATGTGAAAGTGTCCTAGTACAAGGTACATAATCTACAACTGTACTCAGCGACCAACAGTAGGCTACATGAGTATGGTTGTATTTTCCAGTATATATTAGTGTGAGTGTTTCTATGTTTGTATGTGTGGGACCTTTCCTAACAGTGAAACTATGTGGTGAGAATAAGAATACACTCTAAGTCAAGTTACCTGGTAAAAACAATAAGGGTTAAAATCTGAAAAAAGGCGGTTGGTCAACTCAAGATGGAATTAGCTGAGAGGAACTTGAATTAGGTGCTCACTAAAATGAATGTGAATAAACAAATGAGCTAAAGTGACAATGCTCTATAAACCATACTCATGTAATGTAATGCAATGACTGCATCAAAAATGTCTCTGTGTAAATAAATTAGGTAATTCCATCCAGTTGACAGGACATGATGCTGAGCTCCTTGCTTGAACCACACGCTGCTACTCTAAACTGTATTGATCCCTCCCACAGTACTGCATGCACATCACGTCCTGTGCTAAAGACCAGCTGCAGTTCAAACAGACCGTGATAGTGTTTGCCTTGCCCTTCGCCAGAGGAACAAGGTGAAGCAGAAGAAAGGGCTTCATCACCGAAGAGAACAATGCAAATCCCCAGTCAACGCTCTTGGAGCCATCACCCACTAATAGGCCTTTAATAGGACAGAAAGATAAGCTAAACCTCCTCCAAGGATCCCCTTTGTTTTAAGAAAGCGTAAAAAACGTTAAAAAAACAAAAACAAAAAGTCAATTATCTAATGAACACTAATCAGGGAAAAGACAAAAGCCAATCAACCTTCAGCCTCTTAATAGCTCATGTCAAAGATTGCTAATTTCCCTCATTTGAGTCATTCAGCAACGACAAAAAACGGGTCTAAGATTTAAAATATCTTATTTAAGTCACACAATGTCACGTTGCTGTTATGACTGTCAGCTTAATAACAATGTACTGTACTAGCTCAGCGGGATGCTGCAGCGTAACAGCCCACCAATAAGATCCGGCGCATCACCTTGTCAGATTAGTTCTCGCACTTATATTGTTTATTGATTGCAATGTTAGAGTTCAGTTTTTAAAATCGCCCCTTGTGTATCAGTAAACTTCTGTATCAATAATCTTAAGTGTGTGTGAGAGAGAGAGAGCGAGAGAGAGAGAGAGAGAGAGAGAGAGAGAGAGAGAGAGAGAGAGAGAGAGAGAGAGAGAGAGAGAGAGAGAGGAAGTGTGACACACCCCCTGCTCTGCTGTGTGCGCCCCTCAGATCAATAATCAGATGGTTGCATTTCCTCGGCAGGCAGGACCGCGGATAGCCTTTCCCGGTCGTCTTCCTCAGTAGGTTCGCCAGCAGGTTCAGATGAAACACAAGAAGGGACTGCTGCCGATCGCTGCCGCTCAGATGAGGATGAGGATGATGTCCTGTGGCGGATCACCTCCGAGGCTGGACGGTTGAAGATAGCCTTCCCCCTTTTTTGCTGCGCGTCTTAAGAAATCATCGGAAGGTAAGCATTCTCGGGCGGGACACTTCTGCCTGGATGTTCAACATATTTTTCTGTGATAGTGAGTATTGACTGAGAAAAACATATGATGGGATGAGCGGGATAAAACACACAACGCTATGTTTACAACATTATTTACAGGATGAGTAGGCTATACACCGATATTAGATTTTGATATAGAGCTTAATTATGGGAATTCACTGATGCCATTATGGTGGCATTTTTTTTGCTGATGTGTAGATCTACCAGAACTTTTTGGCCGGTGACTTGGCTGGTGCAATGCACCCCTGTGCGCGTTAGAGCATGAAGTGCGCATAGGCACGAGCGCTGCGACTATAGTCATGGCATCATTACCATCTCATATGACGGCGGAATGACATCATACCTTGAATTTTGATCTTCAGTCAGAGTTTTGATTGCCTGCTCATTGTACAATATGTCCTTACAGCTCCATGAGGCTCCACTGTGAAGACTAGGCTAACATCCAGATCCAGATCCAGATCCAGTTTATTCCCTGGCCTAACCTTGACATGATGGGAGGGCTGCTCTGCATTTCTCACCTTGCCATGGAAGTAGTATTTAGAAGAGGGTTCCTTACAATCCTACCTCTGGTTTTACTGTTGCCAGCAATAAGAATCAATGGCCAGTTTATGGGAAGCCCCCTTGACTGCCACAAGACTTGTGTGTGTGCCAGCAACATCATCAGCTGTTCCAAGATTAATCTAACCGCCGTACCCACAGCTCTTCCACGATACGCAGCTGTGTTGGACCTCAGCTTCAACTCCATCACCCGGCTACGTGCTGAATGGACCCCAGTCAAACTCAGCAGTCTACACAGCCTCCTGCTCAGCCACAATGGCCTCACCTTCCTCTCCTCTGAAGCTTTTGTGTATGTGACAAAGCTTCGTTACCTGGACCTATCCTCAAATGGCCTCCGCCTGCTGGAGGAACTCATCTTTGAGCCCCTGGAGCACCTGGAGGTGTTGCTGCTTTATAACAACCACATCTCCCAAATTGACCGCTCTGCCTTCTCTGGCCTAAACCAGCTGCAGAAGCTCTATCTGAGCCAGAACCAGATCTCACGTTTCCCCATGGAACTGGTGAAGGAGAGGAGCCGGCTAGAAACTCTCACCCTCCTGGATGTCTCCTCCAACCGAATTAAAGTCCTGCCCCTCCAGGAGCTCCAGGCTCTGCCCGGCTGGATCAAGAATGGCCTCTACTTCCATAATAACTCTCTGCCCTGCAGCTGTGAGCTGTACAACCTGCTGGCTCGCTGGCACCTGCAGCAGCTCAGCTCTGCCACTGACTTCAGGGACGACCACACATGCGTGCTGCCAGGGTTGCAGAAAGAGAAGATGACCACACTGGATCTGAACTGCAGTGAGGTCAACATTATGGATGAGGAGGCCTACCTGGACCAGTTCCTGGTGCTGAACTGTGACACCAGGCAGAAGGATATGGAGAAGAGCTGGGCGCTGCCTGGTAACATCCCGGTGTCCCCAACCAACATGAGCGCTGTGAAGCTTCGTGACGGCAGCCTCCAGATCGGGCCCCTTAAGGCGGAAGACTCGGGGGTCTACACCTGCTACGCCACCAGCGACTCCCTCAACGAGACCCTGTATGTAACTGTGGTGGTGTATAACTCCACAAAGAGCGGCGGGCTGGAGAACATGAAGACAGCCTACACCACCCTGGTGGGATGTCTGGCCAGTATAGTTATGATCCTCATCTACCTCTACCTCACACCCTGCCGCTGCGCCTGCTGCCCAGGCCAGGGCCTGGGTAAGAGCGTCCCCGGGAGTCTCCGCTCTTCAATTGTTAGCGTCTCTCAAGTTCATGAGGAGACGGGGCAAGAAGGGTGGGACGGTGGTGCCAAGGACTTCCTTAACAGGCGTGTGGCCTTCCTGGAGCCCAAGGACCAGCTGGAGCAGAACGGGAGGTTGAACCCAATAGGAGAGGAAGATGAGGAGTGGCAGGGCGACAACCAAGAGAGAAGGAGGTCTGATGCAGAGTCTATTAGCTCTGTGTGCTCCGATACCCCCATGGTAATGTAAAAGTGAGTGTCAGAGCCTGCAGGTTAAGACAGTGATGGTGTGGTGAAGTGGCTGCTTCACACTCCACAGACCTTTGTATCCTTTGAACGTATGCAAGATGCAAAAGTTATCATCTCACAGCTAAAATAAGTACAAGCTCTAGTTGGCTCTCATGGTTGGTGGCATTGTTGTAAGGGTTAGGGTTAGCATGTGCTTTTGATAAATGAATTGACCAATGCAATATCCTAATAAGACTAATGTAAAAAAAACATCCCAAAACATAATGTCCAGAAATGTAGTTGGAGTCCCTAAATTCCCTCCCTGATTTTGGTGAATGAATTTAAATCAGTCATAAAAACAAATTATGCAGGATTGGAAAAGACCTGACTAATGCCACTTTTTTGTGCTTTTTGAAGAAACTGTTTTCCAGTAGTCTCACTCCTACTGGGGTGAATTTTCACCAAAAAAGAGGAAATTTGGTTTATTGCCTGACCCTGCAAAAGGGGCTGCACAATAAATCTTTAACAGGAAATTAAATGGAAAATTAAAAATGGCTGTGTGAATGTTAGACAATTGAAATTTTGCATCTTTTAATGTGAGTCCCTCAGAGGGACCTCAGAGGGTCCCTAAAGGGTTCCCCCTAAAAACATCAAAGTGAAGTATCACTAAATTTCAATATGATTACCCAAGGAGTAGCATTAATTACTCAAAGACAAAAACAGCATGAAGACTTTTTTTGATGTTGCTCATTAATTTGACGGCTTCTGAAATCCTGAGCCCACTTTAAATGAAGGATGTTCGTGGTTTGAGGCGCTGGCAGTGACGCTGCACACTGCCAAGACGAGGAGTTACAGAGATGAGAGACAGAGGCTGCCGCTGGAAAGAAAAACACATCCAGTTCACTGAACCGAGAGGATTTTTTTTTGTGTAGCTTGCAGAACTCACTTTATCAGTACCTACTACAGCAAGTTATTTCATAGTTTTTGCTATATTTTACATTCCTGTTTCGAATAGGTTTGCGTGCCCCTTACAGGATGTCATAGTGTAAGGATTACTGTTCTGCATGTTTATCAAATTATTAAATTATTAAATTAATCAAATAGTTTTTCATCTTCAAAAATACTTATTGGACCATCTAGGATCCTAGGAATTCAGTTTTAGATTGGGTTTTCATGATAATGAGTTCAGATTCCAATAATAAATCCATTTTTTGTGGCGCAGTTAAAATCATGCGTTACGTCTACAGTAGTTGTGAGACTCAGACTAGTAACATAAATGTACCAAACATCTTGCCATATTGGAATTGCATTGCATTGGGCATTATTTGCTTCAATATATCTTGCTGCTTTGAAGTGCACCAGGCTAAGAATAGTATCGATCACTCAATGTCTATTAAGATCTGTATTATGCTGCTATGGTTGAATTCTCTGTGGGATAACATGCCAGGCCAGCATTGCCCAGGGGAAACAAATGAGAGTTAGTACCATCTACTGAATACTTCTGGGCATTAGCTCCCAACCCTAAGCAAACCGACAAATGCCAACCAGCCAACAGTCTCATAAACACAGTCAGAAATAGCAGCTACTAGTGAAGCTTATACACAAGCACTGTTGGCTGCCTGACACAGCTGAAATGTAAATATAACAGTAGCACTTTGCTGACAAATGTCTTATTTTTTACTTACATTGCTAAAATAATTTTGCATTGCTCTAAAACTCCAGGGTTTCACATATTAACTTGACTATAGTATATGGTGTCATCACAAAGAAATGTCTTCCATCATAGATGTACATGTGAACTTTGGAAAACAGTAAACACTGTCAAACAGTGAGGTTGAAATGCACACTGTGGCTCTGTTGCAGATGAACAATTCTCTCAGAGCTTAGTTTCAGGTAATAGCCTACTGAATTTGACCAACTGAATTTTTAAACTTGGAAACAGCTGCCATTGGATAAATGGAGGCCATGTTTCATTTCCATCCCCTTATGACCACAGTACTTACAGATACGTCAGGATGACAGTGAAGAAAGTTAACAGCAAAACAGACCGATCCCAGACTAGATGTAGCAATGTAAATGTGCTTTTAGTTAGAAAAAACAATTTATTTTATCCTTTCACTTCTTGTGATGCATTCTCAGGATAATCTAGGCAAATCAAACACCTTAGTTAAATGTCTAGTATTCAAGTATTTAAGTATTGAATAATGTTAGTCAAGACATTACAAGCATTTGTCTGATAGTATGATAATGTATCTACATGATTATAAAGTCAATTGTTTATGTCAACAGTGACACATAGTATCTATGCTAATATAGTACATCTCTCGGCTCTACTTAAGCACTTAATACTTTTCTCACTGAAAGTTACCTCTAACCAAAGAATGAATCAGTTCAAACTGATGAGGATTAACAGCTGCGTGCTTTTCACCTACAGTATATGTTCAGTGTTTACAGTCACTACAGTTATGGTTGTCACTAGTGTGTTGAGATCACCTAGATCTGTGTTAAGTCACAAACTTGTATTTTAATTATGTTCATTATGTGTAATGACTTATTGTATGTTTATTGTATGTTCTCTGCTATCTAATATATTAACTAGTCTCTTGTCTATTATTGTACTGTCCCTGTGTTTCTATTTCATAAATCACAAAAATACAGCAAAAAAGTGAATGATTGAAAAAAATGAGTGAATGTAAATGCAGTTATTGGATAGTAAAAAAAAAAAAGTCAACTCCAGAGTGATTGTGCTCCAAATGTGACAGGCTTTTGTTTGTAGACAGATGTGAAGATCAGGCTTCAGTTGGCCAAGTGGCATGCAACTCTTCTGGCTTCTGTTTCTGTATTACTCTAATGACATGCCCTCGGTCACTTGAGGGTGAAATGCTAGACCACACAGATCACTGGAGCGGAAACGCAGTTCGCCCAGGGACCGGTATTTATTGCACCTGTCCCTCCCATTTACTTTCTTCTGGCACCGTTTGGTGTCGCTGTCTTTTCACCCTTATTTGGATTGTTTACCATAGGATCTCCCTGTGCATAGCAAGCTGTCCTGCACTCTCTTTCCCCTGCCTGTTATGGCCCAGGACAGACACTGCAGAGAAATGAGCAAGTGGGAGAAGGATTATAATTTATCTTTTTGGATTGGCCAATCTCATGTTTTACATCACAATTAGGTCTGAGATGGTCAATATTGCTCTATTTATCTTCATGTTATGTAGATCTAGCTATATGTATAAACCTAAAATGAATACTTACACTATGTGTGACATTTGGCCATCACATTTCTTTATGGCACAGTGTACCAAAATTTGTGCACCCTCCTGATTGTTATTCAGTGTTTGTTTGTATAGAGGTTGGTCCGTCTTTCTGACAGATGCTGCAGTCTGAAACCTCACCTGCTGCCCTGCAGCTGTAAAGGAGTCTTCCTCTGGATGAATGATTGAAGAGGCCTGGAGGAAAGTCCACAGCCCTCGTTTCAGAAACTCCAGCCAGTTGTCTCGTGTTACCAGGTTTAGTTCAGTTCAGTTCAGTTCAGTTCAGTTTATTCACAAATCAGTTAAAATACAAGTACAATCATATGAGACATAATGGAGATATGTGAAATGGGACACCCTGGTAAGCTATCTGAAGCTTGAAAATAGGGGCCCAGACACACAACACACCACGCCAGGTGTGTTGTATTACACAAACTAATTTGATTTAACCATTTGGAAAATGCACTGCAACAAATGTATTTGAGAATGTTTAATTATAAATAGTTAACATGGACATGATCGCTTAAATAAAAGAGTGTTCATACAAGGTTCATACAGGCTCAATGATAGATAAGCTGTGTTTCAATGCACGTGCTTAAATGGGTATGCTTTAAAAGGTGGGAATGACGCATCCCCTTTGGATATTAACTCATAGGTTATAATTAGAACAAATCCAGCAGCCCGAAGAAAATCTGGGATCACTGTACATTACAGACACAGATGGCATGAATGCAAGCCAGTGCCTGTTGACAATGAATGATTGGCAGGTGGTTCTGTGTTTTTAAGACTGAATTCTAAGTAAGATGACTCATCCTTTCCTCAGGCCCCTCCTAGGAGAATCACATGAATGGCGTAATGACAGTGTGTGCAAGTCCAGTGAGTCCTCTGCCATCTAGTGGCCACAAAATTGAAAGTTGAAATACTGGAACACCAATACCAAGATCCATTTCACAGCATAACATTTGGATTGATTCTAGCCTTTACACAATGTCCTAAGATCACATTACAAACACAGTACAACATAATTCCTGAATTTCTCCTACAACAGAGGGAAGCACTGACTCCAAAGTCTGAAAAACATTTTATTAGTTGCACATACTCACATGAGGATAATATGTTTTACAATGAATTGTGGCGATATAAACATAGTCAAACACTTTCTGAACATCCCAAGTTCTCTCAAGTTCAGAAAGAACAGAGCCTCTAACAAATGACTAATATAATTTTGAGCTGGCGTAGCTCTTTGGACCCATTCATACAGCCTGAGCGAAGCCCACCATGTTGTTGCCGACGTCGTAGACGGTGTAGAAGTGCCGCAGGAAGACCTCACCGAGGATCCAGCCGCCAGCTTCAAACCCTGTTCTGCACCCAGACTCAGACTGAAGAGAGGAGAAATAATGTGACAGAGGGCAGGGCATAAACATTTCTAGTTGCTTAACCATTCATCAGTTCAATATTGAATCAAATATTATGAATATTGGAATATCTAAATAGATCTGCCCAGGATAGATTTCCAACTGTGCTTTTTCTCACAATGCATGTCTGACTGTATAACATAATCCCTCCCTCCTTATATCATTCTGTGCTTGAAAGACAAACCTTCATGACATAGGCTGATGGAGGAAGAGAGAAGCTGTAGCCATTTATGTGGAAGACAACGTCAGGCATGAGATTCATGTTACTGCAACCCACAATAGCCTGCGAGACAGAGCCACAGCATGTTATGTCATTGTTTTGGACCCAGTGCAGTCCACATTTAATGTTATACTCACTCATAGGAATGCGAAACAATGACACCGACTCACATTACCAAACTGGCCTGTGTAGGCTCCCACCCAGCCGTTGATGTTGCTGATGTCTCTGTTCGGCCCTACAATAAGAGAGGTGCCAGAGTCCACTACTGCTTCACACGACCCAGAGCATGCAACAGTGTTCCCATTGATGGTGATGCTGCAACAAAAAGGAGCTCTCATAAAAAAAAAATACTGTGTCTGTTAATTCATGTACAATATTATGTAGAAGAAGCAGGCCTCAGATCAGTGTGAGCACATTAGTGACTATGGGCCAGAGACAAAATACCAAAGGTGTGACCAAGTCAACTTTGCTCGACTCCCAAGTCAGTCTCAAGTCTTGAGGCACAAGTCTCAAGTCAAGTCTCAAGTCTAAATGAAGATTACCAAGTCAAGTCCATGTCATTGATGTCAAGTCTCAAGTCTAAATGAAGAAGTCTAATCAGAACAAATCAAGAGTCCAGTATCAATTTAATATCTTAAAGAAAACTAAATATCTATGACTTTTCAATGCAATATGGTTTTAATAGGAGAAAAACTTGGTATGTGCATCATGAGTTTGATTTCTATAATCAGTTTCAACTTCAATAAATTCAATCATTCCATACAAATTAAGAAAACAGAATTTAAATTCAGTCGTCTGGCAAGTCAAAGTCAAGTCCCAAGTCACCAGAACCCAAGTCAAGTCAAGTCTCAAGTCTTCTCTTCATGCATCAAGTCAAGTCTCAAGCAATGAAAATTCTCTCTCTACAAAATACAGTCAAATACAGTAAAAAATACAATAAAGGAAGGAAACTACAATGTACTGATTTCTCCTACATCCACCCCTTCATCACTGGCCTCTTACCTATCTATTATGATGGTCCAATAGCCAGTGGCACCATACACAGGGACCCAGTTAATGCCTCCACTGTAGTACTGGGGGTCTGTTCCTCCCAGGATTAGCATGCTGCCCTCCACAGAACTGGATGCAGAAAAGAACAACATGTTTTTTAAGAAAATAAGCATTGCATCGTGCATAAAAAACACCATCTTACAGACAAGGAAGTCAATACTTAACTTTGAGGCAGCATTATTTTCCCTGTCAAGGTCCAAAAAAAGGCCTCACCTGCTCAGGTACATGGAGAACAAGTTCTGGGGGATTTTGGCCTGGTTCCACATGTTGTCAAAAACAGTTGTGCCTCCTTCAACTGATATGCCAGGGAAGGCCAGACCCAGAATCCCATCCCATGGCACAGCCTCCATGAAAACTGCCTCTAATAGACTGAGGCCAAAGATTTGGTGCTCCACATACAAGTCATTTATCTGATAGGAAAAATGCCAAATCAGTTTTGCGGCTGAGGAGATATAGGAGCATATACGTTTCAATGTCATAGGAAACATAAGAGAATGAAATATCCAATACTTTTTCCTCACCTTTACGGTGTCATATCCTATAATCCCTTCCATGAAACCAGTGCCATATCCGATGTAGAAAGTCTTTGTGCCAGCCTGAAAAGTGGAGGATGCTGTGCTGTTGAACCTTGAGCGATAGTCTAGTGACAGCCGGGAGAGAGTGAGACAGAGCAGCACAGGAGAGAAACAGGCAAGAGGGAGGAGGAGTAGACTTCATTATTTTAGTTTTACCCTCAAAAATAGATAATCCAACATTACGTATGCATAGGTTCAAAATGAATGTTTTAGGATGGCAAGAACTAAATATCTTCATGACATTTACTCTTTTTGACTTGTTGAAACAAACATATGAATCTCTGTCACTTTTTTAAAAAGGCCACAACAAGCACGGACTCTTCACTACATTACATTCCCCTGAACTGCTACCATTATACTTACAGCAAGTAGGGCTGGTGCAGTTTAAGGAGGGCACCCACAGGTCCGACGAGCCGGTGTCAAAGAGGACTCTGAAGAACTGAGGGGGAGTCCCAATGCCGATGACTCCATAGTATGTTACCTTTGTCCAAAAGAAGATTGTTTAGTCAAAACTATAAATGCATTGATTGATAATAAACTAATCAATCAAAGTGTTATACACACAAGGTACCCAGCCCACATGGACTTGCATGACACTTCCAAGTAGTTACATGGGTGTACAACATCATAGAAAAGAAAAAGACTCAGCAAACCCAGATATCACACAAACAAAATATCCTGCCTTTTTTCCCCGATGCTTTACAAATGAAGCAAGCAATGTGGAAACTATCCTTTCTAAAACATAGTTCAAGCTGTTCATAATCGTCTAGCCAACAGAAGTGAATAGAAACAGAAATCGTTTTGCTATAGATCACCATATGCTGGACAGTAAAACATAAAATGAATCTCGTTCTAAATTTCTCCCAAAGCACAAAGTAGACATGTTCTTTCATCTTCAGGAGTATTACTTACCCACCTGTTTCAATGGCTAATGGTAATGTACCTGACCTTACCTGTGCACAAAGACATCTATGACTTTTAGGTGAGTTTAACATTAACATAAGGTTCTATAATATACAGTAGTTACAGTTGCAACTTACATCTAGATCAAAGGTGAGGGGCTCCAGAGTCTGGTCAACCCTGGGTTGAAACTTTGCCGCAGGGTTGTATGGAAACTTGCTCCTGTACTCTTCAAACAGGCCTTTCTCCTGCAGAAACTGCCTGGCCGACTTCCCTCTAGTCAGGGGGATTCTGTACAGACAAGTCATCATCAAATTGGCCGCATTACGAAACACATGAACCCTGCAGCACATTCATAATTGCATGCTCTCTGATCTGAACATCCATCCTTGGCCGAGGTATTAAAAGTCTCTTCTAGAAAACAGAACTTTAGTGAAACACCACCGCCCGTCACACAGTGTGAAAGCATATAAAATATATATTATCATCATCGTTTCACCTTAGCGTAGGAAAATATAAACTTGTGCTCCAAATTGATCACTTACTTGAGAAGGCCCTCTGAGACAGCCACAAAAGCTAGTAACACAACGGCAGACTTCAACATTTTTAAAGTGACCCTGAAGAATATACCACAAGGCAGCTGAGGTGTTTTTATATATAGCCATGGTTTGGCCAGAGGTCAATATGAGCCTCAACTCCTCCTTTACCTGAGCTATAACTAAGACATACTGATAAGAAACCACTTAACAAATATAACCACAGAGCAAATTTAATGAGTGAAACCAGATAAAAGGAACAAAAGAATAAAAGGAGTATATTCTGCTGAATGTCCTTCAATCTAATGCCAACAAAAACAATTTATTTCCTTAGAATAGAACAATAACACTGTTATTGATTCAATGTCCTGGACGCCATATAGCAAATACTGGCCACAGCCCAGATACAACATGAAGTTGGATTAAACCATATAACTCAACAGTAATTCTGTGAATATAAACTTGCTGAGTAAGGAATGTAATGTGATTCTTTTTGTTCTTTTTGAAAGTTTCTATTTTACTTTTGTTAATATCCAACTCCACTGAACAATTAAATACTAACAAGATGTTGAATGTGTTTCACTGCATCAGAAAATTACTAATTATTCATTTGTAATAAAGGATTTCATGACCTATATAGGGGATGAATAATGCCTCTGATCCTTTCGTGAGTAGGATTTGACTCTTGAGCTTGCACTAACACAGATATGTGAATAGAAAAAACAGATACACTTGCTGAAGTCAAGCTTTGTATCTTAGTCTCTGAGAAAAAAGGTAGACATGCAATTATTTTATTAGTGGGGAAAGCCAGATGAGGTTTGACCTTTCCCACGCTGATTTCTGCATGGAGTTCTGTTGACTCTTCTCAAATACTGTGTGTACTACTAGCAGACTGACATATTAATGGATTCAAAGACCTTAAAGGCCCCCTATGGAACTGAAGTATAGTGCGCTGTTTGTGACGCCACTTTGGCCCGACAGCTGGCTGTATTCTATATGGACTTCTTTATTTTTGGGCATTTTTGCCTTCATTGGACAGTTCAAAGTAGAGAGACAGGAAAGATCAGGAGAGAGAGAGAGGGGAGGGGGGATGAAATGCGGCAAAGATCCTGGACCGGATTCAAACCCACAATGTCACATTTACATGGCATGTGCCTTAGACCACTGAACCACCGGTACACCCATAATTCACTTTTTAAATTGAGTTTTTGACACATGGGCTGACAGTATGTGAGAGCTGAACATAAGTCAGTCAATATTTGTACTGCCTTCAAAAGAAAATGGGTCAGTACTTGGGAGTTACTGACCAATTTTCTTTTGAAGGCAATCATGTCACCAGCCAGTCAGACGCTTTAGGAATCTATGTTTACATAGCTGTAACTGATATAAAGGATTAATGGACTTTGAAGATAAAGAGCAAAGACTGACTGTACAGACCTAATCTTTTTTTGATATTAGTGTGAAAGAGGTTTAACTTCCCTTAATAATGAATTCCTCTAAAGAGAATTTCTGTTAACTGTGGTGTACAGTTAGCAGGAATTGTCACTGATAAGTTTATCACGTTAACTGTGGCGTACAGTTAGCAGGATTTCTCACTAGATAAGCTAATCACGTTGCTTCTGAAAAACAGAGAATCATTCCCCCTCTAAACACAACGTCTTGATGTCACTCCACCACCCCACTCTGCCCTCTAGAGGAGTGAGGGTCTAAAGACCACAACGGGTCTAAAGACCACAACGGGTCTACCTCTACTTCCAAAACATGCTGCTGTGGTCATTTCAAACACTCTACATACTACAGCACACGTTCTCCCTGAAACAAGACGCATATCTGAGAGAAAAAGACACAAAGTCAGTAAGTATTCCAAGAACAGTGGCCTTTATTCAACATAAATTTAATATACTTTACATTAATGATATAAAATACTACAGAGGTGAAGTTAATGAATGATACAAGTGCAAATGAAAACATTCAAAATTGTACTCACCAAGGTATAGTTTCCCTTGTCTGACGAATTCCCTGAATTGTGTAACAACTATTCAATGTGTTCTTATAACTTCAGAGTTCGTTACACCTCTATGGAGGTTGTTTAGTCCCACTGTAGGTAAATTTGTGAGCCTTTTCAGAATGAATGAGCAAAGAATGGTGTGTTCCTTTCTTGTCTCCATCCTGAAGGGGATATCCTGTAATACTTAACATTTTAATGACATGTTCTCATTAGATCACGTCCAAATGGGTTTCATATTCAAAAACATTCTTTAACCACTGTAAAGACCGAAAGATCCACAAAAGCCTTGATCAGCAAAAAAGTGATGCATCAAGTGTCAGTACAGATTTTCTATATCAGTTCATGATTAGAATGATCAATAATAGCACATTGTCTCAGCTCATTTGCTCGATGCATTTAGGACAACAGCACTATATCTATATCATAGATAATAAATTGTCAGTGGACCCAGCAGCTTTCTCCTAGCACATAGCCTGCAATGATCACTCTTATCAGCCTAGAAAGAAAGGAATTGCATTTTCTGGAAGAGACCCTTTGCATTATGTCAAATGTTGCTTCTTTCTTTTAAATAAAAATCCTATATATTGTGTGTAATTTTGACTCCACTGCTGCTCATCGGCACTAATAACACAATAATACAGCATAACTTGATCATAAAGGTGCTACACTTATATCCTCTAAATGTATCATCTCTTGTTACCAAATCCATCTCCTTGGCAGATTTCTGTTAGACGTAAAGGGGAATGCCACCCATTTGAATATATTTACATTATTTCTGTGCCCCCGGACCGTTCAGCCGATGTTTGTGAACTTGCACCACTCTTTCCTAAAGCTAGAAAGCAAGAAAAGCCTTGCATTTGTGATGCCACTGGGATGTAAAATCAGGGGCTGCTCCCTAGACAATGAATGGGACAGTGACTTTATAGAGCCATAAGATGCTAGGTTGAGTTGTCACACCAAAATGAAATTTATATTCTAGCATTGCAATTTAAAGCACTAAGGGAAAAATCTTGTCAGCTAATAAAGTCAGAGCCCCATTCATTGTCTATGGACCAGATATATCATCCCAGTGACATCATAAATTCAAGGGTCAGTTGTCCAGTTTCTAGCTTCAGGAAAGAGTGGTGCACGCTCACAAGTATTGCCTTAACTGTCCTGGTGCACATTAATAACATATGTCAATTCTTAAAATGGGTGGCCTTCCCCTTTAACATTCATTTTGCAGAAAGCAGGAAATCAACGTATTCAGGCTCCCTCTCATATACAGGAAACACACCCTGGCCGTTTATATCAGATGCATCATAACTCCCGTGATAAAACTCTTAGTGGACTCTATTCCATCGACCAACTGTGACACGGCAATATCCGTATTAACTGTATAACAAAAGCTAACAGTGTTTGAAGGACCATTACATACTTTGCATCTTTATATACCAATCCTCAGCTCCACTGCTGACGACCTACTTTCATGTGAATTATGCTTTTGTTCTCCCAATAGAGATAACACAAAAATGTCCCACTGCCTGTTTATATTTAGCATCTCATAACCAGTGGCAATTCAGGCTTTTCTGATCATGTGGTTACACCACACAGCTGATAAATGATCAAAGGTCACCTACATCTACTCTTGCCCAATGCAACATTTTTACATAATTTCTTAATCATGCATCATACTTCAATGCAAATAAGGATGTTCAAAATTATGAATCATTAATTTTTCATTCATAAACTCAAATTTCCCATCTCAATCTATCAGTTTAGAGACTATCAAGGCCGACTATCAAGTGAGGTGTTACTCAGGATAGGTTTGTACTGGTCTTTTACGTTTTTATACATACCCAAGCCTGTTTTTTAGGCCGTCTGAATACTTTACCTGAGGAACGGGTGCTGGCAGGGTCGGGGGTTAGAGGGCTGAAACCTGTTAAGACACAAAAAGCTCCGGGAAACCTTGCGTCCAGGCCGTGGCGCAGAGTGGATACCTTGGGCGGCAGTGTAGGTGGGTCCCACTTGTTTGGAGATGAAACCAGGAGCAGTGGTGGGCAGGAATGTTGTTCTGTTGAGGGGATACATCCTGCAGATTCTGACTGAATGACAGCAGGATACTCTTCACTTTGGTTTCATATTCACTTTGGAACAGAATCTTTAAAAAGTATATCACATCAACATATCAAATTAAAAATTAAGGTTCCCTGCACAGGACACTGGCAATGTTTTCTCTTCCGTAGTATTTCCTTTCCACTTTATGGCAAATAACAAAGCAGACGCTGCGTTGCGCTGTCTCAACCTGAGCATACGATATCCTCTTCTCCAACACAGGATGAGGCACGCATGACGTCTGGCCCTAGCACAGAGATCTTCTTCACGACTCCAACGCAAGGAAAGGTAAAACAACAGGCAAATACACAAATGAATGAATATCAGCGCTCCTTCTCAAGCTGGCGCAGACGCTGAGCCAATACTTTCTGCACCCGTGTCCTGCTGGAGACCGGTGACAAAGAAGACTGGGCATTTGAAACGTTTTGCTCCCATTGACAGGCTGTCAGATGCAGACGAACACTGTGATATTGATACAGCCTGGCGTGGTGAGTGACAAACCGGGCTGTCGCACGCTCCGCTGGTTCTCAGCCGCACCCCCAGACATACAGGCCAGAGGTGACCGAGCAATATGCCACATCTTTGAGGGGGCACAGTAACTCTAGATCTGCCTTGGCAGAGGGAATGAAATTTAAAAAAAAGCTAGTAAGAAGCCCCAACTTCAATTTCAGTGAAGGCAACATCAAAAACTCTTCGCAAAGAGGTCATTCAACAACTGATGATCAACAACATCAAAATAACAGAAGCTGTCTTCCCTTGATCTCACACTTTTCCTCTCCTTTCTGCCAGAGAAGGCCTCCACTTTCAAAGTGATAAGCCTTTGAGTTTTAGAGACAATTCCAAGTACAATTCCAAGAACAGAAAAGGTCACAAAAGTTGTCTTCCGAGGCAGATACATTTGTGTTTCCCAGGAAAGAGTAAATTTATTAAGACTGAGACAAAATCTATGAAGCGCATGTTGCACTTTGTGTTTTCTGACAGGTAGGTATACTTCTTAAGCCCATGAGCAATGATGGTCTCCATTTTTCTCTCCAGATATCCTGAGTACACAGCACAAAGCAAAATATTCCATTTAAAAACATGGTACTGAAATCAAAGCATGAAAACAAATCAAAAACAGTCTTTTCAGAGGAAGGCATACATGGCCATTGTAGAAAGGCCCCTTTGCTCTGATGCAGGGTTTTCTCACACAAGTCCACTGGTGGTATAGTGATATTTTCCACTTATGGACTCCTGATGAATTAGGAGGGATTTGCATGGCATACATATAGCTCTAATTTTATAGGTTACATCATCTTTTTAAATACAGTACATGCAGTGTTGGGGTAGTAATTGTAACTGCCGGATTACAAAATCAGATTACAAAAACCAAGTACTTAAATCAACCTAGTTTTTTTTGTAAATGTGCAATTTGATTACCGTATGTATGCTGAGATTCTATGAATGGCCACATCACATTATCAGCAATGCCACATTGAAAGTTGCGTTCAAAAAGACACTTTTTGGTGGTTAGCTACAGTCAACCATTAATATTGCATATAGAGGGAAACCAAAGGGAACCAAACTGTGTGATGCTGATTAAAACTACAAATATGGGTGCTGTTGGTACCAATGCTTAGTGAAAATTGTGAAAAACAAACATAAGGACATTTGCATTCATTTCACCCTACAATGTCAAATAACCTTCACATATGGCTCAGAAAACTAAGGAGCTTTGAAAAAAACTCTAAATTATTATACTGTAACCATTCATGCTCCTCAAATGTCGATGTCAACAAAGCCTGAACTAAGGAAATTACCCCTGATAAGAAAAAATGGAGGGGGCACCAACAGTCTGTGATGGCCAGACACTGAGAGGACAAATACACTGCTCTATGGAATTAAACAGTCGGTACAAAGATTTTTCCACAATTTTCCCTAGCTTTAAGTAGCATGGCCATAATTGAGAAAAATAGAAAAACTCTCATATTGATACTCTGAATTAAAAAGGTACTCAAAACATAAGACTTGTACTTGGTCAGCAAAAAGTGGTACAGGTGCACATTTGAAATATGCTTATTAATGAGCAAATAGGTAAAGCTTTAGAGCAAATGGATATACTTCTTTAATGAGGGGAAATTAATATGTACATGAGATTGATTCAATTCTCTTGTAGCCATAGCTGTACAAACATCGTCATAGTACTTCAAAGCCTTTAGACTGACCAACCAAAACTAAGTTGAGTACAGATAAAATGAAGGCTAGCTATTCTGTTTTGGATTTCAAATATATCTTTATAGAGTTCTTTTTGTTACAGTCTGCCAAAATATCAAAGGATATAAAGGAATGGTGTTTTTTTTAAATGAGATAAGGCAACCAATATTACTGATTCACAAAAATGTAGCTTACTCTTGATTTCCTTAAGCACAGTACCCTTCAAGTAATTTACATTTATTTGACAACCAAATATCAGAGAGCAGAATGTAACCTGCATGAATTAATCAAATCCATCAACTCAATAAAATGTATCCAATTCAATGACTTTCATTTCCACTACATATATACCTTCAACAGGATGAAATACAAACTACCATGCAGGTTTATGAACTTAAAATCAGAACCCTGTAATTTCCTCTTATTATGCTTTGTTACCTACTAAGCTCACCTCCCTGTTTTCACAACTGATAGCCAAACACAGTGCACAAGTGTGAATACAGCCATTATATAATTTGCACTTTTTTTTCTTTCAGGATGCTCCTCTGATAATAACCATCACCAGGTAATCGTCCTCTGATTTGGCAAAGGCTTTGGAGGAGGCATCCAAGAACTGCTGTGAGAAATCACACGGGGGGAAAGCATGAAGGACTCCTCCCTGGTCCTTGTCACCCTTCCCCCCCACAGGGAGACTGATGACACCGGCCGCCTCCTTCTGCTTCAGGTAGGAGACCAGGTTCTTCAGCGGTCTCTCGGTGGAGCTGCTGGCGTCCTGGAGTCCTGCGTCCTCGGTTTTCCCGGGCACAGCCAGGAGGATGGAGTATCCGCTGGGGACGGAGGCCTTGATGCGGCGAGAGACCTCATCCAGCTTGGGCTGGTCCAGGCGCAGGCGCTGGGTGATCTTTAGCTGGGACACCTGGCCCCCCTTGGAGCCCTCCACCAGCAGACTGGTAGCTACAGCCATATCCCCCTCCAGCAGGTGCATAGATGTGGGGAAGCTGCTATTCTTCAGCAGGAGGACACCCTGCCAGGCCTGACACAGCTTCTGTCCCCTGGCCCCCTGCTTTGACTGCAGGCCAGACTTGGAGGAAGATAAGTTGGAGGATGAGGATGAGGAAGGGTGTTCTGAACAGTCCTCCTTCCTCACAGGGCTCCTATATAAGTCACTGGCTTTGCGTTTGCGGTCTTTGTCAGAACTGGAGGCTGGCATGGTGGGGCTGAGCGTCCGCCGTCTCTTCTCTCCAGGTCCGTTGTCCAGGCTGTTCTGACGCTCTTTGACAGGGGAGGTTCTGCCAGAGCGAGGTAGGCGTTCAGGGTCACTATAGCGTCCCCCGTCTCGGCTGCTCCCTCCAGGGCTGCGCTCCAGCGAGTTGCCATGGCAACGCCGAACATATTCACTGTTGTCAGGTGAACGATCCAGGCGCCAGCCATCATCCAACTGTCTTCTTTTACGGCCCTGATCTCGGCTTTGTAACTTCCGTTCACGTTCCATTGACCAGGTTTCGCGGGAACGCCTGTCCAGGTGATCTAGGGCTTCAAAGCCTGCTCCTCGCATCCTGTCATGGACAGCCAGGCCAGGCCATTCAGCACTAGAGTACAGATCCCTTTCTCTGAAGCGTACAGGGACTGGAGGAGACCTCTCTCTCACTCTCACAGCCTCTGTGGTGAGGCGGTGGGCAAAGGGCTCAGGGACCAAGTCATAGTGCGGCAGGGGGAGAAGTTGCATGTACTGCTGCTGCTGCTGGTAGCGGTGCTCTGTATCTGCAAAGTCTACTCTGAGTCTCCTGTCAGGGCCACCTAGAGGGGCGCCTCGCATGTGAGTACAGGCAGCCTGTGCAGCGTCCAGGCTTTCATACTGGATGTAGGCCCATGGCTCTCCTTTCCTATAGTCTATAGTCCTGATGGTGCCAAAGCGATCAAACTCCTTAGCCAGCGCAGCAAGTGGGACCCAGGGTCCAAGGCCCCCCACCCACAGCCGGGTTGTGGGGGTAGGCTTGCCATAGCCGATTTTTATTGGGCTGTGGCCCACCACTTTCCCTGACATTGTTACTTTGGCACGGTGAGCCATGTCAAGATTCTCAAACTTTAGAAAGCCATAGGTGCTGCTCTGCCCTCGCACTGCCCGCTTGATGTCCACCTCTGTTATCACCCCAAACCTGTCAAACGCCCTCCTCAGGTCGCTCTCGGTCACAGTGATGTCAAGATTGCCAAGGAACAAAGTCCTGTTTGCCCTCTGGTCGTCCTCAGGGGGCATGAGGTCCTCCTCACGGAAAACTGCACATTCAGGGATGAATGGGGGTCGATTCCTGGCATCGTAGATGGAAAACTCTCTGTCTCTTTCCAAGTCCCTTAAGTGAGGTGGAGGAGGAGGCGGGGGGAGACGACCCAGCGCCAACTGCTGTAACCGGTAGTCTCTATAACCTAGACCAGTAGGTGACAGAGCTCTTTGAGAGTGTAGATGTCTGTGTCCTGGAGGAAAACTGTCTTTTGAAACAGGGGAACGGCTCCTACGTCGGTTCATGTAAACCGGCTCAATTCTGAGCGGCCGGTCGTACAGCACCAGCTTGCCGCGGGCGTGTTTGGCCGCCTTGGCGTCGTCGGGCCTCCTGAAATTGACGAGCGCCACTCTTTCGTCGTTCACTCGACTTATTTTGACACTCACGTCTCCAAATTTCTTAAACTCGTGAAACAGTCCATCTTCTATTTCCTCGTCGTTCAGCTGAGAGCCCAGCTCGCTTATTTTAAGAGTCTTGTACTCACTTTCTGTGTTCGACGGAGGCCGTGGGTCGCTGCGTGAACCGGCCCTAGAAGAGGCGGTGGTTTCCGTAACGAGGTCGTTGTTGCCTCCGAAGTCGTAATTTGTACCAGTTCGACTAGACATATTGTGTCCGTCTGGGTCTCGCATGTCTCTTTTTTCACTGTGCAAACCTCGCCTGGATGAAGCGCCGCTTTGAGCAGAACTATTCCCGTTGTTGCTGCCCGCCGTCGCTCCCATCTTTTTGCTGGTCGGGTGGCTTCCTCCTCGGTCTCGGATATCATCCAGCACCCGGGACCGTTTCTTCACCGGCGATCGCTCTTTCCCCTTCATTTTCAAAAGCCGCTATCGCTGCGTTAAAACACAAATCAATGCAGACGTAATCCCTGCTTCCACTGTGCAGTATCCTAACCGATCTAGACTATTTAACTTAAATGCGGTTTCGCTATCCTCTAGCCGAGCGACACATCCGCCATGTTGGATTGCTCGGAAACTGTACAGGAAATCCCGCCTACGTGTCCGTAGAAGAAGCTGATTGGCTGCGCGGGTGTCACTCGTGCAAGTCGGAAGGCTGCTTTGCCTATTGTAAATCAGGGTGCGGCTCTGGGGTCAAAGTACGGCCCTTGCCTAAAGTTGAGTTGAAAATTACAGAATACAGTGGGAGAGACAGCTGCTTTTATAACCAATGTGGTATACTTTGTCCTGAATGATTAACTATTATCTAGAATAATTACACAGCATAAACTGATAAGAATCTCATAACAGAATCAGAATAACTTTATTAGTCAGATACAATAAATGTACAAGGAAGAGACATATTGACAGCTTACAGGGTTAATGGTTTACACTGACTCAGATGGTACAAGGACAATAGTGCAAGGCATACTGTGGACAGTAAAGATCCAACAGTCAATATCCTACAGCTGTTTGTGTGCAGTGTGGCACAGTGTGGCTGCAACTTAAGTGATGTGTAGTGAGTGTATTGGTCATAAAATATTGGTATTGGTCCCCTGTGCCCTGAGGAAGCTATACTGGATAGAATGAGATGCATGAAATAAAGCATTACAGAATGTATTTTTGCGGGCCTGAGAAGTGTCAAGGTTGCAAAGTCTGTGTTACAGACCACAGAGACATTTAATGCACATTTTAATGGTGTGTAGCCTACACTCTAGAACAGGATGTGTCAATTTAACACATCTGTGTGTCTTCTTTGGGACAACAAATATTTGTGTGACTTTTCAATACAAGATATGTTATATATTATGTAAGATATGTGTTGTGTTAAAATGTCATTGTCATTGTTTTTTAGAGTGTAGTAGTGCAGAAGAGTCAAAGCTCCTTGTGTAATAATAAATTGTATGATGATAGTATCCTTCTAAACGGTTTATAGGATAGTTTTGTTTGTTTGTTTTTCTCATCAGGGCATCTTTTCTCCTAGGTGCTAGCTGATCTTTTTTTATATTTTCCAGTTCTTTCTCTACAAAGATTTACATTGATGTGGAATCATAAATTAACAAATTTCGATATCTAGTAAAGATGGACTTGATTTGACTTGACTTGATCGTGTTTCTGGCTATGGAACGGATCACTAAACACACAAATCAGTCATAGGTTATACCAGAGGAGTGACATATTTCAGAGCTGAAGTTCACCATTCTCTTTCAGATAAATTATTTTTTTCCTTCTGCCACTGCAGCACGGTCAATCAGATTTCAGCAACATTAGGCTATTCTTTTTAATAAGATATTTCTTTAATAAGTGGGGGTGAGATTTGTACAGATGCCCGAGAAATCAGTGAGAGGGGGATGTGGTGCTGGTTAATGTCAGAAGTCGAAATTGATTTAAAAAAAAAAAAAAGTGAACAGGCTTGTGTTAGAAATGAAAGAAAAGGCCCATTCATTCTATAAATACACATAAGTCTATTGTGTCTTTACTGACTGCTGTCTGCTGAGACAAACACTTGTCAGTAAAAGAATCCTTGTTTTACCACTAGGGGGCAGAGGGGTTCCTCCAGTAGGCCTACAAATGCAGTCTATCATTGAAAAGAAGGTACTGTAGTAGCAGGTAGTGTCTGGACTGCAGACTACCTAGATTTGTACTAGATTGTACGACACAACTTATCAGGAAACAAGGGAACTTTAAATGAATCTTCTGCTAGCTTTCAAAGCGCCTCCACAAACAATTTGAATTGTAGAGAAATGTGAAATGGAAAAGGCAACTTTCCAATTCAACTGCACTGAAAAATAGCCACAGCATTGTCTTATGGGCTACCAGCTGGCCTATAAAGATGACTACCACGGGCATTTCAGACATGCGCACTTCAACAAAAAAATGAAAATAGTACAGTCTCTCAGAGACATCAGTGCATGTAGATGTCTGCACTTCTGGCAAGGATAATAAAACTAATGCGGGTGAATGGACTGTCTACACTCCTTTTAACAGAAAAAGTTGGTGCCATGTGCTCAATGAATGGTTAATGGTCCTAGAGCTTTCACCAACACAAGGTTTATTCCATGTTGAACAGTTCTTCATGTTATGCAAATCTACATACTATCTGGGGTATTTGTTAATTGTGTTAATTTGTGTAGCTGTCCCCCAACTTCCATTGATAGTATTAATAGTACACAGGAATACAAATGTTAAGGCATGTATGTAGGGCGCTCCCACGCGTAGGATTACAGCCTGCCTGCCACAGCAGAGGGAGAGATGGGGTCCCATTCTTAATTTGTATTGCTTTAGGAATAATGTTTCATCTGACAGGAAGAAAAAACTGTCAGAATATTTTTAACATCAATTCATAAACTTCTCTCTCCACTAGCTTTGTGTTCCATTGTGCCACACACACACACACACACACACACACACACATACAGACACGTACACACATGCGTCACACACACGCATCACACACACACACACACACATATTTTAGACATGCAAATGTCAGTCTCCTCAGATCAATGTCTGTTGTGCATTTCTTTATCCAGTCACTCTCAGCCAAGGTTCTTACAGACTAAATGCTTCTCGATGAGGGCTATGCTATTTTCTCTGTCCCACTTATCACAACATATACACTAAAAATTAATTGTCCAAAAGCTATATATATCCATTTTGGACAAAGATCATTACCACAAGTCAATATTTCCAAAATACAGAGGATCCCCTCTCTAAAATCATTGTGACCAACAAAGACTTAAGCCTCCTACTTTAAAATGTAGGCTACCATCATTTGCTTTAATTCTGTGTTATCAATCTTTTTTTTTAAGAATAGGTTTCACTTTTTCATCTCACTATAAAGTGAGACTGACCCTATTATATAAAATTCCCTGTTGCATCAACCTTGTTAAGCCAACAATAATTACTAAAAAAAGAAAAGAAAAAAAAGTACGCTTTGCTGCAGGAGTATTTTAAAAGGATTATGTTGTCCAAAAAAAATTTGGGACGGGAGCTTTGCCCTCAACCCTGTGAGCTGGACTGGCCCCTCTTTGAGAGACCATCTGGTGGAATTCTTCTATAGGCCGTCACATGGCCCAGCAGGGCAATCTGCCACCCAGTATTAATATGGGTTTAAGTGTGCCTGTAAAGATAGTATGAGGGGGGAAATGTGCCTGCTTTAAATCTCCTCCCAATATCCAGGGCAATTGCCCTGCTCAAATGGAGCGACCAAAGCATTCAGCCGTCAGAATCATACTTACATAATAACAGTGGCAAAAATATTAGGTGAGAATTATTTGCTTACAGTTGCAGTACGTGTGCAAATGTTTACTAGCAGATAACCACTCAGGATGCAACCCACCCACACATTTGTGCTGTCAGCACATTTTAAATAGCATAATCTAAAAATTATACTTAATTTGCAGTTTTTGGACAGTTAAGTCCGCACTGTATTTATGCTGCTATCTCAAATTCACTACTACTATGAATTTAATGAAAATATGAAAATAGAAAATGTACTGCAACAGATATGTGGTTCATCTGGTAATAACCATCAACAACAGAGTGGCACACAAAGGTTTTTGTTAATGAGCTGTCAAAGTAGAGGGAAATCTGCAAAGGATTAGTGAGGAAAAACAGGTTTTAATGAGTTTCTATTTTTGTCTGTTGCAATAAGGTGAACAGGATGACCTGACCCACTGCACATGGCTTTCATGTGAGACAGATGCTCAGTAACAGATCTGTTTGTGCATTTCTCTTGTCAACCAACCAAAAGACAACCTATCATTGGCCTTCATAAGCTGGACTTTTTTTTTCTCCAACATGTCAGAATTCATTGTCAAATCAATACAATCAAGATGAAAGTCCCACTGCGTAAGTGGCAGCGGATAAAGGATGATCTAACTGGAAGCAGCTAAGCCACCGACTGATTCCCAAACTGATTCTCAATTGTATTTAGGTTTTATCTCTTTTATATCACCTGTTTATATTCATGGATCGATACTGATTTGATGACAATACCAGCACAAACCCCTCATAGAACAGTTTTTGACTAAAACCTGCACCAAGAGATACAGGCCATCTTGGCAGGTTGGCATATGGTGTAGCACTGCAGTAGGTCTGTCAGCCCAGCATGACCCACATTCTCCTCTGTCTGAACACCTGCACAGCACCAGATCCCCAGTCACTGATGCACTCTGGGAAACTAGGAGGGCTAAAGTTGTTGCAGTACTGTGGGGACGCATGTGCAGATATCATAGATATCTAAGTTCCATGTGTTTTTTGATCCCTGTGAAATCAAAACAAAGTTATTGCTTCACTCCTTCATATCCATTCAAATTAAAGCTCTTTGTTAATGTCTTTACATAGCCTACTTATAAACCTTGTGTGATGTCTATATAAATAGTTTGTGTTTTATAATAATATGTTCATTATATGTTGTTTTTAACAGTACTATACCGGTTCAGTAAAAAGCTGAAACAGTACAGTGAGAGAGAGAGCATCATCCCTCCTAGCAAAGAAGGGGTCATCCATCAATTAGCTTTAACCCTCTTCACAAGAGGAATCATTAAATCATTAATGTATTGATTGCGGACAGCAATGTAAACAGAGCGGTCCATCAATTGCTTTGACTGAGTGTAAATCCATTTAGTACTCTCAGAAGTATTGCATTTTCACTTTCACAGAAGTAGTTACAGTTTGTTCAAGCGGTTATTGTGCTAAACACAATGGAATACTAACTAGCTGAGTGGTACCATGTGAGAACCTGAACATAAAACCCAATGCAGGCTGGAGCTTTTTTTAGGAGCTGAGAGTGACCCAGACAGCGTAACACAAGGGGAGAAACAGGAAGGAGGGAGGGAGGGATGGGAAGAGGCAGGGAGGGAGGAATATAAATGAGACTGGAGTGAAGGAAAAGTACTGGACGGATGTGGCGGTGCAGATGCAGAATGCGTGAGCCCACGTGAGTGGAAGTGGGCGAGGGGGAGTACAAAAGAAAAGAGGCTTTCAGTGAAAAATGGGGGCCGCAAATGAGCTGGGAAAAAATTGTGAAGGTAGAGACGAGTGAAGGTGAACAGTTAGCAGAGAGGGATAGAAATGTGCTGCGTGCCGTCAAAAGGAGTAAAGGTAGTCGACGTCAGCTATGAAAGAGGCATTAGTTATGACTGAAAAAAGCATAGAGGATGTTTGAAGTTATACGTGAGAAAAAGTACACCATACAGAGGGATCCTGACAATAAGAAAAGATAAAGCAACGGATGATGGAGAATGATAAAGACAAACAGAAAGACAGACAGAGGGAAAACAGCTGGCTGAAAAAGCTGCTGCTGTACAGGCTGTTAGACAAAACCAGACAAAGGGAACATTTATTTAAAGACTTAAAAGGGGGTACAGTGACTTAAGCACTGGTGTTGTGTTATTTCTGTGTTTTTTCTTTATATTTGGTGCCAAATAAACTGCAGGCAGAAGCAAATCTCCTATGTCCTTCCCATAAACTCTGAACATTGTCACAGTAGCGGTAGGAGGGAGGTTGAAAAACATTATATAAGAATATGTACAACAAATAGTAAGAGGACACGGGGTAAAGGGGGGCAGAACAAAGCCCCGGCTCCTCCAAACCAAATGGGACCGCCCGGTCATCTGCTAACCAGAGAGGGCAACAGCACCACTGTGCCAGCGGTCCCACAGGCCGGCAGGCTGCTGAGACAAGCTTAATAAAACCAGAAACGTATAGCCAAGTGGTTCACTGAATGACACATTACAACCGAGCAGCTCCCCTGCAGCAGCTGGGGGTTTAATGCCTTGGTCAAGGGCACTTCAATATTCGTTTTTGAGTAAGGGGACAACATTACTTATTCATTCAGTAGATGGTGGAGGAGAGAGATGTTGTAGCTTCATTCACACTTAAACATCATAGTCCATTTATCAGTGTTTTGACCCTGTAGAATCCTTCACATGCACCTAAAGCTTGGTGATGCAGCAAGGAACTACTACCAAATCTCTGAAAAATCCTGCTGGAGTCTTTTAATGTGTGATGCTGCATGATTCGCAGTCTTAACAGAATCTTAAAATGTGAGAACCTCTAGGACTAAAAACTCATGACTTGAGACAAATTGTTGTTAAATGTATGGTAGGCATAATATAAGTTTCTACCCTTACACCACACTCAGTCCTTCAATCCTTGCTTTTAAACTGACTTAATCAGAATTTATTATCAGATTTTGAGTGTGCCTGCAAAGCAGTGGCACCTTCTTTCGGATGCAACGTATTATGGGAGATCATGTCGCTGAGATTTCTTGTCAGGCTTGTCTCACATAAGACAGGGTGACGAGAGGCTGAGGAAGCAAGACTGAGCTGAGAAAGCACAACAGGCAAACACCTTTAATCCACCACACACTTCCAAAACTTACTAAGGAGAAAAAGCAAAACATGAGAGAACTGGGGAAGGAGAAGAGATGGCAGCGGGAGGAGCAGGCATCCATATGGTACAACAACTCCTCAAATGACTTGAAACAGTGGCCTGTGATGTTTTAATAAGACTCTGAGAAGATAAACTGCCCTCTGTTACTTTAGTCATAACTAAAACTGAAGAAGCCAAAGTTTAAGCAACCAAACAGGAAAAGTAACCCAGGAGGCCACATGTGTGTAGTATTTTGAATGTGTTTTGTTTTTTTCCAACTAGGACAAAGCAATTTATCAGGAGAAGAATGCAGAAAAAAGAGTGCAGAGATGAGACAAAGTCTGTCATATGATCCTGAGGTTGCTGTGGCAACTGATCCCAGTAGTCAGCTCTGAAAAGGTGTGCGTCAAAAGCGTCACAGAGCGAGCAAGGACCAGCCTTAGAAATAGAACAGACAGAACGGACCCTCAGTAAGTCTTGGATGCTGCACTCTGGGCTGCTTTTAGTTGAAACTAAAAAAAAACACATCAAAATCATACATCTGAACAGCATATGAGATATGTTTGTAGAGGTCACATCTTATATGAGTGTGTTGTGTTGCCATTTGGAGCCAGTTCAAAATGATTTAAAGCTTGTTAAGCAGGATTTTGTCCTCATGGAGAGTTTAAATATTTATTCACCGAAACATCAACTACACCTTTAGCCACCCCATGTTGTGTATCACCATTGAGACCAAATTGTATAATGATAATTACGTTCGTTTTGATTGCAGATGCAGAGAAATGTAAAGAAGCAAATAAATAGGCCTGATTAAAATGGTCAAGAGGGTAGACGTGTGGGAATAGAGGACAAAATAAATCCATAAGGTCAGGATGAAAAATGGCCTCAAGATGATATCAACCTCCCCTATCTCGGTGGTATTAAAGAATATTCTGCTGGATGGTGCATGATTTATGGTCCTCCAGCTGGCTGTGTCTGCTGCAGTCGTGTCGCGTGTCCAATGTCTCAATAGAAAAAGACCACACATTGGGAGTGGAGCAGTTGTAGCTCACACACTTCAAGTTTCATCGGGAAGATAAAGCCGGATGGTATCAGAGATCAGTGTCTTGGCACTTGTGTGAGTGTTGTCCATGTTCACAAACAGAATAGCCCAAGATCATGAGAATTACATGCATATTCTCTCCCTCCAAAAAGAGGATTCTTATCAAAATTGTGATTTACAGACTATTATAGCAATATAGTGTGTGCCAGTGAAAAGTAGGCAGCAAGGTATGTGAGGTAAGTGTTCAATGGCACTGAAAATAGTGTCTCCTCTGCCTCAAGTACAGACTGTCCTTCTTTTCTCCCTTTTATTGTCTGTGAGTATCTTTCATTTATTAATGCTTATCCATTGTAACCAGCAGCCCCTCCAGCCAGTGTAAACAGCTTGATCATTTCCATCTGCTGTTCAAAGAATCTGTTAGTCAGTCTGGACATTAAATTTCAACACTATACTCAGCTATGAACTGCTTCAACCAGAAAATAAACTCCTGATCTCTTGTCTATTTTGCAATTTTGATCTAAAAGAAAAAAAAAAAAAAACACCTTTATTGGTGATGTTGTCATAACCTCATGACTCTTCTGACATTAACAACCAGGCTTACTGAGTGTTACCTTTAAGAGACGGGGTGTGCTGCTTTTCTGAGTAGCCTACTATACTGACGGGGCTGTGGTGAATGGCTTGAATTTTTTATCAATTGAAAAACGCATTTGGGACCAGCCTATATAGAGTATGACGAAAGCTGCGTCAGACAATCACTTCCTCGGATAGGAGTGAATAACCTTGACAAAGCCACGCACAGTTTTGCACCATATCCTCACCATACCTCCTCCACGTGCAGAGATGCTTTGATGGGTGGATGTCTCCTGAGGATCCGTGTCAAACAACAAGTGACTGGCAGGTGATCATTCGCCAGTGTGATAATGAATAGCACTTTGTGCGTCACGGTGCGCCCTGGACTCTCCACCCTGCATGTCAATTGTAGCCAAAGCAGCATGTGATCCAGCAGCCTCCGTCCTCCAGTCTCCTACACCGGGTACCACACTGAAACAGAAGTGACACCAGGCGGATGTTAATGTCGCTCTCCAGTTATGCTAGGCTTTCTTTGACAGCTGCACTGGTATTAAACACTGGATATTGTTGATCGCTTCCAAAGATTCACGGTGAGAAAGAATATATTTTGTTTTCATTATTCCTCCACTGAGCTTCTCATTCTGAGAGGCAAGAAACTCGATAGGTGATATCACCTGGAAAAAAAAGATGTAGACTGTTTTCTGTAGCCTCTTGCAGTAGAAATTTCTGCAGAAACTCGAGTTTCAGAAAGAGTTTCAATTGCTACGTTTCTGTCTTTAACATAGGCTACACTTCTTTCGAATCACTTAAAGTTATCTTCGGATAGGCTAATTGTGTAAAATTTGCATGAGGAACAAAAATAGACTTCTATCTGTGTCCTAGTTTTCTCAGATGACATGAAATAATCCCATATCTTATTTGACCTTGAGTGCGTGTATTTAAAAGTCGTCACATCATTCATAATAGAGCAGTAAAAACTAGAGGCGTTACAAAATATTAAGCGATCAATATCTGCACCAAATTTGTCACCGGGCGCACGCGGGGAGTGATGTCTCTCTTCTGGGAGTATCTGGTGTTGATTAGTGAGGACATTCAGCTCTTTCACCCAAGCTGCAACATTTCAGACAGGGAGTGCAGCTGGTCGTTTTATGTGTGAACTATATTTTAGAGTGAAAAGAGGATTAATGACAAAAAAAAAAAAACAATGCTGTGCAAGTTGATGTCCTAATGCTTCAGATGTAGACTATTCCAGTTCGTCCTTTTATAAAAAATGGGCTTTTGCATTAAAACTACCATGCTACAGACTTTTTAATACTTTTTCATTTCCACTGTGAAGCAGCTCAGCCCTGCATATTGCTACTCTGCTCATGTTACCTCTCAGTTTTTATTACTGAGTCTGCTTTGTGTTGCCGACAGTCGTGTTGGGTCATGCTAGTACCAGAGATCACAGGATCGATTAGTGAGGACATTTGAACAAGGTTGATAGCTGAAGCTGATACCTGCAGGGTGTGGTGTTGTACCTCGTGGGCAAAAATGTATTATGTTGTGTTATTGTGCATGTTTGCATGGCTAAGGTTTGGATTTGGAAACCACTCTGCATTTGCCCCTCTATTGTCTATTCAATTATAGTTCATACAAACATATTCTTATGCATATAGAGTGTAACTTTTAATTAGGTGCACTTTGTAATGTGTCTGAGTGAGGCTAGTGATGGTAAGGGTGTATGTTTATAGTTAGGAGTGTTTAATATTATACTTACAACCTTTGTTGGTGCTGAAAAGTTAACAGTGCAAAGTATGATTTCCTTTGCATTGCATTCCTCATGAGAAATATGCATGCATGACAATAATGAAGTATTAAATTAAATGAAGTGCCCCTTTTCTGCTTTCATGTAGAGTGTGCATAGCTTAGGTGATTACATTAATATCAACTCTAGTTTGTGTGTGGGGAGAGAGAGAGAGAGAGAGAGAGAGGCCATCAGGATTATTTAAAGTCATTCAGATCAGACATGTTGCCTTTAATGTGATGTGATGTTGATTACACATTTTGAACACTTTGTCTTGGCTACAGACATGAAATCATAACTGAGGACTTATTACATTCATGATGAACTACTTACTTGCACAGTATACCAAACATCAGTGCCGAATTTGCATTTCCTAATTTAAACTACGTTATTTTTGTCGTTATTCAGCACAATAAATTATTCCATATTGCAGCCTCTGCTGATGATGTAATACGTGTACGGAATAAGCAAGCATCAGACCAAATTATTTATGTGGTTTCACTAGAAGTGCTGTCGGTGGTACTGAAGAAATACCCTGCTAACATGAATGCTATGCCTCGTCATAATGGATGGAGAAACTCTCTGAATAGGCAAAATAGAGAATAAATATACACAAATCTGGCATATATTCACACAGGTTATGTAAACATGACACAACCGCAGATACACCATGGCTGATGTGGTTGTAATCATTATAATTGCGTTAGATTTGGTTATGAAATCCCCTGACTCTCAAATCAATTTTCAGTTTTTAACTGCATGCTGAAAGAGTCAATCTGGGTCTTCTGCATCCAAGGACATGGCTTTATTCTCATCGACCTGGGATGGGGATAAAAACAAGCTGCTGGTCCCCTGCCATTTCCCTCGTTTGCTACTCCACCCTATTGTTTGCCATTGAAAACTGTGCTATAAAATTGCATCATATAGTCAGACTCTTAACATTGCATGCAGTTATCTGAATACTATTTTTTTTTTTCAGCAGGATTATTGGTTGGGTGGGTTGATGTGTTTTCATTTCTCATTTCTGGCTGGATGATGCAGCTGCAGATTGATATTACGTGTCTCGTACAGTATGGGATTGAATGACAAGTCAGAAGCAGAGCTGGGGGCTTTAGAGTTAATGCACATGGGATTATGAAGAGTTGCACTTGTGAATGGACGTGGATTATTGCATCATGGGCTCTTGACATGCACAGAGGAGGAAATCTGTTATGATATAAAAAGAAAAAAAAAATCAGCAAGTACAGCGAATGCATGTATTGAGCATCATTAGTTACTGTACACAAATACTACTGTAAAGGAGTTAAGTTGACAATTGTTTGAAGCTTCCTTGTCACCAGCAGAAGCTATGCTAGTGTTGTTGTGGTTAATGTTCTTAATGGAGAATTTGCTGATGAGAGTTTGGGAGGGACTGATGTAAGCAGCGGCGTGTCGTGACGAGGGAGGCTCGTGCATCACTGCTGTTGCATCACACTCGAGGTGTAGCAGCCAACAGTCTCTCAAGATGTTACCCCAGTTTGAACCGCTCCTCTCTGTCCTCTGTGTGACCTCTATTCAGTCCCAGTGTTTCCTTTGGCAAAACCACAATACTTACACCTCTAATCTGATTTGGCTTCAAAAGTCTTTCAATCAATGCCATCACAGAGAATGTGGTGTGAGATGGACAATCAGTCATTTCTGTTAGTGTTGTGTTTTACTTTCCCCCTGTCCTCCGCCCTCACAGATCCCATGGGCTTTGTAGTTCTGCATTTCAGTGGATGGTGGATTTTTATAATGGAGAAACGACTCGCTCAATAAGTAATGAGCCTACACCGGGCTTGTGATGTGGATCAGGAGAACACATGACTGCAGTTTATTCAGAGCATCATGCTCACTTCCTCCATTGCGTTTGGGTTAAACCAACCACTCCCTGAAAGAGGGGTGAGGATGCTGCTGCAAGGCTTCAGAGGATTAGGGGATTTACAGGAAAAAGCTTCACTAAAGTTAAGCTTGCAGAACAGGGAAATTAAGTAGAACAATTTGCAGGATTGGGAATTTTTTGAGCCAAAAACTTGTGTGGGAGACAAAGGCCTATGCTGTTTTTGAAATGTAAAAATGTCTGATGAAATTCACTGGATCCTTAAATTGCATTGCTGAGTAGTTTTTGTTGAAAGAACCAGGTTCAGGGTACAGGTTTGATGAATGGTGTCCTGTCTCTCTGTTGACATCCTTCATGTCTCTAGAGAGGCATGGTCATGTGTTACAAGCCAGAGTCTTATTACAAGCTTAACCAAGCACTAAATGGGGGAATAATTGTGTCAGTGGCTCTATCTGAAGTGTTATTTAAGGGCACAGCGGTGCAAAGCCAGCTTAAAATTACTGTACTCAAACAGGCCTTGTCAAGGGCAAATAATTGACCTCCTTTTGTTTAAAATGTGGACTTTTAATGGAATGGGTGTCCAATAAAGCATCCTTGTAAAGAAATAAAATGCTCATGCTTATATTTTGATGATGACACTGAAATACAATTTCATTCCTCTGTTTTTGTGATGCAGGACCGAGGCCCACACCTGGAATCCAGCAGTTGCTGTCACTCTCCAGCATCTCCCATATAACATCCAGCCAGACCTTCTCCACTCTCTGCCTGCATCACTTCTTTCTGCTGCTACCATACTTGCTCTCTCTCTCCACCCCCACCCCTTTCCCAGCTCCCAACCCTCAGCGTCCCTGATGCCTAAGAACAGCAAGGTGACACAGCGCGAGCAAAGCCATGAGCACGTCACAGAGTCGGTGGCTGACCTGCTCGCACACGAGGAGCCGCTGGACTACAAGAACAGCTCCCTGAACGTAGGAGGAGCTGCTGGGAAGAAAGTCCCGCAGATAGAGGTCCCTGAAAATGATGGACGCCCCGCCTGGAACAGCAAGCTGCAGTACATCCTGGCCCAGGTGGGCTTCTCTGTCGGCCTGGGAAACGTGTGGCGCTTCCCTTACCTGTGCCAAAAGAATGGAGGAGGTAAGTTGGAGACTTTGCTCTCCATTGGCCCAGTGTTGCATACAGCACAGTCAACAACTATATTTATATTGGAAATCCAAACGTGAACTATGCATCATAGCTATGTGTTGCAACCTATAACACAAGGCCAACTCTTGTGATTTGTTGTTGAGATTATACTGACATGACAAGCAGGCTGATTTTCATTTGTATGAGGTCAGTACCGGCTCAGCTTTCTGTTTGTCACCGCTAGATGAAGAGTGTTTGAGCTGCTCACCTGTAGTGGCTCAGTGACCCCGATGATCAGGAACTACATGGCAGTTCCACTTGCCTTTCCACTACAGTCAGACTAGACTGCCAAGAGAGAAGCTGGATTGCACAGAAAACAGCCAACTCTAAATATAGCTGCACTATTGATTACTACTGCCAGTAGGGCAGGCCGGGGCTCAACTGATACTCTAGTCAACAGGAAAGAGCTCGATTAAAAATGAATGCGTCTATATAGTGTTGAGGATTTATTTTTGTCCGGTAACCCTGTAATTGGAGGTGTAGACTACTGTGTAAACCTGTGTTCATAGTAGGTAAAAAATACCTTGTCATCATGGGTTGCCTTGCTTTAGCCTCTAATGTTTTTGTGTACAGCCCCATCAGCTCCCCCTGCTTACCTTTACTGCCATTGTCCTGATTTATTGCATATAGGCAGGATTTACCGACAGTAGGCTCATTCCTAATCTGTCAGGTTGTGTGACCTGGAGAACCGCCATCTTTCACTCTGTAATTTGCTGTCTGACAACCAATTACAGACACATTAAAGGTCTGTGTTGTTGGGTAGTTATCGCTCAGTGGGCACTCCTCTCTTTTCCTCTATTCCTCTCCCTCCTCATGCCTTTCTCTCTCTCTCTGTCTAACACCCTCTATCATTCTCCCTCCCTTGTCACTTCTTTATGCCAGTGAGCTTGCCATATATCATACTATGAGCTGGCCCCAGTTCAAATAACCTGTGATGGAGTGGATTTGGCTGAAGAGGCACAGTATTTGTCAGCTGATTGGAGGATCCTGGCAAAGGCCCAAAACGCCTCACTGGATTCACCTTGCTGACCTCACTGTTCTCTCTATTCCAGCTCGCTTTATTTAGCCCATTTCCTCTTCTCTTCACTCTGTCTGTGCCATATTATTCCACCCGCTATGAGATGTGTAAGCCACTGTATGTAATTCCTACTTTTGATGTATTAATATTAGTACATGCTTGCCTACCATAAGTCTTCCCATCCCGGATGAACCCTTCGCACATAAAACACAGTTGCATCCTGATTATGCCTCCCTTCCCCAGGATTAAGCTGGGAAGGGACAAATTTAGACTTCCCTCTTAATTCAAATGAAATTCAAAAAATAATCAGCAATGGGGTTGGATGGGCTTCAGGAGAGGAGGAGGGGGGAGTTAACACTATATCATATTTTCCAAGTTGTTGGTAAATGAGAGGTTATTTTAAAGAATTCATTCACAACTGATGCAACACTGTTGAATTACTGTATGAAGCATATTTACTTAGTGGCTTAAGCTGCGACCTGTAAAATCTCTACTTAGGCCGCTATTCACCATAACAGTAGAGCCTGTCTGATTTTACCCACTTACCTTCCTGCCCCACATTGTTAAAAGAGAGTGCTCTGACACACATCGTGATACCAAATGAAATGCCACCAACAAACGTAATGTTAGTGGTATTAACAATACAAAATGCAATACAAAATCCTAGGTGAGTGTTTTAGGGGCACATTAGTGGCACATTGAAGCACTGAACATAATACAGTAATGTTATGAAAGTGAATGTGGTTTGGCATACTGACAGACATCGGTACGTCACCTGCATATTTCACATTTTGGAGACAACTGTGACTACTGGAGATTATACTGTTGGTTTGCAACACTTCCTCAAGTGGAAAGCCAGAGGCAACAGAGAAAACATCATCTGTTGTTTTGATGGGATTGGATAGCTAACCAAACATATTATTTCCACCTTGTCTCTGCCTGTGATGAGCGTCACCGGTTTTGTTTACACTTTACAAACGTGACACATACACTTTTCTTGCATATTGATTGAAAAACCGTAATAAATGTTCTGAGCTAGTGTTTAAAAATGTAGAGACGCTCGTATTGTGCTCAGTGTATGGTGTTACTCTTTATCTCTATGGCACCTTGGACAGGACACTAATGTGATGTAGGACCAAGGACACTTTTATGATGTTGACTGCCAAACCATGGGCCATGGGCTAGATGAATCCTTGATCTAAAGTGTTTACTGTCATCATTGTTTGGTTTGGTTTTGAAATAGCGTGAAGATATTCAGAAAAGCCAGGAGAAAGATATGTGACAGCATAGCAGGAGGTAGATATGAAACTATGCTGGAACAGTACTGTTAAAAGGTAGGATCGGGGGTTTAAATGACTACTAAACTTTTGTTTCCAGATCTGAATTTTTCAACACCAACAAGTTCAACAAGCTTTTTCGGTGTTTCAGAGAACTTTAATGATATTTAAAATCATATTTCATGTGTCAACACGCCTGCGATTGGGTTTACCATCAGTTGGGTTTGCCTTGAAATGCTGTATATAAGCTCAATAAGGTTCCATGTTTTTCAGGTGCCTATCTGGTTCCCTACTTTATCCTCCTCATCATCATCGGCATCCCGCTCTTCTTCCTGGAACTGGCAGTGGGTCAGAAGATCCGGCGTGGGAGCATTGGGGTGTGGAACTATGTCTGTCCCCGGCTGGGCGGGATAGGGGTGTCTAGCTTGATTGTAAGTGAAGCAGGTACTGTTTCATTTTCATAATTTTTGTTAGTTTTCATCTTGATGGGTGTAAATCAGAATAGATATCACCTGTCAAACCTATTGCTGTGAGCACATACCCTCGACACATACCCTTGATAATACTTTCTTTGTTATACAGTAGCTGACTGTAGACAGTGGTGCCACAGGAAAGCAGGTAGACAACAGTACAGTGGAGAGAAAATGTGTGGGTCCTCTGATAGGAATCAGGGAGGCTGTAATGGGGGAGTAGCTGTCAATCCCACAGTTGAACAGAAGCACATCTGCTGAATGTGCATCGGTTTCAGGAATAACAAGCTATTGCATTGTCTATGTGATTTATTATGGTACCTTCTTTTCTGCATGGGCAAACACTTTGAATCCCCTGACAAACAATACACATCTGCTTCTTTAACATGTTTATTTATTTATTTGAACTTAATGTATTTTTTTATTTTGTTTTTTTAGGAGAGACATGCTAATCTAGCATCTAACTGTGAATGAAATATGTTTTTGTGTCTCCTAGCCAGTACAATACATGTCATATAATATGTAAATGCCAGACAATCATGAAACAGAAACAGCCATAAACAGGATTAAGTTACAGGATAGAGTAGCCACAACAGCCTCTTAACTGCCTCTCTTGGGTTATGAGAGGTATTGGAGTGTTTGGGAGTGAAAGTTAGCCTCTCTTTAGAGTTGCATTGCTGGCGCAGAAGTAACTATAAATATCTTGTAGAAGATCACCATTGAAGCCGCTGAAAGAGAGCGCTTCAATAATTCATGGTTTCCTCGACCTTATTTAGCTTCTGCATGTCCTGGCTGGCATGATTGCTCAGAAGACTGACAGCGGCATGGGACAGGCACAAAGCCCGGTGCCTCATTTGCATTCTTCTTCCACTCTCTACAGATCCGATTTTAGAATTTTGTGTTGGTGTAATAGACTAGACACCTTATATTTCCAGATTCTGTTAACGCAGCCTGTCTTGTGGCTCTGACGTCACATAGCAGAGGGAATACTGCAAAACGTCATAGAACAAATTATTTCCCTCTCTAACCATCTATCTATCTATTTATCTATCTATCTATCTATCCCTACAGGTGTGTGGCTTTGTGGGTCTCTACTATAACGTGATTATCGGCTGGAGCATCTTCTACTTCTTCCAGTCCTTCCAGTTCCCTCTGCCATGGAGCGAGTGCCCAATTAGAAAGAATGGAACTCTCGCTAGTGAGTGACATCACAATGCTAAAATGAAACATGCAAACAATGGACTGTTTTAATTAGTGTTTTTTTTTTTATTATTATTTTCTACTCAACCTGTTAAGTCATTTTATCTTTGAAGCAATATCCTTTTATGGCACTGTTTCAGTCAATCCTTAATGTATATTGTCCTCACCATAATACCACAATAGACCCACCATGCTCCAAAGTTCCAGATTAAATTTTGCCTCGCCTCAAGCCCAGCCGCTTGGGTCTAAATCGCACATCGAATCAGATCAGCCAAATTGTGTTAACTTCCTCACAAGGTTCCTTCATGACTAGATGGACATAATCCAGATTAAACTCCTCTGGAGCTCTATTAGATTAGAGGCGATAACAACGTAACCCCAGGGGCGCCTGGAAACACTCAGCATGTACATGACTCAGCATCACTGAGTCTGCCAGCTGAAAGAAAGGGAGCAGAGATTCAGACTGAAGGACGCTGATATTGAAGGACAGAGGTATAAAGCCGACTGCGAGACATTTCACTGGAAGGACGATGGACTGCATCCAGCAGTGTACAACTGCAAGGAGTATGAGGGGGTGATGCAGTGTTTCTCATAGATCTGTATCTAATGCACAAACAAAGTACTTGGATGGACAAAACATCATGGTGCAATGAGACAGGAATTCATAAACTTGTACCTAACCAAACCAAAATTTGACAGAGGCTATCTTGATTTCATAATCGATGAATTGAATGAGCTGGCCACGCCTCTGTAGGTGTGTAGGTGTCTCTGTGTGTGTGTGTGTGTGTGTGCGCGCACATGTGTGTATAAATCTGCACCTCTCGAAGAATCGTTACATTGCTGACTCCAAACCCAGCCGCATATGTATCATTTCCCCAAGGTTGAGCTATAAGAGCAGAATATACTGTATGTGCACAGAAAAAAACGTCAAGTGTTGTGAATGGGTGTTCATGCTCTGCATACTAAGTAGTACAGAGATGACCTTGTTTAGCTCACTTAAGTCAGAGAGATGCAATCCAGCAGAGAATTGAGATACTGACCCTGTGCAAACATTCTCTTTCTCATTATATTTCCCCCTGTGCTCTCCCCATCCTTCCCCCCTCTCACACCCAAATCACCCTTCCTCTCTCCTTTCCACATGTTTATCTGCCCATCTCTCTTCTCCTTCATACCCATTATCCCCCAAAATAAACCATCACCACCATGTCCCGCCTCCTACGATGCACAGTTGTGGAGCCGGAGTGTGACAAAAGCTCAGCCACCACCTATTTCTGGTACCGCCAGACTCTGAACACCACCAGTACCATCGCAGAGAGCGGCGGCCTCAACATCAAAATGACCCTGTCTCTGCTGGTGGCCTGGATCATCGTCTGCCTCGCTGTCATTAGAGGAATCGCCTCCTCTGGGAAGGTAGTGGGCTCAGCGGGAGGGGGGGTATGGGGTGGAGAGGTTGTGAAAGGAGAGGATAATATAACGAGAGAGAAAAATCTGAAGGAGACTACTAATTGAATGAATCTATATTTTTCCTCTCCACCTTTCTCAGGTGATGTACTTCAGCTCTCTGTTCCCCTATGTGGTGCTTTTCTGTTTCCTGGTCAGAGGTTTAATGCTGAAGGGATCTGTGGATGGCATTGCTCACATGTTCACTCCCAAGGTGAGATTGAGGGAACGGTTTCATTCCCTACAGATGTCACACCCTCTCTCTCTCTCTCTTTCCTCCTCTCTGTATTTGTCACCAGCCATCCTTGATACTCAATAATCAAATGAGAATCACACAGTTTGATTCAAGTTGCCTCGATGTGTCCCACAGCTGGAGAAGATGCTGGAGCCCCAGGTGTGGAGGGAGGCAGCCACCCAGGTCTTCTTTGCCCTGGGCCTGGGATTTGGAGGAGTCATAGCCTTCTCCAGCTACAACAAGATAGACAACAACTGTCATTACGACGCTGTGCTCGTCTCTTTCATCAACTTCTTCACCTCCATCCTGGCCACACTGGTGGTGTTCGCTGTGCTGGGCTTCAAGGCCAACCTCATGAACGAAAAGTGTGTCGTAGAGTAAGTTCAACGCCCCCACAAGTTATTCCTTTTCTGCTACCAGAATGCGCTATGAAATAATTTCAAGAACCCAATCTGACAACTACACACCGTTGTCTGCTATTTACTCGTTTTTCTTTCCTTTTGTCTTCATAGGAATGCAGAGAAGATCCTTGGATACCTGAACTCAAATGTGCTGAGTCATGATCTAATCCCTCCGCATGTGAACTTCTCCCACCTTAGTACTTCCGACTATGCGGAGATGTATGGAGTCATCAAGACAGTGAAAGAGGGCAGCTTCTCGCAGCTGGGTCTGGAGCCCTGTCTTCTTGAGGATGAGCTCAACAAGGTGGGTCTGGTGGGAGGGACCGAACCCTTAGGCTCCTATCGATGAGTGCGCTCCGTATTTGACCCATTTTACACCTGCTCCTCCGGCTGTCCCCATGCTTTTATCGTCTCACTTCTCTGACCCGCTCTCTGCAGGCTGTCCAGGGTACAGGCTTGGCCTTCATCGCCTTCACAGAAGCTATGACCCATTTCCCAGCTTCTCCGCTCTGGTCAGTCATGTTCTTCTTCATGCTGATCAACCTGGGTCTGGGCAGCATGATCGGCACCATGACCGGCATCACCACCCCCGTCCTCGACACCTACAAGGTCCAGAAGGAGCTTTTCACAGGTATTCACCGCTATTTTCTATTAGTAGTTCAAAACACTTACTCAGCACTTAAAAAGGATCTCAGCGCACTTGGGAATGGGCTGCATTAGTCTTTGTGGCATTGCCCTGTGTGTCCTGAATGCAAATGACAAACAGAAAACAAAACAGCCTACTAGCAATAAAAAATAGATTGCGCCCAATTTCTCCTTTCTCTCATCTACAGATCCAAATTGGTTTTCTATAATGACAAGGCTATTTTTCATCTTTCCTATGAATTAGCACTAATCTTTGTTTTGTTTTTTCTTCTTCTTCTCTCTGTTTCCCTTAGTGTGTTGCTGTATAGTAGCCTTTTTCTGTGGCCTGTTGTTCGTGCAGCGCTCAGGGAATTACTTTGTCACCATGTTCGATGATTACTCTGCTGGTCTGCCTCTCACCATAGTGGTCATCCTGGAAAATCTGTCTGTTGCTTGGATCTACGGCACCAAGAGGTGAGACCAGTTAGACCTCAGCTGCCAGCTACAAACCCACAGTTCATCAGAAACTGACATTTCTGTTGGGTGGGTGGGTGGGTGTGTGTAAAGGTGTGGGTATGGGTGTGTGTCCGTGTCTCTTTGTCTGGGTCTGTGCTGTGATTGTGTCTGTGATTTTTAAATGACAAGAAAAATGATAAATTTGTGAAGTGAAAAGTGTAAAACTGTGTGAAAGGACTTCATCATTATTTCAACTCTTGTGCTGCTCTGTGGCTGTCAGGTTCATGCAGGATCTGGAGGACATGTTGGGTTTCCGACCGTACGCCTACTACTTCTACATGTGGAAGTATGTCTCTCCTCTGTGTCTCATCGTGCTCATCTCTGCCACCGTCATAGAGATGGCCTTCAACCCGCCAGGATACAACGCCTGGGTCCAAGAGCTGGTCAGTCTGTGTGTGTGTGTGTGTGTGTGTGTGTGTGTGTGTGTGTGTGTATTAACTCCTGCAATGCTCCTTTCAAGCTGAGGAGCATTTTCTGAAACATTTTTTCTTCACATTTCTTTCCGAGTCACACTTCCACACTGAACCCTCTCTGCCTGCAGGCTCAGGAGCGTTTCCAGAGCTACCCTCCCTGGGCGCTGGCCATGTGCTTTGCTCTCATCGTAGTGGCCATGCTTCCGCTCCCCATCGTCTTCATCGCCCGGCACTTCAACCTGATGTCGGATGGCTCCAACAAGCTGTCCGTCTCCTACCGTAAAACCATGATGAAGGATATGTCCAACCTGGAGGAGCAGGACGAGGCCAGATTCATCCTCGGCGCCAAGCCCGGCGAGGCCCCGACATCCGCGCCTGCACACAGAGCCTTCCTGAGTCCCGGAGGGAACAAACCGCTGGATCCCAACTCTCTGTCTCCAAATAGCTGCTACGGAACGAGCTACCAGAACGCCGCCATCAGCCCCACCACCCCAACCACGCCTGTCACCCCGGAGACTGACTCTTGATTACTGTCCGCCCTGTCCAAACACCTCTCTGATTGCCTCTCCTGTAGCCCAACTCACCTTTCAACCACCAAGTCTCCACTGGGGGTCACTGCAGCGCCGAGAATCCCCACTACCGCCCTGCTAACCTCAGATTAATCTCACCACCATATATAAATAACCCTCCCCTTTAGCGAAGCACAGGTGTCCCTAAGTAACAGCAAGGACCCACCTGTGAAAGTGTCCAAAATGTTTCGCTGTATCCCAGTGTCTGGTAATATGTGCTGGACAAGTAGTCAGTTTGGAGATATACTTTAAGTAATAGGACAAGACAAAATTCAGTGTTTCTCTTCTTGACTCTCACAATTGATTAAATACAGGATACAGTGCGAGATTGACAGTGACGTACACTTGTATCTGCAACATACTTTAATATTACTAGTTTAATGTGCTTAAGATGAGGTTCTGGGATCTGCTTTTCTTTGCCTTAGCATAAGGATCCTCTGCAGACACAGTCCAGCAGAGTCCACATCATGTTCTGCACAGTGCAGGGAACCTAAAGGAATGTAGTGGAGCCTGTGCGCTCCAGTCTGGTACAAATGGTTCCTGTTTTTATTCAGTACGGTGGCACATAGAGCCAAGATGAATGTGAGTTTAATTTTTAAGGTTGAAAGCCTTTCAGTGTTTGCTTTGCTGCCCTCTGTAGCAGTACTGTGTCGAAGCCATACAGTCTGTCTGACACAAAATGGGTCCTTTGTTTTGTATTAAATCTTATGCAGTACTTTCAGTGTGTATATGTGTAGAATGAGCATTAATATGCACCTCAATTCAATTTTTAACACCACTGATGCACTAAACTAGAAAACACTTCTCATTGTGTAGCTTTGTTTTCAAAGACGAGTTCAGAGGGCTCTGTATTGTAAACTATGCTTCAGGCTGCTGTCAAGACACCCAGTTTTGTTACATTTTGCTAGCACACATAGGCAAGTCTTTCTCGCCCAATATCAACCTCCTGCTGTATTTGGTGTGTAGCCAGTATTGTTCTTGTTCATTGTGTAGGAGTGATGTAATGTAATACGACAAGGATTATTATTATTGTTTGTGTAATCTGGAGAAGATCTAAAGCCACAGTCTCATCATCCATGCTACACATACTGTAGCTTGTGCTGTAGAAACTCACTCACTTCATTATCTCCACCAAAGAGCAAAATGTAGATAATAAAACACTTGAAAACCACACATTTACATCATAGAATAACAGCTCATCTCCAATTTCACATAATGGATGAATAATAGATATGCTCGGTTGTGTTGGCAGAAGAAGAGCTTGTTCATGAAACACAATCGGATTTCTGCACTGACAAAAGCATAGCTTGTTTGTGAGGAACTGAGCACAAAGCTCTTGAAAAATACCTTGTTGGCTGGCTTGATACAGTTCTGACTTTCCTCCTACAAAAATTACAATGCTACAAAAGCACAAAAGAGATTTTAAACAATTAGCTTGCACAAGCCTATTATTGCCCTTAATTGTTAGGTAGAGCTCGGCACATTATTTTGACCTTGTATGCACACGTGTAATCACTAACAACTGCTGTAAAATGTAATGAGCAATGAATAGATTTATATTAGAGCACAAACCATAATGCACAAACTATGTTCAGTGTCAATCAAAAACACAATGAACATGAAATGGGCCCCATAAGCACAACGTAATTATGAAAATATTCAAATCTGTCCTCTCCCTTAGAGAAATATGGACCAAAAGATTTGGCATTTACTTTAGGAGCAAACGTTCAAAATCATGTTGCTTCAAGTACAATTAATGAAAAGACATTTTTATGGAATATTTAATTCATCAGCTAAAATTTGTTAACATTTTAATACTTGACGATAGTATCAACAAATAATGTACTGACCTACTGCTATAACTAGTCTTATATTCACATGCACATGGATGCATACAAACACAAACATGCACACACACACACACACACACACACACAGTTTCTGTGTCCTGATTACCAGTCCTCCCTCTGTGGAATAATTAATCTCTTGCAGTTTTATGAAGCAGCCAACAGCATTGGCTCGGTCGGGTCACACTAAGGTTCCTTTGTAACGAAGAGGCAATCTGAAAGGGCAAAGTAAAGACGGACAGCTTTCCCTAAACACGTTCCATCCCTGCACACACCGGTAGTTACAGTATCACACTCAGCAGCAGTTGTACAATGCTGTCTACAAGTCCAAAGTGACTACACGTAAGTTTCCGTTACTTTGAAGAGGATACCTTTATTTATTTTTTTATCACAATATTCAAAGCCATGGTGTTAAGGATTAAATGGACTATATTTATATTACTGTATATTTGCAGTGTACGTTGAGCGTGAATTCTACTGATGAATTACAAAGATTTATCTTTTAAAAGTGACCAGTATATATATTTTCATCTTGTGTGATGTATATTTGAATTGTATACTTAAAGACTTATCTATTTTGTAGTTTGTGTACCTAATTCTTGTTCTGGGGCGTGAACATGCTGCGGGCGGGTGGAGGTTGATCTCAGTGTAGCCTTGTAACTGACGAGCAGCCGCTTGGTTCTCGTGTTCCTCTAACGCCTCCTCTTAGGTCAAGTGCACTATCTCACCTGTCTCCATTTTAGGTTTACTGGTCTACTGCGTTTTGTTTCTCGTCTTGTTTTAGTCTGTGCCGAGCCAGGCAGGTCCTCCTGTGAGTGCATCATGTAGAGACCTCTCAGTCTGTAAATATTCTTGTGTAATCAAACTATTCTAAACATAGGTTTTATTCATGTGAAGTATATAAATGTCTTAAAGAGTACAAACCTGTTTTAACAGTAAATGTGACATAAAGTAATGCTGAATGTGAATATGAATGCACTTTTTTCACTTGGACTCCAAAAGAAAAAAAAAAAGATAGATTTTCTTTTTGTTTTCATTTGTTTTGTTGTCGTCATAGCAGTAAGTTCAAGGTGTTAAAGCAATATCAAGTGATGTAAACTGCAGAAGTAGCTTGACATCCTACAGTAAACTTAATAACGATGATTAGGATGCTGTGACTCTTCCTTACAAGTGCTGGAGTGTGTATGTGTGTGCGTGTGTGTGTGTATGTTTGTGTTTGTCTGTGTGAATGTGCGTATCGGTTTGTAGACTCCTTCTTATTAACTGTGGGTGCAGGGCCTTACTGAGCACACGGTTCAAGCACTGTCTGTACTGGAGGCACATTTAGAAAATGTCCCTTTACAGCATCGCTCACAACAGAGAGAAGGTCTTTCTCTTCAGTCATCATGATTGTATGATATTGAGACTTATTGTACAAATATATATATATATATATATATATAAATTGTGGACATCACCAAAAATATCAATAAAGAGTAAACGAGTTGTGTGATTTTTGATTCTTTTGGTTCAAAATTGACTGAGTATATTCGAATGCATGCAGTAACTCACAATTAAAAGTCAACTTGTAAGCTTACATGGGACAGCCCATTGTAATACAGCCAGTAATGTTTTCACCATCTGTCAGGTTTTTTTTTGTTTTGTTTGGTTTGGTTTTTTTTGTTTGGTTTTTTTTTTTTTAAATCACTCACTCCAATCTGAAGCTGGCTGGATTTAAGCTCCACACAAAAGTGTTATCTTTATCCCTGACCTCTTGAAATTATAATATTGAAAAAAATGTTTTACTGATACTGAGTGAGCCATCTACTTTTCCAGTTACTGATTTTCTTATTGAACTTGATGTGGAAATGAATAAGGAGAGGTAAAAGATTAGTTACTATAGTTAGGGCATGATCATTGGAGGCTGGGTTGATGACTCAAATCCATGTAATTGTATTTTAGAATAAAAATAACTGACAGATTTAGCTACAGTGTGTAATGCTTTTATTGCAGTTTAAATGTACTGCAGTATAGGTTGAGCATGAAAGCAGCATAATATGACATGACATTGATAAGTAAAGGAAAATAAAAAAACAAATATAACATGTAAGGGAATGCCATGTTATGTTGAATTCACCTCATCATTCCCAGAGTTTGAATCCTAATGAACGAAGTAGCATAATGACTGGTAAAAGCTTCTTTGAGTAATATAGGACACAACAGAGCTTTGGAAAATAATATATAAACAAACAATGTGAAGGGGAATTAGGGAAATTCAACTGTGGCTCGGTAAAATACAGCACAAAAATTGCAAAAATATACTTTTAAGGATACATCATGAATCCAGGATTTCTAGTTGTGTTCTATAGCAGTGGTTCTCAACGTGGGGTCCGGGGACCACCAGGGGTCCTTGAGGGGTTTCCAGGGGGTCCCCAGCAAACTGATGAATTGTTAAACTTCACCATTATTTCATTTACAAGAAGTTAACACAATTAGAGAATGTAGAAGAATGTTTTGATCATATTTTCACTGTTATCTCTCTACCATACAATGATTCATAAAATCATATCTAACAATAAAAATATTCTCATATTTGGGCCAAATGGGGGTCTGTGGCCCTAATGTGGACTAAATTAGGGTCCTTGATATGAAAAGGGTTGAGAATCACTGTTCTATAGCATGAAATTCCCCTTTAAAATAAACGCCACCTGTCTTCCAGCCTCTTGGACAGTCAGCCAGTTTACAGTCCCTCCTGCCTCAGATCACAAAGCCTGATACAGCACTTCTCTCCGAGCCAGAATCCCGGATACAGCGGCTCTGTGAATGTGGTCTCAACCTTGTAGAGAAACTTCATGCTGTCTGAAACCTCATAGAAGATCATAGTACCCTCTTTGAATTTCAGATAAACTCCTATCCTGTGATGACTGGGGGCAGTTGTGAGCTGGATGCCGTCACTTCTGTGGCTTACAGAATAGGTTCTGGAACGATCAAGACTCCAGGATTTCGCGTTGCCCCCGAAGGCTGATAAACTAGTGCGGGACTTTCTGTCTATGCCTTTGTATGCGAGGGCAACCTCGGCCTTGTCTCCATGCACCTCCACCTCATAGTAGCAGCGCTCGGCCTGCAGGCCCTCCCTGCACAGCACCTGCCGGCGGTGGATGAATCGCTCGGGGTGACGTGCAGCCGGGTCCCTCCGTGTCTGGGGGTACAGTCTGACTTCTTTGTCTCTGTGTGAGAGGACGAGGTCCTCGTGGGCTGTGTTTGGGTCCAGGCTAAGTTCACATGCATCTGAGATAACAAAGGAGATGAGATGTGAGGAGAAACGATAATGTTCAGAATGTGAATGTGGTTGGATGGGTCTAAGTGTTTGGTAAAGCTCTGGGCTGGGCAGTGGGTGGTGTCAGACTTGTGCAGAAGTAAGAAGTGTAAACTCACACTCCAGAAACTCTGCTCTCGTTTGAGGCTCGACGGTCTGTCCAGTATGTGTGCTGGTAACTGTAGAGAAACCAATACTTACATTTAAAAACAGAATGAAGCTGACACACAGTACATAATACATAATATTCTCGCACAAAGCAGTCCAGATTACTGCATTGATACAATTATTTGATAATCTTTTAGTGTCTTTCAATGGTAAGTTGACACAGACATTTTGAAAATATGTAGGCGTTTTTGCAAAGATGAAAGTAGCTGCCCTGTCTTTTTTAGTTTATATGTTTTGGTAATTCCATCTCCTACGTACCAGTTTGAGAGATTGCGGCGGACTCCTTGTCACAAAATGCCTCTAGTTGCGTCCCGAGTTGTTCTACAGCCCTTTTTATAGCCTCAAAGGGAAGGAGTGGACCTTCTGAAACCTCATGGAAAGTGTCGTTTTCACAGAGGCGCAAGAGAGAGGGCCACTTCTGTCAGGGGGGGAAAGTTGTGTAAGAGACAGAGAAAAGGAGAGATCATCTATCGCTCAGAGACAGATGAAGCTCCTGCAGCCTGGGATGTGAGTAACGGTACCTGCAGAAAGTGGACATCGTTGTCAGCGAGTGCCAGACGATCAAGCTCAGCATCCCTCTGCCTTGTTCCCTCCATCTTCAGTTCCAGGTTGTGCAGGGAGCTCTGAACCTGAGCCGCCGCTGCCCTCTCCTGAGCCTCGATCAGCTCCCTCACCGAGCCGTAATGCCTCTGGAGGGAGTCAATGAGCGCGGCCACAACGCTCTCACAGTGGTCCTCAGCCTCTCTCGCCCCCTCCTGTTTCACACACATGGGTTCAGTCGAGTCCTGACCCTCACACACAGGTATAACCAAGGCTAGTCTGGAGCAGGATCTCTTCTCTCTCCTCACCTGAATCTGTTTAAGGGTCTCCCTCACGTTCTTCCATTCCTTTTCCTGAGTCTGGAGTGTGTGCTTGGATTTCTTCTTCATGTCCTTTAGCTCTTCCTTTTTTTGCATGTGTTGGACAGGCATACACAAACAAATGACATTTAGTTTGTTCTACTTTGTCATACTGTTTTTACGCTCTCCACTAGGCTGGCAACCTTCCAGAAATAGGTTTTGTGGTTTGGCCTAGGAGTCGTCCTTCTAGGAGTTCCTGTTGAAGTGCACATGTTGCCCGGCCATAGTTTGGTCCTTTCTGTGCGTTGTACTTTGAAAGTAACTTCCTCTTTTGTGGGTATTTTTCAATCAGTTGTTTGGAATGCTTTCCCCAATTCAATTTTTTTGTGTGATTTAAGTGTGATTTTTGTGTGATGGAAGTGTTTTCAGAGCTGGAAGATTTTTACCAAGTTCCCTGGTTTATTGAAAACATAAGTGAATTGATTCTACTTTAGTTTGTTTGATGTATGTTTGTTATAGCCTATATTTTGTTGGATTTCTTCAAAAAAGTGGCAGATTGAAATTGATATTCTCATTGAAGTTCTTTGTTGAAAGTGGGATTAATCCCTTGTTGAACAGGTCACACTGCTGTAGTGAAAAAAATGTAGGCATTGCTTAGCATTGTTAGTTGTAAGTGAGGTTGTAGTTGTAGCACAGCAAAAACTGCAATGGGTCAAGTCTACCAGACCTCAATACCAGGCCAGTTAGTTTACACATGGCAGTTCAACAGCTGGGAACCTGGGAAAACACACACAAAAAGGATGACTCCTGGGCCAAACCACAAAAACTATTTCTCGAAGATTGCCCCCTAGTGCCAAAAACTAAAAACAATAAACAACAATGTTGTATTATTCACTTGCACGCTCCAATATGTGGCAAGCTTGTAACTCTAATAACTGCAGTATTGCTTTGTGTTGGTTCTGTCTTTGTTGTACATACCTGTTTCCGCCTGCGTTCCTCACTCACCCGCTCCGTTCGGTGTCCTGTGTGCTCAGCTGATGCACACACTGCACAGATGATTTGCTCATCAGTGCAGCAGTAAACCTCCAAGGGGCTGTTGTGTTTCCAACACATGTTGCTTTCTGATGTCCCTCTCACTGTGGGGGTCCAGGGTCTCTTGAGGGACTGGGGCTCTCCTGCTCGCCCAGTGGAGCAGCGCTGCTTCCTCTCACTACCAGCACCTCCTTTACACCTTTCTGTGTCTTTCACCAAGTCAGCTAGAGTTGTGTTCCTGATCAGGGAGGGTCTTGGGGAAAAGGTACGATAACATTCAGGACAGCTACAGCAGTAGCTGTTCCTCTCTTCGTTATCCCAGGAGTCCTGGATGCAAAGCATACAGAAATTGTGCCCACAAGGAATAGTTGCAGGATTCCAGAGAACCTCATTGCAGATTCGACAGCAGAGGCTTTCCCTCCTCACTGGGATGTGAGGCTCTGCCATTATCGGTATCAAGAATGGCAGGCTGACACAAGTTTCTGTTTCGTTTCCTGGTTAAGTGACACAATAGTGTTGAATGTGTGTGTAGGCAGGCAGTGCTTTCTGTGGTCTCCTGATGTTGTGAAGATGGGCGTGTCTGAAATATTTGAGCTGACTTCAAAGGGAGGGACTACGAAGTTGCAACCAGGAACAGTAAAACATTGCTACAAAGGGGAAAAAAGCTGGATTTTGTCCTTGAGGAATGCCATCACAGGGAGTTATTACTGTCAAAGCCAAAGATACATGACGTCACCTGCTGTCCACTGTACTCAAGAGGCATCAAGGCTGAGAGGGGGAGGCATTATTTACTGTTAAAACCTGAGACTTTTATGTTATGTTTTATTCTATCCTGATTTATTCTCAGGGGTGAAACGCTGAAGAGGGCTCTTAATGGTCTGCCCCTCACTCTTCACACATCATCACCCTCTTACCCGCTTTCCCAGGAGCCACAAACATTTAACAGTAACAAAGCCATTACAATTATTAAAACACTCACTTATGAAAAAGGTATTGCCACTTCTACTCACAACATGTTATATACACTTATCCTCTCATCTCTAACACCCACATTACTGTTTCATATTGTCCCTCAGGTCTTTTAACTCTTCTCTGGGGAAGCTACTCAGACTTACTTTAGCATTTACTCTAATAATAGTATGAATTTCTTTCGCTTTATATAGTTCAATTAAATCAATTCAACTTGAAACATTTAACAAATAACATTTCCCTGACCATCTCAATCCTAACTATAGAATCAATCGTAGGATCAAAATGCTATGTGGTTTCCTGACATGTCTCTACACCTGAGGGATGGATGTCTGGACAACTGTCACAACGTGTAGTCAAGAAATTCATAAATAATGGAGCCAAAAAATAACTCAAAAGATTGCTCACAAGCTTATCTCAACTCCAGACTCTCTTTCAAAGTAAGACAAAGAAAGAAAGCAGCAATAATAATAGTATCTTTTTATTACAGTATTTAAGTCAAACAATGTAAAACAGTGACAAAATCCATGATAAATAAGTTTTCGCAATTTATATGTGGTCTTTTCATTTAATTTTGCCACTTCAAGGCATTTTCTTAACCTTTATAATAAAACAAAACAACCTAAGCTGAAAAATTGTAAAAACACAAGAAAATGCATCTATAACTGAGTATTTTAGTTTTTGTTTTCACTTGGCCAAAGTTATCCCCTTGAGTACAAAAATCCTGTCTGGCTAGAGAAGCTTAGGAACCACGGACCTCTAACTTTGAAGCTCAGTGTCTAACAAGTAAACACCGAGCTTCACTGCTTCTCTTTTTTCACAATCAACTTATATACACACACACACACACACACACACACACACACACACATCCACACAAAAGAGCAAATTAAGATCAGTTTTCCGATAAGCAAGTTCCTCTACAGGTAGAAATATTAGGCTGCATTTTCACATCCATTCAGCCCGGTATACAATAAATGTCTTAATGTCTGACTCCATGGTCCCATGATACAGGAGCGATGATGCAGAAAATCTCCCAAGCGAGCACCCTTAAGTCACTCAGAATAATGCAAATAATATGCAAATCATGAGGGAAAGCAGTGGAACGTCAAAGGAGAAGTTAACGGGAGTTTAACCCTTTCATACAATAACTATTAATAAAAATGAATACAATATTGTGTCAACTGTTTTCATTGTACAAAACACAGATATTATGATTAAAAAGCCCCTCCCCCCATTACCTTTCGTCTCTCAGTTATACATGAGATGTACCCAAGGAATGTTGCATTCCTTCCACTGTCTTAAACTTGGCAAGGAAAGCAAACTATGGAACATATCACTAGATAGGCCAAGCAAAGTTGGGTATGGATGTGTGGGTATTCATGTGTTTCGGTGAGTTCAAATGGTGTCCGATCAGCTGCCCACTGTGGCGGATATCATGCATGAAAGGGTTTAAGTAGCAAAACGTAACCATACACAGCGCTCACACCCTTGTCGGAGTCTTGACAGTTAATACATACAATGCACTTATTCCAAAGAATTCCCTTAAAATCAAGAGTGAATATATTGTAATGTAGTGCTTGAAGGACAAAGTTGCTGACCTCGCAGGTGAGAGGCACACAGAGCAAATACATGTAAGGTATGGGTAGGTCCACAAATGAAGCAGGGTTAAGCACTTAAATCATTTACAGTTATATAATATCTCATTACTAAACTGTGGGTGGCATTAGTGCTGGAAAAGTCTCAGGGAACCTAAATACAAAAAGATGATCAATTTTTGCTAACAAGTGGACTGAATTTACAATAATGCTAAATTTCTTAAAGGCAATGATTGATCATATAAAGCATTTGGTTTGTGCCCCAATTAAACTGCAAAACCACACTGATTCAGCTGTGGTGATAGGAAAGCATATTTAGTCAACACCTGGGTGACTTTTGAGATGAAATCCATCCACTTCATGTCGTACAGAACATGTAACATGATGCTTTGACCAGTTTTCGACCAACTTGCTACGAGCGCACCGTTCGCGGTTTGTTTGAATTCTTGCTTGTGTTGTTGGACAGGGATTATTCCTAATAGAAGAATGAGGATGTTGGCAGTTGTTGCTTCTCACTGTAGCAGTTCCTCCCAGGAAATAGGTTTGGAGAAGACCTCGCGCTCCAGCCAAAGGTCATAGTTCATTTGGAAGTCCTCCGGCAGGTCCACCCGTTGTCCCAGAACACTTTGCAGGCAGTTGTCCACAGGCAAGAAGTCAGGATTGCTCTGGTTCTTGTCGTAGCGGCGACTGTTGAAACGTTCAATGTTGGCCCGCAGAGCGCACTCCTCTGCCTGGAAGTCCCATGGACGTGCATCCAGATCTGCTGTCACAAAAACAAAGAACAATTCATATTTGGTGCACTTTTAAGGTCTGGCGTGTGAATGGGTCTCAATAGATCCCTGACAAGTCTGACTGATTAGAACCGATTAGGCTTTTCAGCGGTGCACAAGTCTCACAGTAACACTTCTTCTCTCACGCAAATACCTGTAAATGCACTGCAAATCTAAAAGCCTGGGATATATACTGTATATACACAATATAACGCACAATGGGGAAAAAAATCATATACAGCACTAGTTTCACTTCATTTTTCTGACAAAATGCATGGCATTATGACATTCCAACATTTGACATTTGACCAAATTGTATTCAGTATCAACCTGGAACATTTTGGCTGTTTTTTAACTGATTGTGAATAGACCTGGGTCTGGGGACCCATTCCCAGCTTTGAGTTTTATCCTGCTTATTTCTCCAGGGTGAAGCGCTTCTCACCAATCAGTCTACATATAGGAGCGACCAGAGGTTAGAAGCCTTAGACTCTGAGGTGTGATGTATGAATCTTTTTTCTACTCACCGTTACCATAGGCCCAGTCATCGTTGAGGCGATGGCGGACCTTTTGGTAGATGGCAGACATGGTCTTCATGTTGCTCTTCCTCCACTGACGTCCCAAGTATTTGGTTTGCACTTTGAGCAGTTTGAGGACGTAGAGCTGCATCATGGCCTGCTTGACCTTCAGCGCCCTCTTCAGGATGGGAGCTGACTTGAACACCACCAGCATCTGGGAAGAGAAAATATAGGTGCTGAGAGCCAATACATACTACTAATACCTTATGGATTCCATTTGTATATACATAATTAAATGTTATTTTATAAGAGGTTCTCTCACCATGGTTCTTGAGTGCTTCCACTTGGTCAGTTTGTTCAGGATCCTCAGCAGGTTGATACAGGAAAACAGATTCCTCCAACAAAATTGGTTGTTGTCTCCTGCTTCCTGTAGAAAGCAGCCAAAATATCCACAAAAAACACTAGATATCAGCTCTACTTTTGACTTCAGTGGTCAAAGCAATACTTTAGCTCAGCGTTTCCCAAACTATGGGGACCCATTGGTGGTGGGTCGCCAACTGGCAGAGTAAAACGTATAACAAGTAGAGGTCTGCACGGGCCAGGAAATGCTGTGCATCTTTCAGCACCAGAGTGACAGAGCGGAGAGGAGAGAGAGAGTGGCGCTTCGCAGCGCTCAGCAGAGGGAGGGGGGTTGTGTGTGAGCCCGCCCAGCCTGTGTATGACACAGAGCTTCAGGAGAAAGCGAGGAGCACAAAACATTGTGCTTTTTTCCATGCATGAAAAAAAACAAGCGAGCCCGACCCGACCCGACCCAAGCCCAAATTATTTATTTAAAAACCAAGCCCGACCCGGCCAATACCCGGCATACAGTCTCGGGTCCCGTCGGGTTCGGGTCGGGTTGCAGACCTCTAATAACAAGTCTATGACATGTGAATTTATTTTGCCTAATCTCAATGGGCGACTTGTGCCCTGTCGTTTTCTACTGTGCTGCAGTCTGTTCAGCTCTGCTATGTTTTTGCGCAAGCCTAATTCCCACCCCTCTCGCAGTCCGGGTGCTGAATACATCCTCGCGCCCTGGCTGGGGTGAGCGATGCGCTTCTATTTCTGTCACTGTCAGTCAGAATACAGTTTCACCTATCGCCATCAGGTGCCACTATGTCGAAGCGTAAATACAAAGAATATATTTCGGTTAGTTTCACCAAAGCTTTGCGAAATGACGAGGAGCGCCAACAATGTGTTTTGTGTGGAGAGAATGCCCTCTCAGCATCAGGGCAAGTCAAAATAGTTTTTCCAATGCAAAGAAGGGAACTTCAAGAGACAGTGTTTTGACAGTGGAAAAGTAAGTTATTGTTACAGTTACAGTTACTGTGTGTGTGTGTGTGTGTGTGTGTGTGTGTGTGCATGCGTGCACAATGGGGGAGAGGTGGGCAATAGGAAGTAGAGGGTGAAAAAAAGTACATGTTGCTGTGAGTGTAAATTTGTAATTAATTAAATACATTTCCATATATTTCAATTCATGGTTCTTTGTGTTCTTTGGATTTATTGATAATTTACTAATTGAGATGTCATGGCAACTCATGTATTTTTGGGAGTTTGGGTCCCCGGGAAACACCCAATTTCTCTTTAGGATCCCAAGCTGAAAAAGTTTGGGAACCCCTGCTTTAGCTAGATAAGATAAGATAAGATAAGATATCACTTTATGAATCCCCTTGGGGAAATCCGGGATGCTATAGCTATGAAAATACACTTAAAGGAACAACTTACCAAACTCTCTGCAGTTAACTCCGGGAGCTCATGCACCACACAGTAAGGGAAGTCAAGTACTGAAATGCTACAGGGGGACAGAAAATTGAGAGCAGTGAAATAAGGCCCATTAGGATACTGTCCATTGACATCAAAGGTAAATCATCATGAGTTTTGTTAATCAGAGAGGGTGTTGAAAAGTACCTATTCTTAGCCGTGATGTAAGACATGATGTTCTGGTTGAAGAACTTCAGAATGAGGGGGATACAGTTGGCAAACACCAGGTGTTGAGCCATGTACTCAAACTATGAGACATACACACAAGGACAGATAATGACAAGAATAACAAAAAGGTATAGCAATTTTCTTAAGTTTAAGTGAAATAAATAAGAATCAAATAAAGCATTAACAATCAGTTAGACCATAGGGAAGACTTGTACTTCTGGCTCTATTAAGGCCATTTTAGCAAATCAGAAAAGGCCCAAGAGTTTGCACAAATAATATTATCAAAACAATACAAGTTGACATATAAAGTAATGACACTATAGGCCTCTAAGTCCGTGACCATCACATTAAAGCCAAAAGGACAACTGACTGGGTACAATTAAATGCAGCGCTACATTATTTTTATGGTTTAAAATCCAGATCCTTAAGCCAAACATTAACAAAATGGTAGCACTTCCCTAGTGAAACTGACAGCTCTTGACACACAACATGCAACAGACAACACACTGTGTTGTGAAATAGCAGAAGTAATGCTGACATTTTGTTATGTTTGTAAATAGAATAAAGTAGACCTCCACTAGAAGTTACAATAGGCTAAGAAAGTTCCAAAATGTATATTTTCCATCCATGAATAAAACTCATCAAGAGTTTGTTTTCTAAATGTACATGGTCAATAAACAATAAAGTGTGGCTTTAATTGTTTCACAGATGTAAGGAAACATCTTATACAGTTAAATGTGACACACAGGAACATTACATGTGTGTGATGTCCATACCTGGTAGATGTGGTTAAGTTTGAAGTGTTTGAGAAGCAGCAGCAGGATGGCAGAGATGGCCTTCACAATGATCTCTTTGTGGCGATTGACGTCGACACCGAGTTTCATGCTCTGCAGCACTGTGGTCCTGCAGAGTCAGACATACAGTATGTGATCAATCACCTCCTCAGGTTCATCAGGATCCTCAGCTGGAGCTGGACCTGCAAAGCCCTTTACCTCACCATGGTTTACTCAGGTGAGTCTGCCTGCCACTTTAAGTCTTCCATGTTTACATCAAACTAAAAAAAACATTTAAACCCTTCTAACCTACACATCCTCTGCTATGCAACAGTAGATGTTCCTTGATGTCATTACATGCAGACATTGTGAAAATGTCCTTATAAAGCCACTTACTACCCTGCTCTTGTTTCACTACGAGGAAGTTAAGAAAGTGAAGTGGGAGAGACACTTCCAGCTAAAATGGAGTCTGCTGACAAACCACATCAAAATATCAACAGAACATTTTGTACACACAACTATAACTAACACAAAATAAATTAAAGTAACGATGTTCTCCAGTTTGGAACATAATCTTACATTGGAGAAGGAACTGACCTGTTCTGGGTTGTCAGAAGAATTCCTACAATTCAGTTACAGTGGGTCAACTGGAATATATCCCTGGGTATTAGCCAAGCTGTTAAACACTGTGAGAGGCGCGTCACTTACGGCATCTCCTCCGGCAGCACGTCTGCCAGGATGTTGATGGAGTCCGTCTTGGCCTTGGAGGTCGGTGCTGCCGCAAGCAGGATCTTCAGCAAGGCAATCTGACGTTCAGGGAGGCAGACCATAAAATCAGTTAAAAGCAGTCTGACATGGAAGCTCACCCCTGCTTCTAAAGTGCTAGATTAGCAGTCAGATTAATGCTGGTGGTTTGTATTGTAATCAACAGTGACTCTATTCACTACTGACTGCTATTACAAGTTATCTTAGTGCACCACAGCACACAGAAGTCTGCTTTGTTAACTTTTCTATCCAATTTCTCCATCTTAATTTGCCTACTAAAGATTAATGGAAATATCAAAATACGTTTTGGGGTCAATTTGTCTTCAAATCCATATCAATAATGGACAATCATATATCACAATACAAAAAGATACACTGTATAGTTATAGTTATGTAGAATCAATTCACTGCAATTTTCAGTCTTATATCAATAATGTGAAGTATTGAATCATAACATATTGAATCACATCATAATAAATGTACTGGGAACAGGGTAGACACTAACCATGTATTGAGGCAAACTGGGAAGAATACCCTGATACAGCAGCTCAGTGGCACACATCTCCACCTCCTCCTCACCCTATTCAACAAAAAAAGACACAAAATTACAGTTTTCTCATACGCCCTAGGACGGGTTAGTTTGGAATATTAAACTTACACAGGCTATCATCCATAACCAGAGATAAGAGTAAAGAGTTAACCTCACTCCCTGATATGCAACGTCACTGCAGTGTATGGCTGATTTAGGAACATATGGAAAAAGATGCTAATGATAGTAGGAGACACAAACTGAAATGATTCTGTCCAGAGCTATGGAGTTATCTGTGTGAATTAAAAAGAAATTTGTTACCACTTACCCCAGATAGTGGAGTTTTCTGAAACTCCTCCTCCTTTGAAATCTGAATCTCTGCTATGGAAACGTATTTGTGCTGAAAGAAGATGAAAACTTAATATGTGAAAATCATGTAGCACATGGAGCTTATAACTCATAACATATTATCTAGGAAAGACAATATATTTTGGGAAACACCATGCACGGTAATGCAATACCTGCTTCAAGGTCTTGATGCTCTCATGAATTGGTCTGGGCAATCCAACAACTGTATCTGTATCACTGCAAAAAACAACCAATGCTTTAAAACATTATTTCAGCCAAATAATACAGTCACAGGTGTGTTCATACACTGTCAAAATAATATCACTTAAGTTCCTCTTCGTTTACAGCCAATGAAAAGAAAACTTACTTTCCAAGCGTGTATCCAATGAATTTACTTCTACTTGATTCCAGGAAATTTTCAATGTCCTTTTCCCTGTTGGAGCAAAGACAATATCGTCAAAAACGAAATGGACGATAAAATATCTCACGTGATCTTTGACAGTTTATTCTAGATTTGTGAACATGAGGAAGGAATCAAGAAAATATATTTCCCCTACATTTTTATCAGCATTAAATCATATAAGCACATAATCTTGTTCATAACTGTTAGCACTACTTTGAAATAAAAGTTCATTGGGGTGTAAAAGCTTAAACGAACATCCTATGAATCCAGATATCAGCCTTCTACTTACTGGCAACCCCAAGAAGCATCTCTTCACATGATGGTATCACAGCTTAATCTTTTTTTCCTATGTTCTAGTTTTTGGGGACGACTGTCTGTGTGCACAAATACTGTCCAAATCCTTATAAATAACTAGTGCATTCTGTTGTGAATTGTGACTGATTGGTTTTTCCCTTTATGTGCTGCATTAACTCATCACACATCCAATCAGTTTGACTCATCCTGTATGTCACCAAAACCACTATACCTGACTTTAGGAGCCCACGGCAGCCCCTTGGGGAAGGACACCCTCTCTGATGGAGGGTGTGGAATAGGCGGAGGCATGACCTCATCCCTCTCTAGCGGGAAGGACTCTGCCTCTATCGAGTTGTCATTGTCATCATTGTCATCCTCATCCTCACGAGGGTCATCAGCCTTGTAAGGGTCCTTTTCGTTGAACGCGTCCAGGTTGTCCTGTTTAATCAGGGCCTGAATAAGAAACGACAAAAAGATGTTGTTCAGCACTTAAGGCATGGCAACGATACATGTTTCACTAGTAGCTGCCTTCACCCCAAAGTGCCTTGGTTTAATTTAAAACCAGGGAGCGCTTACTTTGTGTTCACGACGTGCCCGTTTCTGCTGCTGCTCTATGAGGTCCGATGCAGAGGCAGGGGGCGACGCAGCCCTCATGCTCCTAATGACCCGAATGCTGTCCTCTGGGAGGGGGGGCAGACCCAGTTCCTGACGCTTTCGCACCTTTATGCTTTGAAGCTGCTCAAACCCTCCAAGCGTGAACTGAGACAGAAGTGAAAGGATTTTAGTAAGTTGCGTTCTCTCTTTACTCCAGATGTGACCTCAGTTGTAAGACAATATAGAAGAATTCAACATGAGCAAACCAGAAAAAGCGTAAACAGTAAATGGACGGCAGTGAAATTTTGTGGTAAAAACATTTCCATTTCTCACCAGTATGCTCTTCCACAGCAGCAACAAGACCTTCTTCATAGGGAAGTGGGGGGCATGACCACTGCAGAACTTGGTAACCATGCCAAAGAGCATGACAGAAATTGGCTCGTTGTTGTACAGCGGAGAGCCTGGATGACAGAGGTGGGGTGGAATTAGCTTAAATGGTAAGCTATGTACATCTATACAGCATGATCGGCGCATTCTCAACACGGCAATTACATTTACCCAGCTCTGTTTTGAAGGTATCCCTGATTGCCCTCCATTCAGGTCTGTCTGCTGGGTCTTCCTGCTGAATCGTTTCCACCATCAGGTACATTATGTTCAGCAGCACCCTGAGATCTGTGCTATCTGCGAGGGAAATGGCTGGCTTTCTGACGGCGCTACTACAGGCAGCGCTGTTACTGAAAGAGAGAAAACAAATGAATGATACAGGCAATCTTCCACAGACAATTTTGTGTCACGTCTTTGGAACTGTGAAAATTTGACAGTTCTCTCCCAGTTCAGTGAAAACTCGATCATTGGAGCACATACTCGATCTCCATGTTGAGCAGTTCCACCAGAGCGGAGAAGGTCCCCACATCCAGCAGCAAGAAGATGTTGTATCTCATCCAGTGCTGCACCTCAGCCTCAGAGCTGCACTCCGCAAATGTTCCTAGAGAGAAACAGAACATACAACTGTGAAATGTAAGGAGAAAAAAACACATTAACCTCCTTAATCAATGTGCCTCCTCGCAAGATTTAATTCTCTTGAACATCAAATCATGTTAAAACAGCAAATAATGGCGACCTACCCTGAGCCATGTAGAGGATGGCTCTGGCAACCTTCAGCCTCTTCTCCCGGGCAATCACCTCTAGGCCGTCCAGCAGGCGCATGGCGTGCGCTCTGTGCTGAGCTGCATCAAGCTCTGTCCACTTCTTATCAGACACTAGGAGACAGTAGACATGGAGATGATAAACTAGGTCTATTTAAATGCAATGGACTCTTGTTTACAATCAGTTTGTAAAGGTTTGACTTAGTATGTGTATTTTTAACTACATACCATGAGGTCTGAATTCCTCGTCGAAGCACTTTCTGTTGAGAACAAACTCTGGTCCTTCAGTATAACTGTATAGCTCTGGAAGATATATGGGGAATATATAAATCATGGGAACACACTATAGGTTGCAAGTTCTGAAAGAATGACTAGATGAGGGAGACGAAGAGGAGACAGAAAATATCAACATCCAAATTGACAAAAAGTGACAGGAGACCACACACCTGACAGCTCTGCAGCCCACTTGTCTGTGTCAGCATACTCAAACTCAAGGTCTGGAGATTCAGACATCCCCTGTGTGGAATAGACACATTTTATACCATAATGCCCTCTGTGAAGAAGTTATTACTTTAAAGTACAGAAGACCAAATGTCCATCTTATAAGCTGCATTGTTTAGATAGCTACCAAACAATAAAACAACCTCTACTGAATATCGAATAATAGCCAGCTAACCTTAACTAGCCAACCGCTGTTAGACACTTTGGCAGTGACGCAGCCAGTTACAATCGTGGAAACTCTACTGTTAAAAGAACAGTTTTCCCAAATCTGTGATGTCACACTGATGTATAGCCCCACAGAGGATAAATATAAAAACATGGAAATGGGGGACTGTTAAAGAAGAGTGATTTTCTGGGGAACATTATCACAGAATATCTTGGTTTGGAAGATGTGGCACTTTTTACAATAACAGATTTTTTTTATGTAAGGGTTCAGACAGACATTATCCACAGTCAGTGTCCCATTCGACAATGACACAGCTCTTGGAAGTAGATCAGCATGACAGTACACATTACTATCGAGGCAATTTTGTGTATTTAACAGATTTAAGAGAGTGGTCCATGTTTACAAAAACTAATTTAAGTCATACGTGATTCTGTTTAATTTTTGATGTACTTGTTATTCATGCTGCCCTGTTCCTGATTGGCTGCCCATTAGAATAACACAAAGCTTTACATCATAAAACCACAAACAAGCTTGGATTGTGTTTTTGCATGAAGACTTATAAACAACGGTAGGACAACGGTAGGATTTTAATGGCATCGTTTTGTATGTTAGTGTGTCTAATGAAACCATGACAACAGGCCATAACTCCCTGCGCACTGAAAACCAGAAAGAAAGATGGATGTTGGTAGTGATTTTTGTAGTGGAATCCATCAGAAATCTTCCAGTCATGCTGGAAAAGAGTCACTCATTTTAGCTTCATTTGTGGATAGATATAGATGAGGGTGCCGTGGCACATATTCACACTGTGAGATTCTATTAACATCGTGGACGGATACATTGAAAAGCAGATGCATATTTATAATAAAGAGCTAACCTACACCTAAAAGGTTGAGTTTTCAACAGGTCGTCAGAGAAACTCGGCATATGACGTCAGGGTGATTTCGCCTGGCAGTTCATGCTAGCCTATGCCTTGCTAACATTAGCTACATTCGGCTCAGCTGTTACCTAACATAATCTAGTCACTAGAAATGACTTTCATTCAGTAATTTCAATAACTTAAGCTGTTATCTGTAACGTTAGTTTATGTTAGCGAATTAACGTTATCGATATAATAGTTTACCCTACTCTGACTGTTAAAGCCTATATGTTGTAGCTAAGCAACAAGAGGAGGCCTTTCCATTTTTGTTAGATGGGAAAAATCATGCGGAATTATAACCACAAACCTCTGCTTACCTCTGAATCTTTTCTTTGATTGCGAATAAATTCGCCCCTGCTTTTGTTGGGCAGCATAGCTCTCTGTTTATTATTGACTGGTAATCCACCACCGTTCCCACCGACGTCCATCTTTCTTTCGGCAAAATGTCCTCTCGCGAGACGAGTGTTTTCTACTAGGTAAGCCTGCGAGAGAAGGTTCAGCTGTCGACTGGCTGCAGAACAGCGGGGTGTGTCGTGAGACGTTCAAGACTCCAGCAGCCCACAGATAATACCTGCTAGGCCTCACTACAGTATTTATCTATTCTTCAGCAAAATATACATTAAGCATCAAGTTCATAGTCTACTTGTGGCATGTACATAATGTTTACTACACACACACACACACACACACACACACACACACACACACACACACACACACACACACACACACCTCTATTAACTGGCTTTATATCGGGACACTCATTTTTTTGCGTTTCCCCCATGCAAGTCTCTGTCAATCATCTTAACAGGCCCAAGTAATTCAGAAAGGATTGTTTGTCCCTGGTCTCCCCTACTTGAGGGGAGACCAGGGACAGTTGTAGCACCTTGAATTCCTCTAATCAGAAACAAGCTAGAGTGATGACACTCACTCTGCAATTGCTGTTACATTATCTTCCTGCATTCACAAAATAAGCCACATTTCAAACTCCCTGAGAAAATTACACTTTTTTTTTTTTTTAAACTTCTACCAGATGTATTTCTTGGATAATATCCTGCATTCTAATTTATAGGAATCCCCCAAAATATTGTTAGAATCTCTAGGCCTTGAATCACTAGAATCTAAGGTGAAAATAGACATCTAATGTGTCAAACTAGGTCACATAGGGTGAACGCATGGCTGCAGATAGAGGTATTCAGTGACACTCATTTATATTTTTAAACATAGATAGGGAAATCACTTTATTTGTACAGAAATACTTAGGTTCATGGATTGTCCACTGTTCCCTTGAACAGCTTGAACCCTAAATGTCCAACATTGTAGCTTTAAAGAGATGTAAAATCTGGGGCTGCTCCACAAACAATGAAAGGGGCACTGACTTGTGAAGTTGAGCTCTTACACCGAGGTGAGGTTTATACTCCAGTAATGCCAACAGGTCAGAACTAGGATTTGAACTTAATTTGGGTGGAAGAATTCAGACTTACATTTTATGGCAACACAAATTCAGTGCCCCATTCATTTTCTATTGATTTTACATCCCAGTGACAACACAAATTGGTACCTCCTTTGTTACCTATAGTTAGTTAAGCAGGTAAAATGAGAAAGATGCTCTTACTCAGTAAAAGTGTTCTTGCACTGGCCTCTTTATATTATCTTGTCTGGAGCCAAATTTCTATGCACTCAAAAAGGGTTTGCACAAACTACACTTTGGATTAGAATCAACTTAAGTATCCATGCAATGTCACAAGCTGTGAGCAGTTACATAAATCAATTTTGCAACCTGTTCATCTTTTACGAAAACATTTAAATACAATGTTTAAGTTGTAGATACACTTAAGTTCATAGCATAAAAATTGTTCTATTGAAAATGTTTTTTTAATTACTGGGGAAATTGGAAAAAGTGTCAAAGGAAAAAGGGTAACTAAGGCAAATTCTTGTGAAATGATGTGATGAGCCATTTTCAAATTTAAACACAAGTTTATTAAAGGGATCTGAGTGCACAAACTGATAGGAAGCATATAAACAGAAATAAAAGCTCATAACAGTTTCCCATGAAAGTGAATGGCTGCTGTGTTGTGTTCTTCAACCAAACTAAACCATTGACATAAATTGTGTTGAAAATATATATTATACGTAATATTTTAAATAACTGTCAAATGAAAGTCATCACATAAATTTTTTTAAACCAGAAACAGTGTACAACAGTCAAATCACAGTGGTATGCTTATTTATTTTAATTTGACAAGAGTCAAACTGTTTGCTCCAGTAATAACACATTCAGTTGTCAACGTAATAGAGTTGAAACCAGGCTAAAAATTATCATCATTATTATTTAAAGCAAAAAGGAATTAATTATCAAAGGCATTTTTCCAGTGGTATTGTGAAAAGACCACTGTGAATCATGTCACTGCATGACTGTCATCAGAAATAAGACATGGATGAAAAGTCTACATTAAAATCAATGTAAAAAAAACAAAAAAAAAAGTACTTTAGTTCAACAAAATGTAAAATGTCTTACTGTCAAAAACTGTTCCTTGTTAGCCATCTTACAGTAATGCATATTTGAGTTTGTAAAACACCGATTTAACATCTCACTACCAACTAAAATGCCTTTGACAGAGGAGAAATTGATAATGTTGCTGCATAGCAATTACTGTATATTGCAGAATAACAACCATGTTGGGCATTCCCATACTTTGAGAAATAGACGTTGTACATGTGAATGTGGAGTACTAAGTGAGTCTCAAGGCACTGTCAACTGACAAGTAACCATGGTTACAGCACTTATCTTGCTGCCAACAATGTCCTCACTCAAATGTCCTTGGCTGTAATGCCCACGAACTGTTAGTGCAAAGATGAAAGTGCTTCACTTCATAGTAGCAAACTGTGAGCTACTATTCAATAACACAAGTAAGTGACATTCAGAGATCAACACTTTCAGGCAAAACTGAAATTACTGCACAAAGGGAATACAGGAATTATCTATATGAAGTTAAAGTTTCGTGAAAGCTACTGCAATTGGATATTGAGTGAATACCTGCAGAGCGACATCTCTAAAAGCAAAGTGCAGGACCCTCGGCAGGGACTAATGACTGTATGGAACAAGGTTGGCCCACAGACCACCAATACAGCACGTCATGACGCGTCAATGAGCTTTAAATTCAGATACAGAGAACAACTACTTGCTCACTATTTAGTCTGCAAAAATACATTAAAGCCATCCAATTTGAGCACTAATTTTAAAGTAATAAAGTATTACAAGTGACTAGGGAAATAAATGAGGCATTAAAATGTGTACATTCTACAAGTCTTTCAAAAAGTGCTGGGAGGGGTAGCCTTTACAGTGAGATGAAAACAAGTAATGATGCAAAAGCACACGGTAACACAGACGTTAAATGTTTGGTAGCAAAGCTTATCCATGTCTAGTGGATAGTTAGGAACATTTGGGGATTTGAGTCCATTTTCAGGATGTTAAAATCATTAATAGGAAAATAGAAACCCTTTAGTTAACACAAGATCTGAGGCCAAATGTGACAAATGTAATAAGATAAACTCAATGTTGAGCTTCTATAAATACCAGTATGATATTGGGTCATTTGTGATTGCTGGGTATATAAACATCATACACTATGTACGTAAGTATCTAGTAGTAAATATCTTGCCATTCCAAAATTTGATTTGTGAACACTGCTGAACATGTAGTCTACATTTTGTGTATGCTTTACACAGAATATAGCTGCCACAGTCGAATCACTCTGGACAGGTAAACCTTAACTAGATAGAAGAGTACCAAGTTATCATAATATTATTTACCGTTCCAACTTTGAATTGTAAATGCAAAAGAGTGACAGAAAGAGAGATTAGACATGGATATTAAGGTCTAGCAGTGCAGAATTTGGGCAAAAATATATTTACATACAGCTTCAGATATTCGAATGCCCTGAGGTGCAATTAATATTCTTACCAGACACTCAAACAACCTCATAAATGGACACATCTCTTAAACAAAAGAAAACCAAGCTCTCCTCCTATGTTTTCCGTATTCAAAAAGTGTTCAGCTTCCTTTTTGCCCAGGTCTGCAGCAGGATAATATTAATGTGGATGGAATGTATTCAATGAGTGAGTGCAGCAACATCAAAGCAGAAAGAGTATTTGTTTAACTGATTTCACAACTAACCCTTGAAATTCCACAACTAACCCTTTCCTTGCACAATCATTTGGCACAATATATTGACATAGTCCAATATCTATCATATCTCTAAACTAGGAGGGAGCAGGTATAGAAACAGATGCACAAGAAAATAAAACCTTAACCAGACAGCAGATATAAGTGCTGTATTTACACTGACTATTCATAGCCAGTTGGGTGCCATGTGGAGATGTGCATGAAACAGCAAGTGAATCAAGGCAAAACCTGCTGTGGCTAAGGAAATATAGCTAAATAGAAACTTTACATCTTGTGAAGAGTCTATAAAATACAAAATATATAACTTCCTTTTGTCCTCTGGATAGGTAATGTTAGGTATTGTCCAAGTTTAGGTGTGCTGAGGTGTGGTTCCCATGCAGACTAATACCTGTGAATACCAAAAAACAGGTTAAGTTGGGAAAAGCCTTATAGCAAATCTTAAAGAGTAAATTCATGGTATCTTTATTGTGTGCATGGTGTCTTTGTGTGTGTGTACCAGCAGCCAACTAAAATCATCAAGAAATAGACAACTACCAAGTATCTGGCAAAGTACTGTTTAGTATTGAGCAATCTTTGGCAGTCATGCATGTGCATTTGGAGGAGACACTGCTTTTGCTATCCCTTAAATTATGACTGGATTTGGAACTCTTTATGGAACTATTTTCATAACTGCTTCTTGTTCATGTCCCTGTGGACGGTATGAATAAATCCTTTAAATGTGGTGGATGGCCTGTGAATTAGTACCTGTAGTAGTTGGGTTTAAAAGGACCATTCTTGTTCAGGCCCAAGTACTTGGCCTGTTCATCAGAGAGCTCCGTCAGGTGGGCATCAAAAGTAGCCAGATGCAAGCTGGCAACATATTCATCTGAAATGCACAGACACAATTACATAAGAGATACAAATAAACTCTTTTTCATTCACAAAAGGCCTAACAGGAAACCAACTATTGTTTATTTAGTAGAATCGTACAGAACAGCCAGAGCCTGACTTGCATTATCACTTATATAGCACCAGAGGGCATGAGTAGGGTCAGCGAGGGAGATTTCCAATTTCCAGCTTAGCCAAATCCAAAACTTGTGGTATTGTTAGTAAAATGTACATGCTAGGGAGATCAAGGAAGAAGCTCATCTGCATACTCTTGTGCCAGAAGATACAGCCCAACCATGAGTAATGCAGCTTGTGGGCTTCGAAGATAACACTTCAAATACTACAAGTCAAGGTAAGTATCCATACATCCTTACCCATCTTCTTGGGAAGCAAGTAAACATCCTGTTTGTATCGTCCCTCAGGAGCATTGTACAACTCAATAAGGGCAAGGGCCTACAAGAAACACATGTCAACAATACTGTTTTGAATGGATGCAGCTCAAGCATTATGAATTATCAAAGCATTCAACTGCAATAAAAATAATTGAGACTGATTACTGAAGAATTATTGCTAATTTAAAAACGGAAGCAACATGCGAGTATACTATTATGTTGTTTCCTCCTCTGCAAGCAGGACTCAGTTTCACGCTTATCTTAGTGAGACAAACTAGAGCTCAAATAACTTTCGTCTCTCTCTGGTGATTTACTGTTAGAGACAACACTGGCAAAATTATTACAGGAAATGAGTAAGCAGACGCTGAACTCTGCATGCCCTGCTATCTGCAGTAGACTGCAGCTCTAATCAGTGTGGCAGTTAGCTACTGAACTTTTTACTACAGGCTGCGGAGTTGGCAGAGTCAACATGTTACCTGAGTGGTGGCTGTGATGGACAAGACGAAGGTGGGTACAGTGGAGCAGCTGAGGTTCAGCAGACGACCCTAAAGAAGCAAAACAACATTTTATTTTAAACATAGTTTTAAACTTTTGCCACAAGTCAAGTACATGCATGACTGCGCTGTTTTGTTGGAGTGAGTGTAACAAAATAAAGACCCGTGGCATGTCAACATGTTGCTATGGCGCTGTGGTCTTCAAGAGCCAAATTCAGTGCGGTCAGTCACTCAGGATAACTTCACTGGTCTATAACTGGGTGCTATCAAAGTCCTTTATGATGTGATCAAAATCATTTTCTACAAAGCATCTGTTTTTACTAAGCACTATCTAGTTGATAAAAGGAAGTAAAATTTGTATTATTGTGAAAATCTAAATCAAACTATAAATCTTCACATCTTGATAATTTTTGACGCAACTCCCATAATCCTCTTCTTGCATGCAAATTAATTTAGATGACAACCAATGCAGGGAGAATGGGTTCTTCACTAATTAGCTTGCATTGACGGGTGCGATACAGTGATGTATGTTTGTGTTATGATCCAAGACAAGACATACTGTAGCATTCTCTGATAAAGCACATTGTTGTATAAACAGTGGTTATATAAATATATGTAATATGTTACAAGCTATATTTGCTTACGGTTCGGTTGCTAACATTAACCATCAAGCCAAGTAGCCCAACAACACTTTGTTCTCCACAGAGGGAGATTAATGCAGCTGACCAATTAGGAAGCCAGAGACCTGAGATCACATTCAAATAAATTGCTACTTAATTTCATATACGCCATTGCCACAAATGCAGCGTGTGACTGTACAGAATCTGCACTTATCGTACAGTATATGGTTGACAGAAAAATGGGTGCAACCAATCACCTCAGCCAGCAGGATGACCCTCTTGCCATCGGGCCAAATGACGTGATCCACCTGAGAGCGTACTCTCTCCCAGGTCAGCTCAGGGGTCCGAAGGCTTGCCTGGAGGAGAGGGGAATATCAGTCCGCAAAACACTCAACACTTTACAATAGTACAATACAATGTCACTGCACTGACCCTAGCCTGCCTTGAACCAAGGACACTGGTTAGATTTATAGTTAGAATTGGGGCATCTCAAACATACTGTCTGTGGTAGAGATTTAATACTTTAAAATGGTAATCCTACCATACAAAATAATTCAGATGACGATCACAAATATCTTCTCATAATTGTCTACATTTTAATGTAAGAATTTCTCTCAAGAGCCCCAGGTTGCTCACCACATCAATCTCAGTATTGGAGTGGCCCATGTTGCAGACAATAGAGCCGTTCTTCATGCGGTCCAGCTGGTCTCTGGTCACCACATTCTTGTTCCCTGCAGAAAGACACAACCAGGATCAATCAGTACACAACCTGCGCATCCACATACGACCTGCTAGTGTAGAGGGACAGTGCAAAAGGTCACAAACCTAAAAGCATTTATTGATTATGTCAGGCAGGCATAGATTGAAAGCCCATAGATTAATGTAATCCCACATCAATGCATCCCACTGAGTTACCAGTGCATGTGATGATGACGTCCACCACGCGAATGACCTCATTGAGCTTGACCACCCTGAATCCGTCCATGCTGCTCAGACACAAGAGACGGAAGAGGTTCAGACAGAGATCGGGAAGCTCACTGAGGACAGTGACCAAGAGGGTAGTATCTATACTTTATGTTACTGTTAGTCATCTGACAATAGTTTTGCATAGCTGGATGATTTTCCGAACAATTGCGTAACCCTTGGAAAGCCTATAACTTCTTGGCTACTTCAAGCATCTGTACTATGGTCTTATTCCTGCTGCCATTTCTCCTATTCATAAAACTCTGACATTCAACACATTCAGCACTTCCATCTTCCCAGTTCTTGTTTCCTGAACCTCACCAGGCCTGCAGGGCACAGATGGGATCAATCTCTGTAATGTAGACAATGGCTCCCAGAGCTTTCAGAGCAGCACAGCAACCTTTCCCAACCTGCAAAGACAGCATGATATAAGACAGACAGAGATAAGCAAAGAAAATGACACATAGTAAACAGAATATGTGTACACGCTCTTATTTAACATGACAAGCCACTAAATCTGAATGCCCCAATAGGTTTGAATTATTAACATCGTCTAGACTCAGCAATAAGACAAACTCGTTAAGCCATGTCAAAGATATGATCCATACAATGACCTGTAAAATACAGTGTTCATGTCGAAAGTCGGTGTGTGCTCTTCATTTGGTTTTCTCGCAGTCCTTGCTGCTTTTGCAGGGTAACTTACTAGTCTACCATCTACCAAAGGGAATAAATGTACTTGGCTGCAGATCATCAGGGCTACTGTTTGTAAAGGTCACTGTCACCGTTTTATTACATTTTTTGTTAGCATTGCAACGTGTCATCACAACTAATTTCACAGCCATATGGTAATGAAAAATATTTGTTAAAAGAAGGATCTTACTCACCTCACCATACCCGCATACAACCACCTGTTTCCCTCCAAACATGACATCTGTGGTTCTCTTCAAGCTAGAGAGATTAGAGACATAAAATTAACTTTTGTGGAAGTGTAAAACTATGCAAATCCGTATCTGTTCACCTCCAAAACTTGTGCATGGTATCTTTATATAGATATAAAATGTAAGTTGGCGCCGTTTGTATCAAAAGTTGCCCCCAAATAGAAAAATGTATAGACCTTGCCTAAATTGTCAAGTGATGCTCTTACTGTAATAATGCACCACAGTACTGTATGTCTTATGAGTATTTAGGCCTTGAGGTAGCCTAAATGTCTTTTTGCAGTTCTTGATAATAGGTCTACGGAATAAATTGCAGGGTTTTTTATTGTTTCCTTTTCCTTGGGCTTGTGGGAGGATCATGTACTTCCTAAAATTTGCCAGGTGGAGGGTCATGAAATCAACTGATGAAATTGACATTTTTTATTTTGAATGTTTTTGATTCTGCAGAATTCAGTTCTACATTTTTATCTCTATATCTCTGTAAGACAATGCTCCTTCTCAGTGGAGCATTTTTTTTCGGCCATTATCACAAACCTGCTGACACACGTGAGTCAGCACTATCCAGCAATGCATAGAAAAACTCTGCTACAATGTAGGAGCAGAAAGAAAAGTGCAAAACCTGAATTAAGTTTTGTGCACTGAAATTAAACCGTGTCTGCAGTAGCTTTCTCCACCCCATTCACTTGATAAACCATAAGCTGAGATTTGTAGCCCACTGATTTAAAGCCTACCAAGTCTTACTAGAAATTTAATTTGGTTTAATTAGAGAGGTCTAAATTTTCCAAGATGTCTCTCCAAACAGCAAATGTTCCAGCAGGGCTCAAATTTTTAAGCCTAAGTTGTCGTATTTCACCACAGCAGTCTGCTGAGCATAAAGCTATAGGCATAACCAGTACTCCAACTCACAGAAACACACAAAAAGGTTTAAGGGATCTAGTCGCATTATGCTTGTTGTGTTTGAAAAACATTGGTTTGACCTTTGCAAGTTCGCCATTCTATTCTCTACTGTTTCATTATAGCAGCCTATAGACCTTCTGACAAATCAGAACAATACATACTGAAACACATAGTATAAGACAACAGGACCTCACACTAAGTGCAAAAAGGCTGTGCCAGACATACTATAGACAGTGGACTACATTTAAGTCTACATAACAATTAGTATCCATGTACACTCAGAATTAGCAGCATGCAATATGGTTGCAGCTATAGAGGGTGTAGTGAGTGTCTAGAGGTGAATAAATCGAGTGTACCAAGTAGATAATTATACAGAATGAACAGTAATAAATAATTATGAGTGTTTTGAGTGGCAGGTGTACAAAGTGTGACATTATAAAGGGTTGTGCAGACACTGTAAAGTAGTACGAAATTGTTCAAATACTGCTTTGGTGATAATTAACAGCATGGTAATAAATATAGTAGTAATAAATATAGTTATGAGTTTACAGGCCGGCAGCTGATGACCCGCTCAGTAGTGAAGCCAAAGCACTGAAGCTTGTCCTTGAAACAGCCGAACCAAACTATGATGGAGAATGCTTATATTTCTAAATCTGAAAAATTAGACAAGTAATGGCTGCGAGATGCTGAGCTTCCTCAGTTGCCGCTGGAAAAGACAACCAACAGATGTTCTTGTCCCACTTGAAGGTGTTCGTGAGGTCATGGCGGACTCCAGCAACTTGAGCACCGTAGCCGAGTTCACAATTGAGCCATTGTTTTCCAGTGGGAGGGAGTAGGCAGGCTTCTTTAGAAGTTAACCCTCATCTCAACAGTTTTGAGTGCATTGAGCTCCAGGTTGTTGACACCATCCTTAGCAATAGAAAACTGTGCGGAGAGCTTAACTGTGCTTCTCCAACTGCGCTTTGTTTCTTCATCATTTTAAGCGTTAACATAGGAAAGATCTTATCTAGCTGGATAATCAAGTGAGATTTGCATTGAAAAGGACAAGCTATTATGATGTGCATTTCAGAAAAGCACATATTGATAAGCCAAACACTGATATACGTATTTCATAATTGTCAAGGAAATGACAAAAGCTATTTTATCGCAATAAACAGGCCTACAGTATTTTATTCATATATTTCCTAAATTCTCTTTTGTTGAATAGAAAAGCTACAGATTAAACTGTACATCATTACAATGTTGGTAACACAGGCTGGATTCTGTTGTTCAGCCATCTCAAAATCAAACACCTATAGCTCAAAGTCACTCACCCATCCAGAATTGACTCTCTGCAGCAGTAAAGGTTGTCAAACTTCTGTTTTGTCACAGAGTCGTTCACATTCATGGCTGGAACACACAGTTTTCCGGCTTTAGACAGCTGATACAGCCTAGGAAGAGGAAAGAGAAAGGGAGAAACTTTCCACCTCATGTTGGTTTGTCTTGCTGTGTGTGTGTGTGCATGTGTGTGTGTGTGTGTGTGTGTGTCTAAGTGAATAATCAGTTGGAAGTGCACATTACCTGTGAACCCCAGTGACACTCTCCTCTACAATGCCCCTGATCTTTTTGAATACATTGGGGTATTTCTTATACACCCAGTGTGTCAAGTCTCCTCCGTCATCAAGGACCTAACAGACAGCAAGAGGAAACAATAATGATTTTGCTTCATTATCAACAGTGTTAGTGGAGGAATAGTACTGACAGAAATGGATACTTTGCAAAAATGCAACTAGCACTGCTTCATTCTTTCTATTGGTATTGCTTGTCCATGTCTGTCATAGGTCGCAGTCCAATGTTACAAAAACGAATATGGATACTTGAACAGTGGACTGCCCACTCTCCAAAAGAGAATAAGAAAATGTTCTACGTACCATGTTAGGCTGCCAACCCTCTGTGTTGACGCAGCGATCAATGCACCACCAAAAGTCATCCTCGGACTCTCCCTTCCAGGCAAAAACCGCCACACCTGAAACATAACAGGTGGCAACATCTTGAGGAAAAATTCCACCCATCCTAAATCCAAAAATCACGTTTCATCTATGACCTTGGAAAGTTTAGTCTAGATTGGTGACAGTCAGTCCCTCTAAGCTCCCAAAATAGAACCAGGAGAACCAAAAGCAGAGCTTAAAATTTAAGTGATAGGAATAATGTCTTTGGGTGTAGCAGCAAGTTGGAGGATTGTTCAGCGTTGGCAGATGTTTGCGCTGTCCGAGTGCCTTCTAGTTTCATGACAATTTACATTTGTCTTTGTCCCCTTAAATCAGCTCAACATGTAGTAGACTATGCACAGCAGGAAACTACAGGCACAGTAGACATAAACACAAACCCAGGACAAAAAAATAAATGAATAAATAAAAAAAAGCAGTGCACCATGTCCCATCAACAACTCCTAAATCTGCTGTGAGCCTCTCAGGTTGTCAGGCCATGAAAGCCCTACTGTAGAAACGCATACTTAACCATCGCTTAGCAACCACAGATAAAGGGCTTGAATAGTGCTGTTGCTTCACTAAATGCCAAATCTCACGTGCTCCCATCATTTCTGCAGGGCTGATAGAGTTTATTAAACATTTCTTAACAGTATCCTTGGTTTTAAAGGACACGAGATGGTCATAAGACAAAGCACACCTCTGCCCATAAGAAAACACTGTTATACTAATCATGTGGTCCATTACATAATAGAGGCTAATAAAGTGCAACGTAATTATTTCTAATTTCCATAACTCAGTGTCAATAAAGGGCAAAGGCAGTGTTTATTACCAGCATTCAGCCCCACAAAGTTCAGTCTAGTTTACCACCAGCGTTCAAAGAACCCCAGGTAATGTCAGCCATGGCCTACAAATTCTCTGCTGCTTACCAATCTCTGACAGGGCAGCAGCCACTTCGTTCTGTGTAGAGTAAATGTTACATGCAGTCCAGCGGCACTGAGCCCCGAGAGCCACCAGAGTCTCAATCAGCACCTGGAGACACAGAGGTCATTTTGGGTAAGAGGTGAGCAGGAAAGCCTGACAAATAAGTTAAACACAGAAGTACTAATTGATCACAAAGGGAACTGTATACCATTCTTTCCAAGCACGTTTGATCACTTAACACAGAAGTTGAGAACAGACCATGTCCACACAGTGGGATGGACAGCTGGCTTTTTTAGGTAACAGTTGGGTCGCTAGCTTGCTAGTATAATGCTGCTTTCAAGATACTGGTTGCAAAGCCAACAAATGGAGTGGAAATCTATTCAAAGGAACAGTTACATCAAAATGTGTGACATTTTAAAGCTGGTACAACTACATGTGAAAATGTTTAGCTTTCATGCTAAATACATATCCTTACTGTTGCTATGATGTCAGGTAATTTACTATGCAACAGTCAGGAGGACAGATAATGTTCAGGCACGCAGCCAATTATGTATTTTTATGAAAATACTGACAAATCCAACATTCTTTATTCAATTAATACTCAACTAATACAAGAGTTGGTGTTGAGTCAGAAGAAACTCCTGCTATCTAAGCAGTAAGTAGTGTAGAAAGTGTGATTAAAAGTGCCCTAAAATCCTATCCTAATTAAGAGGCACTCCCGCACTGCAGCCTCGGCTTGGGTTTTGAAGTTCAAAGTCACAGAGAGAAATCTTACGGCTGTCTGGGCAGTGATGTGAGTGCAGCCCACAATTTTGGCCCCTGCCAGTGGTTTCTCACCCTGCGCTCTCTTCCTCAGTGAAATCAGTGCTGACATATCTGAAAGCAAGAGAACATGAGAGGGACGAGTGTGAAAGAGAGTGAGGCAGACCAGGTACAAAACCATACACAAAACTTGTTCTTTTTATTTTTTTCCCCCCTCTCTTATCAATTTCTATAAACCATTCCAAGTCTTGTTGCTGACTGAAGCGGCAGCTGCATCATCTGGGGGACAACATGTTAAATGCATGCTTGTTTTTAATGTTGAGATCAAATGTGATGAAGCAACATGTTCACTTAGGTTTTTTTTAATTCGTTTGACAATGCTCAGTGAAAATGGTGAGCTTACCGTGTCCCCTTTGTGTCTTACCTTGTTCTGCTATCTCAATCTCACGTCTGCCAAATTCAGCCTGCTTGATGTTCTTGACACAGAAGTCACTACTGCCCTTGGAGTTGACCTGTGTTTTGTCCCGTGGAGAGGTCTCATCGTCAGAGCTATCCGTGTAGGAAGCAGCTGTAGGGGAGGCAGGGGGTTCCAACTTACCAAATTAATGAGATCCACGAGTAAACAAAAGATGCATGGTTGAATAGGTGTACATCAGTGTTCATTTTGTTGAAGACTAGGATAAAAAATATTCAACAACCATTTTTACAGGACTAAAATGGGATGAGGACTAGATGCTAGATTGGCAAATCATGACTAGATTAAAATAACTTGTTATGGAACTACAAGGGGACAAAATTTTAAATTAACTAAAAAAAAAATAATAAAAAAAAATGGAATGGAAACATGGATTTCAGTTCGGTTGAGTTTTGTGAATTTAGAGGAAGCATAACTCTTCATTCTCCAGCTCCCTTTGCTACCCTCTGGACCTCAGCTAACTTATATTTATTACTTTTATTAACCTAAATAGTAATAAATATTCTAGTCAAAAGACATAAATGAATCCAAATGTAACACTGCTGCTAAAATTAACACTGGTGGGCACATGTATCTGGCAGTTTGTCTCCATTTCTTACCAGAGCTGTAGCTGTCTGTGGATGACTGAGAAATGGAGCGGGACAGGGAGCGACGTCCCGCCTTGGTGGGGAACCTGCTGAACTCCTGCTTGTCCTCCACAAACTGGATTTGCTGATGGAAACGAAAGTGATACGTTACATGCTGGAAATGTATTCTTTCACAGTGGATTTAAACTACAGCTATTTGAAAGACAATAGATCTAGGCTAGCTGTAAAACTTTAATAAGTAACCTTATAGCTCACATTATTCTCCAGGTAGAGGTTTACCACTGAGCAGAGTTTATAACAGAGAACACTTGAATCACTTCTCTTTTGGCAGAAATAGGAGCTGGACCAGTTCAGTGGTTTGTGGCCTTGTGGTCTGTTTATATAGCTTCAGCCTACACCAGATCTGGAGGGAGCGGAATGAAGAGCAATGAAGTTCGAAGCTAAAAATGCTTATTGGCAACAGGATAATCCTACTCATAAACTAGTGAGCTTGTTTTATACTGCACTGCCAAAAATAGATGTCAGGATGTGGCCCAACAGATATTGCGACATCAAGATGTAACCTCAACTATGACTTGATGCTGCAGCACTGAGTTCTCTAAGCCGAATTTGATTTGGATGGCCCCATCTGACCCAAGCCATGATTGTGAACTCCCCCTCTGACTATCAACTCACCAATCAAAAGCCAGTTTTACTACTCAACTCTATAAATAATCAATGAAAATCATTAGTTGTAAAATTAAAAATAGTATGGCTACAACAAAAACATCAGTTGAAATCAAGCCAAATGAAAGCAAATGGTGGCAGCAGGTTAAAATAGCGGACAAAAGGATGTATCCAGCCTCACAATAACCCTTGCCCAAAACCTTTCAGATATCAGAAATAAGAGAAATAGGCTAGACTAACGTTTTTACACATAATTGTCAGTTGGCAATCAAACTAGTACGACCAAATTTGTACCTTGCAGACATTTTGGATGATTTCCCTTTCAAATGCACAAGACTAGGCTTTAGGCTGCATGCACTATACTGCTGTTGCACATAATGATATCAAGTGTTGTGCATGTCTGTTCTGTTTCTGTTAACAACATAATAATTTGGCAACTCCCTTGCAAACATACACGGGTAAAATTGTGGTTGTGAGCATAATTTGGGCTATCATTTAAGTTCATTTAAGTAAGACAGTCAGAGGTGTGTCTGTGCGGACACAAACTGAATGGAGACGCCCTCTGAAACGTAGCCTCGATAATCAGATGGAAGTATAATAGTCAGCTAATGTTGCAATGCCATTAGCTTATACTAGTATAATGAGCTTATACTGGATTGAGAGACTTAAGTGCCTGAAAAAGTTAGTGGGCTGCGTAAATGAATCTTCAATAACAAGTGATCAATAACCCCCCTTCTGTCGCCGCTGAAATAAAATTATAACCTGTGGTAAAATAAATACTCAATCAAAACTTGGTTTAAAAATAGTAGTTTCGCTCTCCAATACACTGTCAGAGAAGCTCACTTCTTCAGTGTATGTCTAGTTTTAAAACTTAACTGCCTTGTGGAAAATGTGTCAAAACCACTTCCTCCTAATGTTATTTGCATGGACATCTTATTTCAGACACTTGAAGTCACACAAGATCACAGTACAAGAAAATCTTTAAAAAACACAATTATTCTGTCATGCGTATAATACAATGCAAAGGCATTCAATCACAAGGGGCCTTATTTTGTACTGTTGACTCATGGCTAGGTCAAATTATAGTCCAAACACCCATCAGTCTATCTAAACCATATTATGTAGTGGCACATGCTAACAACTGAATTCCCCATTGGAGATAGTCATTTTTTATCCTATTAAAGCTCCTCCAAACACCTATTCTACAGCTCTAATATTTGGATTCCTTAAATCACTGGTTGTCTACAAATAGACCAATAAGTGGATTAACCCTTAGTCTTATGCAACCGTAACTCCTGTATGCACGATGCTCCTAGCATATTCTACGACACACTGTGCTGAGCCACGCTGGCTACAGTTGGGCTGTAATCCCCTCAGTGCTCAAACAATCCAGTGAGTAAGCACAAGACGTGACTGATTGAAAATAAAGTACAGGCTTCCGTTATTGACAGCAGATCTCCAATTGTGTAAGATGTTTGTGCAGCCTGATTCTATGATTTAAATCTGAGTGGGCAAGAAACAGACTTATTCACAGTATAGTGTGTGTGTGTAGCTCACTACACACAAAAAAAATATAAAAAATAATAAAGTAATCCTCTCATTTATACAACTTACTTGAGGCTATATCATTCTTATTTTTGCATATTAAATCAATTACCAAACTACTGCATCGTACAACTGACATACGACTTGCTTCAGGTTATCAAACCTCTAGAAAAGAAAGAAGCCAAATTGGCAGCTCCCTCAGTCAGTAAGGTTTTGACCTTTACCTGAAAGGTGAATCTGTGTTGCTGGTCTGTAGGTGTGTGCACAAGTGTGCAAGTGCATCTGTGAAATGTAGGCGAGTGATGTCTTTGTTGTGCGTGTACCTAGCTTCATGCATAGTCAGCTCTTTTTCAGTAAAACCTGAAATATTTTCGTTGACAGCCTGGGATTTTGCATGCTTTAAAGCAACTTGAGACATGAGAACTTGAGACTGTAACATTATCTTCCATCAATACCCATTTGTAAGATGGACAGAGAAGTGGACTGGAAGATTTCTAGGCCTCAACTGTTTTGGAATGTTTTTCTTTTCTGTTCTTTGCCACACAGAGCCAGGTCAACTCATTATTTCTGCCTCAGCACAACCGAGTCTCAGATTTAAAGAATCAGAGCACGGAGAGATTGGATTACAGCTAAATAAATCAGCCTACAGACTTTCGCCCTTATGTGTGTGTGTGTGTGTGTGTGTCTGCGTGTGTGTTTGCGAGTTGCCTTTCCCCTCATAAATATCAGCTGGCCTCATTCCCTTCATGCTTTGAATGAGAATCAGGGTCTTCATTCTGAGCCATTTAAGGGATCCAGTCATTCTTTGGTTCCTGGATTGAGGCCTGGTACTGAGTCAGTGAGTTAGAAAAAGCTCCATATGCCAGTGAAAATGCCATAACAACAAACAACAAAACAATGTTGTTTTCTTAAGAATTAGATGTCCTATTTTCTCAACTTTTGACATATTTTTTTTTAGAAAGGATAATGCACAACAATTACCACAATTATTTATAAACTTGAGTCAAATAAAAAGCAAAGTCCTGTCTACCTTTTTAAAATAATTATGGCTAATGATTTTGATCAGTGGCATGCGTGTCAGGGGTAGTTGAGTACAATCTGTTTGTATAATAGGGTCATTGAAGCAAAGTAGCCACTGATGAGACGCTACAAGCTGGCATTAATAGCCCACCTTGGAAGTGCCACAACAACGTAGCCTATTAACAGTCTTTTCAGGGAGGACTATTGCACTATGGATGCAGAGCAAAACATAAAAAGACAGAATTTTAATTAAATGAGCCATGCATCCCATCCAACCAAAACCACTCCAATGGTGGCAGAGAAACAAAAACCATTTCCCGCCACCATCGTGTCCGCCAAGAGGTTTTCCACCATGGAGTAAGTGGTGAGACACCTTATCTACTTTCTACTGTAGGTAGATGAGAGGAATTTGTAAGTAACAAGCTGTGCTGATAAGCTGTATTTAGCCCTGGTCAGGGAACTTCTATGGATCATCCAAGGTCACTTCTGGGGGTAGCCTCCTCCGTTCAGACCATGTGGCGTAGCTTAACGACCAAACTGACTGACAGCAGTCAGCTTCTAATCAGCAGTGCAGTCATCGCTCTGCTTCCCTGACCGTTTCCATGACGGCAGGATTAATCTCCAAATCAGGCTGCGGGTTTTCAGAGTCTTGAGAGAAACAAGCTGGTTTTGTTCAGTGAATTTAATTGCCTGATAGTGACATTTTTGTAGAATAGTTTTGCTTTTTAGCATACATACCTCAATAAGAGTTAAAGAGTAGTCAGCCTCTGACATTAGTAACTCGGTGTATTGCCACCAGCGGTCAGGCTTTTTTCCAACTTGTAAATAGTTTCAAACCAACAAAATGAACCTCTTGAAAGATACCATGCTGGACACAAAATATCGGTCAACATTGACTAATTTATACAGTAGCCTATATGTAAGAAATACAAGTTTTAGGCTACATTTTTAAAATGAAAGTAAGTTGGTGGTGGTGACAATGGATGTCTGGCACAGCCACATAAAACACTATGTAAGCCCTGGTTCTCCAGAAGATTTTGGAACAAGGTAGTTATGTTGCAACATTAATGAAATAAAATGACACCCCATTTCTAGAGAGCCATGAAAATTTTACAAGGTGGTGCAAGAAAATTACAAGGTAGTGCACAGCCTCTGTTATATCAAGGACCCCGTAAGGGCCTTGCCATGATAGACAGACACAATTCTGTGTTCATATGTGTGTGTGTGTGTTTGGGGGTTTACTAGCAATAATTTCAATGTGACAATCCATCATCATATTATTGGACAGTACAGATAAAATTTAAGTTTTGCCTCATTTCCTGTGTATATCTGTACATTACCACAATGAACTCATGCTTACTTGGCTGTTAATAAACAGTGACAAATAAACAGGAGCCGACCGTCAGTCTCCAATCCATTGTCAGTGGAGAAGCTCAAGTTTTGTCTTTTGATAACAACAATTAAAGCTTCTTCTTCTTCTCTTCTGGTTCTGGCTTTGGGAGAGAGTTGTGCATTATAACAAGTATTCTGAACTGTCCAGGTTCATAGAAATAATGTGAATTAAGTTTATTATTTTTATGTTTAGCATTTTACCATGGCCTGAATGCTGTAACAATATGGTATTGGGAGGTATCTGGTGATTCCCACCCCTTGTGCCAAAGCAAGCAAGTGTCCATGGTATGTACATGTTACATGTTGTGCTCATATCAGACCCATTTAACACGAGCCAACAACTGAAACTGTGCTGCGTTTCTGCAGCAATGTAAGGCCCCACCCAAAAGGAGAATGAGGATGTAAAGGAAATGCACTCGTCTATGATGAGGTTGACAGGTTGACTACAATAAAGCTTGTGCTGTGCATGTTTAGGCTACAGCTTTGCATTTGACGAAGGGATTCCTACACACAATTGAGCTTAATGATTGCTCAATATCAAAGACATTAGAGTTTGTCTTCTGGCCCACATCGGTATTCATTCATCAATCCATTCAACCTTCAATAAGTTGTGCAAGCAGTTTCCAGGCCCAAAAAAATTCCAAGGTGCAACTCTTCCTTCTTCCTTGAAAGTGTCTCCTAACACTGAACTCTTCCTTTTGAAACACAGTTAGAAGGAACAAGCCATTCAGATATGTGTTGAGTTGGCTGTTTAAGAGACCGAATACAGCAATGCAGGTGAAAAGACTGTCTTTGCTTATTTCACTTAGGCCTATAGTATGATGTGTGGAAGTAGCTTCAAGCCAAGTGCACTATAAGCAATTTGCTTCGAACCCTGTGCCCAATTCATGGCAGGAAAACACACAGGACACACATGCAGAACCACAGGCATTTATGCTTTTACTGTCAGGATTTTTTACCCCCGATCTAATTGAGCCTGACTTTTATGATTTAAATAAGTAGGCTACCCAAATTAAGACCTCATGAATACGAAGTTTTCATAATAAATTGTTCATAATAAGTGATAAATTTACCAGTTTGCAAGGACCACCAGATCACACAATATGTTGGATTGCATAATACAGACAAAATAGTAAAAGTTAAACAAAGGTCAAGCCCAAACATAAAAATGGAACACAAACTGGTACTATTTTTGTTAGAAGAGCACAGTTGTGAGGTTTGAAAAACCTTCAGCGGCTCAGTAGTTCTACATGAGTAGGCTGTAGGAGTATATCCCACTTGACTTCTCACCAATGATCTCCTTATATTATATAATACTTTCTAGTGAGGCATACCTGCCAGAGGCTTCTCTTCTCACTACTTCACTATCTAGCTGTACTTCACTATCTGTTAGCCATATTGCAGTCTTTGTGACACAGATATTAACTTGTTGAAAAAGAGACAGAGAGGGGGAGAGAGAGGGGTAATGGGCAGCTTTACAACCTTTTTCAGGGGATCAGTGTAATATCAAATAACTGCAACCAGAGAAACTGGGACAAAAATGTCAGAAAGAGGCCGTTTCAAGAAGCTGGCTCTTTCTGGGAGCTGTGAGAGAGGGGCCCTTAGTGCATTTAGCTAAATTTTATAAGAGTGTGTATGTACCCGTGTGTAGCTAGCTATACTTAAGTAACAATACTAGCCAGCTGTGTTATATAGGGAGGATCGGGGCGGATTTAACACCAAGGAATCTGACCTTAAATAACATTTGGTGGACATTCTTATGTAAAGAACTTTACAGTGCCATAAGTGCATGCTGTTTTAGCATGGGAGGCCCAGTGGGAACTGAATCCCTGCCATCAGGCCTGGTAGTGTTAATGTTATGCTCTACCCACTGAACTGTAAAGGACCAAGCCATGAACAAGACATGCCTATTTGTCATGACACATCGGTCTACTACCTAGTCATAAAAAAATCTTAATACTCTCATTTTGAATGACAAGTTGCATGCAGTACAGGACACTATGGGTGACATTAATAATGGTGGATAACTACTAGCCTTTGATTTTCACATATTTTCACTCAAGCAGGAGTAAACTGAAGAACACTGAAAGCTGTGAAAGTCATTTTCACATGAGCAGCAAATTGTAATGTTATGTCAGATTGTAAATATGGATCGTCTAAGGCTTAAATATTTAGAGTTACGGTTAAGCCATTTAACACAATTGCTAATAAAATGCTAGTTTGACATGAGATGTGTTGGTTTGTGAATTTTATAATAATGGGTACACTACTCTCTCAACAAGTGTTTGACAATAAAACCCACCTATGGTTATTCCACCTATTTCATTGTTTTTCTGGGTGTCAAATTTTCAACTAATTGACACCTGTTGAACAACCTTGTGTTTGGTGGGATAAAGAAGAACAGCAAAGCTAAATGTGCAGCAGACAAGACCCGTTCAAAAACACAGGATTGCTTTCACTGCGTTAACTGTGTGCTTCTTCAACACATGTTGAGGGCTTAACAGATACCTCAGTCTGAGGCTGGATGCTGTTTCAAGGTGGACAGCTCATCAAGATGAGTTACAAGTGTTGGGGCAGGAACTTGACCAATACAGGGGGGAGGAGGGCAGGACAAAAAATACACCTGCTGCCTCAAGGCGTTAAGTTGGACAGTGTAGCTTTAATATTTCAGCATTCTGCATTTCTGCCTGACATCAGCAGAAACCACAAGAAAATCAATATCTTCAATTAATAGCCAAGAATTAATAGCTGGGGAGGGGTAAGATGTAAATGCTTGATTTTAACAAGGAACTAGAGGATATTATTTAGTAAGTATATTGCAAGTAGTGGTGCATTAACCAATTCTGAACTGGATTAATTGAGGTGTTGTGATTTATCCCTGTTACAACCAACCCCGTTATCCCCTATTATTAACGGAGCCCACAGGTTGCAGCTACAATAAACAAATAAGGTGCACTCTCCAACCTTTAATAAAGCTTGTTAGTGATAGATATGGACAAACTAAGTCCTCAAAAGAGTTTTATAACAACTGAATGCCCATCAGGTATGGCTATGCAGAGGTTCAACAAAGTCTTACCTTCTTCACAGGTTTGTGCGTGGGCACCGCGCTGAGCACGGACGACAGCTCTCCCATGGTCACTTCGCTGTTCTTGCTCACGGTCATGGCTGAATACTTTTCCGCCACGTTTTCGCTCTCCTTCACCTCCTTGCTCGCCTGCTTCAGCTCCAGCTTCGCGTCCCCCGCCGAGTCTGACATGTCGATGCTGGCTGTTTGGTGTTATCTGGCTACAAATACAACCGCTGAATCTTGTCAAAGTGCTTCTGTCTGTGGTGGGCAACGTCAGAAGCTAACGCTATCCTCGCAATGCTAGCTGGCAGTTGCCCTCCTATTCTGTGACAACGAGCAGAAGAGGGACTTTAAGATTAAGAGTTGATGTTAAAACTGAATTTAAAAGCAACAATAAAGTAACTGAGTTCGTGTACTACACTCCGATAGAGCACTCCGGAGTAACGTTATGCTGTCTGGTCTGCAGCGTCGTGTTGTTCCCCTTGCTGGCTCAGCTGTCACCTGGCCGAGTAGTGGGCGGAGAGACGCTCCTCGCTGACTGAGGGGGCGTTTTTAACCTTTACTTATCCAAGGAAAGTTGACTCAACGCGCATGCTCCTACCAAGATTTACAACAAACAAGAATCACTCCAGCCATCCTGATGTTAATAGATCTTTTTTTTTTTTTTTTTTTACAGTTGCACAGTATTTTAGAACAATATTCCCTGATATATTAGAAATTGTGCATCTCTTTTCATCTTTAAACAATCTTATAAAAAAACCTTCCTACTGGAGGATCAGGTCTGTCATCACTGACTTGTGTGGTTGGGCAATGTCTGGGATTGCCTCCAAACCAGGAACCTGAATAATTTTAAATTCCTCATCTTTTCCTTTGTTACTTCCTTTAGGCCTAATACTTATTACTATTACTTGCTACCTAATACTTTCTTTGTTACTTCCTTTATAGGCCTAATACTTGTTTCACTTGTTTCTTATCTTTCACCATCTCTTTCGAATCTCTCTCTTTTAAATACTTTTTCTTTTTCTGCTGCTGCAGGACAGGAACCCTCTGCAAACCAGCAGTTTTGCTGAGTAGGGCCCAAAGTGTTCAACCTTTTTCTCCTGTATGAATCCTCTGTTCAGTAAGGCCCTACTTCAGATTCCCACAACGACAAACATTCAGACCGGGAAGCCAGGAACCCATGAACCAGGCCTCCATAGACCACAGACATCACACACTCTAATGCTGTAGATGGTGATACGCACCTTATATTGGTATGTGACCCTCGTATTGAGAAAAACAGGAAGAGGAAGACAATACACCAGGTTGCCCAGCCAGATTTCTACCTCCACATCTGAGAGTAATCTTTAAAGAGATATTCCACCGTTTATGTTTTTGTTATTCTGCTGAAATAGACATTTTCCTGAAATAGGCCTGTCTATAGACCACTGCTTTTGCCAAACCTGGAGGTCAAAAGTCAAATTTAAAGAAAAAGATAGTGTAAATCAGCCATCTCCAGAAGGTGCACTTGTTCTGTTTCCATAGCTACAGAGTGATGCATTTTACTTATCACATATAAGGCTTTGCATGGTCTCGCACCCAGTTATATTGAGCTGCTGCACCAATATAATTTAGTAAAATCTCCAAGATCTTTTAGTTGTTCCAAGAACTAGGCTGGTGTCCAAAGGCGCTCGTGCCTTTGCTGTTGCGGCTCCTACTCAACGCAAGGGAACAAACTCCTCCAGTCTCTAAAATTAGCAAACTCTGTCACTTTATTTAAGACCCACTTGAAAACTATTGTTTAAACGGGCATCTAATTCCACTCAGTAGCCTCTTGTTGTTTCCGTTGTGATTTGTTTTTAAGTTTTTCTGTTCTGATCGGTTTTTTTCCCCTGTCCTGTTTGTTTTATATTTCCTTCCTGTTATATTTTATACTTTGTGAAGCACTTTGTAACTTCTGTTTTGAAAGGTGCTATATAAATAAAGTTTTACTTAATTACTTACAAAGGAACAAAATAGCATATCTGTCCAAGTCTACCATGCCTTCCTAGGGAATGAAACAGAAAAGATCTGGCACAAAAAAGTAGGTTTCAAAAGTAGGTGTACAACTTTTGAATGAAAAACAAATGCTGCGTAATTTTTTGCTTATTTAGTCATTAAAATAAATAAATCCAATATTCAGTAAATAATAACTGTACCTGAAAAATATTTAATAATACAGTGAGTGTTACTAAAGTATATAACAATGTAAACCTAGTTTTGAAACACCTGATCGTGCTAAACAGATCTACACACACACACAGTGCAGCTGAAGTTAGGGTGCACAGATTATCTGCTGAACAGCTTCCTCAGTACCTTCATGTTGCAGTGAATGTCCCTGTCTTGTCAACATCCACTGATGAGCACAAGGGCCATGAAGACTTGTGTTAATGTTGGTATACAAAAGGCAGGCTGAATAAATGTGACACTAAATCAATTTGTAAACATTTTCTTATTATATATTATAAAGAGAGAATGGTTATTTAACACACAATATAATGGCTAAGAGTGAAAAAAAAAATACAAATCCATAGTCTCGCAAGGCAACAGAATCAAAACAATCCAAACAGAATTACACAACAACCTCCATTATGTACAGTGTGGCATGTAATTTGCCTTCTCATCTTTTCAATGTCTTGCATGAACATAAATATAACAGCTGACATTCAATATGAAAAAGTAATGATCTGCAACATTTTCATATAAATAATTTTTCATTTTGCTACTCTCTATCGCTGATCGATATGACACAATACTGATTCAACCTATAGCAAGCTCATGAAAGTTTTTAAAATTTTTCCATTTGCGGTTCTAAACACCCAGTGTCAGGTAGCTGTTTCCCGGTGTTGTGCCAAAATTTGTTTCTTAAAAAATGTGTCTCTCCTGGCGGTGCGTCTTCACCAGTTAATAACATAGATTTTTGTTGATTGTTTTCCTATCACTGGCTTTGTAAACAGTAAAGCAATATTCAAAACATTTCTTAGGCTTACAAAGAATGAAAGTAACCTACCTACCAAAAGTAACCTACCGAGTTGCCTCAATGAACGGCGATCACTTCGTTTATTTGTGATCTTATAATCTCAAACCGTAAGTGTCCATTAATTCTACAAGGAAGTTGTCAGGCTATACATTAGCCTACTTGTCATTTAATAAGCGCAACTCCCCCATGAAAATTTCCTTGTGCAGTGGCAAAACAACAGACACACACAGAGGACAAAACAAGGACACACCACCGGGGAATCACATTTTTAGAGAAATACAAATTTTGGCACAACACCTAGTGCTCAGGAAGTGATGTATTTTACATTACCAGATAAGCAGCAACAGCGGTTTGTTTGCAATACACAGAAGAACTTGGTAGTTAGCATGAGCAGCGATAGCCGCCATTGCTGAGCAAAGAAACGGCCGGTACCTACAGAGACTCAAACTGCATCAACAGAAAATCCAAGGAAAAACATCACAGTATTGGCCACAAAATGCTTTGATTGACAAGTGATATCTGGGAAGTGCAGTGCAGAAACACCACAGCAATAACCAATTGGCACCAAATATGTCACCAAAATAATAATAGAAAAAAGAATGTTGCGATTACCACTTTAAGGATTTATCTGATACTGCATGTGTGTAACTTTTGCCTTCAGCTTTTTCTGGACGCAGGTCGAATGTGTTTCATATAAAAAAATAAAAAAAGACTCAAGTAAACATGTTCATGTTGGAGATTGATATTACACAAATTAAGAGACTTGAATAAAGAAATATGCAGCAAAACATTACCCCCCAATATGATGCAATGACATCAAGGTACAAACAAAATGGAGCAATATAGAGATGTCATTGATATTCAACACTTAGATGATGCTCAGTAAAAGGTTTATGGATTAACTGACAGCAAGAGCTCATAAAGGGAGACAGTACATCAAAGCTGACCTTGAAAATCAGGGTTTAGCCATCAGTAGAGTTTGGCATAGCGGTTGTAAAATGTAGGTATTTAAACTAAACAAAGATTTAAAAAGCTTTAAAACATGCCCCTATGAAACAAGCTGAATTTAAAATATAAAAAAAAATAACAAAAAATATTCATCTTGGATACAAAATGATGAGGTAGCAGACAATGCTTATAAAGTCCAGGAAGAAGATAGGACAAAGTGATAACAAACCAAGAGTTGAAAATGTTTTATGCTCATCCAAGAGATGGAGCAGAGCTGGGGTCCCACTGAGAGTTAATTTTGAATTCTATGATGTCGTCTGGTTTGAGAATGCCTGGCACCTCCCTCACCTGCATGCCCAGGGGCATCTCCTCACTTTCCTTTGGCGAGAAGAATCGTCCGCCATCACCCCTCTTCCTCTTCTTGGCATGGAGGTGCCTTGACTCGTGAAGGTATTTCTGAAGGATGACCCACAAGAACTGTTAAATATTCCTGAGTCACACACATCTCTCACTGTTACTTAGCATCAATTTATTACCATCAAAAGCTGCACAGAGGCACAAATGGGCAGAAATCTGTAGGTCACAGGGGCCAGCTGGAATACAACATGTACCTCCCGCAAAAATTAGCATAGTGGCCTCACAGAAAACATATTTTTGCGCTAGTGGTTGCTCTAATTGGTGAGTAATACATGTGTTTTATACTGCAAAACAAAGAAGTTAACATGACAGCCAGAACACTGCAATATCCTGCATGCCCACCAATGCTTCAAGCCTTTAGGTCAGGGAAACAGATTAATTTTTGTCCTCACTGAGCATTTTGCATTTTGTTTTTGAAGGCTCTGTCTTGAATAATTGTGAATATACTTGGTGGAGGGACACGTTCCTACATGCTGTCACCAAAGACAATGATGTGGATATACACAGAGTGCAAATCTGGCCTTCTACTACTCTGAATTTTCTTATCTTGTAAAATGTAGACCATCTTACACAATTTTATCACATATCCACTCACCCGTCTTTCTTTGGGGATTTTGCCCTCAGCCTCTAACTTGGCGCGGGCCTGTCGTCTCTTCAGGATGCGGTTATACTGCTTGGCGTTGACATACAGAGGCTCCTCCTCCATCATCTCGGTGACCGCCCCAGGCAGAGGTATCCTCTGCACGGAGGGCACGGTGCCACCACCTGGAACCATCTTATTCACAAACATACAAGGGTCAAACAAATGCATGAAAATAGACACATGAAATGTATTTATTTAGTAGGATAAGCCCCTTGAGATGTCGAGATGTCGTTTTCAAGGGGGTGCTGCAGACGCAGACACAAGTTCTTGGACCCAATCTTATCTCACTTACCATAACCATGCCACCTGCGCTGACCATGTTACCAGGCAGAGCAACAGTCACTGCGCCCTGTCCGTTGTTGTTTGTGTTGCTGTTGGTGCCAGCCTGTAATATCTGAGCACCTGTCAGACTGGAGGCAGGGATGGTTATCATGCCTGCTGGAGAAAGAGCATTTATGCAAGTCAGTCAGCACAAGCACTCTGTTTCAGCCGTGAGTTCTTAAAATGATCTCTTTTATTTACAATTTATAGCATAAAACGTTTATTTTAACACCTGACAGGCAGGTTACCTTGCTGGAGAACAGAACTATCTGCATTGACTGGCTGGTATACGATAGTCTGTCCATCTGCAGTCTGAGCCACCTGATGCCCCTGCAGAGCAATGTGCTGCTGACCCTGCAAACAATTTTCAGAAACCATTACTACACAGCAGCGTCTCCCAAACTCTGGGACTGATGAATGGAGAAGCATGGGGAGAGAGAGACAGAGAGAGAGAGAGAGAGAGAGAGAGAGAGAGAGACAGAGAGAGAGAGAGAAAAGCCACAACATCTTAGCCACTGCTGACCACTTTTTCTGTCTTACATGTTAAATATTAATGCTACAGTGACATGCTGCATACTAAATAATACAGCAGCTTCCCAGACATTCCATACCAGAAGCATTTCAAAACCTATAAAAGAAAAGATTTCAAGTCACTGCATCTCCACAAATAGCCACCACTTATTTGTGTAGTTTCTTTTTATTATTATCTTTAAATGCGACTTAAAAATCAACTTCACAGTCATTGTTGGTGTGTGTGTGTATGCATGTACAGTGTTTTGTGTGTTCACTGCACCTGGTTCGGTCCAGCTGTCAAAGCGGTTTGGGGCTGCTGGATGATAATCTGCTGTGTCTGGCCCTGCGGACCCTGGACCTGAATCGTCTGACCCCCCTGAATCTGGATCTGACCTGGCTGCACCAGCTGGATCTGAATCAGAGGAGCAGTAATGACCAGAAGTGTCAAGACTTAAAATTGATCTCCAAGTGGAAATTTGGTAGGAGCAGCAGCAATGAATAGGTTGCAGATAAAGATATAGGCCTAATAAATAAAAACTACTGATTATTAAAGATACAGTGTTTTCACATGTTAATAAAGGGTCCCTATTGGCTAGAAAACATTGACAATCATTTGCATAAGTATGGATTAAGTCTAGTCTTAGTCCTTTTAAAATCATGTCTAAATCAAATCAGAGTTCACGGCCCTAATTTAAGGCTAGTTTGGAACTGTCTAGTTTAATTTTGCAGAAAAACCTTATAGCAACTCATTCACAAAATAAGGACTTTAAAAACCATTAAAGCCAGCTCTGAATCAAATTACTATACCATTTTCTATGATTGGCTGATTTTTATATCTTACTCGAGTTCCATTGAAGCACAAAATAGTTTAATGTCCAAGTCAATTTTGGTATTTTGGTAAAACCTCCCATATCTGAGTTTGTTTAGTCCTTGATTATCTTAGTTCTGGATTCCATAGTCCAGAAGTATCTAAACCAAATGCATGTCAAGTCAGTGAAAACCACTTCTGTTCTGGCAATAAAACACATTAAGACCTGTTCCTGCCTGAATCTAAAAATGGCCATGCAACTGATTCCATATCATCTCTACTATCAAATGAAACCCACTGGCAGCAATAATGTGGAAGGTTCTGCAGTTTCTGCCAGTGTACTGTAGTTACACAGGCCAATTAACTTACCTGTTGGAGGCCCTGAGCTCCAGACACAGGTACCCGCATGATGTTCTGCCCCTGGCCCCCCATTGCCTGCACCATTAAGGGCTGTCCTGCAGAAGTGATGAGCTGCCCCCCGCTCACCTGCAACATCAGGGGCTGACCCTGAACCTTGGAATAACAGAATGTAGAACAGATAGAAAGTGTAAGGAGAGGTCAAGGGGGGAACCAAGGGGCTTATTTCCAAAATGTCAGGACCTGCAACAATGGCAATGGACAATGCTCGAATGACAAATCCACCATGCATCACAGCATCTTCAGCCTCCATGCAACCAGAGTGTACAAAACAAGAAAACAATGCATACCACATCTCACAGTAGGTTTAAGCCTACAGTATTGTAAGCCTAGACCTACAATCACATTCCAATTTCTAGTGCTTTTCATACAGTTGACAAACACACAAGCTGTGTAAATCTCCCAACTTGTATGAACAGCACTGATTTTATGGCATAGCTGCACCACCTGTGGGACAGCTTCAGAGTCGCAGCTATCTGGATTGAGTTGAGCAGAATCTCAGATGGTGAGCACAGTACAAACAGCACAGCACAAACTGGTAGGAAGCCAGCTGACATCAACACACACAGCAGTAAATGAATTTGTGTTGATGGTTCGTGCAGATGAGACAGAAATGTATCTGGGTTCTGGGTATGGGATACGCAACTCAGCTACTACCTAGAGTGCCTGAATCTGTTGGCCACAGACAGGAGGCTCCGGCTTTAATTCCATTGCTGTCACCGCACCTTGGACATAAAATGTGAAGACAGGTATGTCCATTTCTAAGTCACGTCACACCACGTTTACAATTTTCACTGTGGTTCTGATCTGTATCGTCCTTCCCAGACGTTCCAGCTACAAGAAGTGGAAGAGTAACCAGGTCAGGTTCAGTTCAGGAACAGTTCAGTCAAATGTAGCTCGGCAGTGAGAAAAAGCACCCAGATATGTAACCTGCTATATACAAGCCCTCTTTAAACCATTACCTGTTGGATGTGCCCATTGACCGTCTGCACCATCTGCTCCCCTGTGGTGGCAGCCACTGTGGTGTACTGCTCCATGCTCACTGCACTTTTAGGCTCTGCGGAGTACATGGTGGCACATTAGTGTAGGCTGACGTTTCCTTTCATTACCAATAGGATGAACTTCCCAGCCACACCGTTGACATAACAAAACATCCACATTAGGGACAACTTCTCCCTGCAACACAGTCTAGTGTGAAGTTAGTTTGCATTGTGCACAATGAAGTTAAGAAGGCGGTGGGTCTGAATCTGAATGACCACCACAGACCACACTGTCATCTTTTTCATGTAGTTTTCATTGTTAGTCCCTTATTCAAATAGGCTACACACAAAACGTTTCCCTGTGACAGCAAATGGGGATGTGATCGGGATCTTTTTATCATCGAATTAATTGATACTTTGCCTGAGACGTTAAAATTAGTTTTACATCGATTATGAAGCTAAATAAAAGCTTGTTTACGTTCGTAGTATGTGATAAGATAGTTCAAAAAACTTAGGCCTGTTTCCTACTGACAAGTAGAAAACGACGGGGCCAACATGCGCTCATGCTGTGGCTCTTCTTTGTCTCACGCATTACGCATTTATTGCTGATGAACGACAAGCAAACACTGATACCTTACTCTTCCGTAGGGATTGCATTACCAGCTCATTAATGTTTCAAGTCCCTTTAATGTCAAGGTGGACATATTTGTGAATTGCACACGACATACAATTAACGTCAGCTACAAACAGGTCATTGGTTACCTCATGTTAGCTAACCTTAGATGCTAACTTGCAACTGTACTGTTTTGCTAATCTCGCTCATTTTACCTGACAAACTGGGAGTGGCCAAGCAGGGAGACTTGGCCCGCTGAAGTTACTGGCTTGATCTTTACATTACATTACAGAGAGAAAAGTAACCGTTTCGCGACTTTTTAATAGACTTCTTTACTATTTTCACCGCTCACCGTTTTGTTTGTTTCTGTGCCGCCCAGTCCTGATTGGCTCCAACGACCACTGATGAGTCCAATCACCACGCGCTCGGTCCGCAGTAAAAAGTGAACGCAAGCAACTGGCGGGCCAGAGAGTATCCAGGCAGAACGAGAGGTCTCACTAAAGGGAAAAAACAATTGGCTTTTGAAGCCAATGCGGAAGTCCTGGGAGAGAACAACTTGAAACTCCACCCACCTTTATATACTCTGTGTTGAAATATAAAGTCAGTATTTTTTTTCTACAAGATGTTACTGCCACAGTAACTAATTTAATTTCTTCTCCCGTTAAGCTGATTTTTTTTTATAATTGTGCCAACAGAAAGATATTTGCATTAATTTTAGTGTATACAAGCATTTATTTGCGTCTGCATAATGCTGTTCTTGCCTAGCAGCGTCAACATACAGACCAAGCACAGCCATTTCACTCTGAGTCGCTTTGCTCTGTCAAAAGTTGTCAGTGGGCGTTTCATTGGGTGTGTTTTGGGGCATCAGAGCAAATTCTCAGTATGTTTAACATTATTTTTGAAGACACATTATGTATTTGATCATTTTCTTCATTTAATTTTACCCAAATGTAAACAATAAGCATTCATGGAAAACATAATTTTGAAATTGTGCTTTACTCTAGCCATCTAGCTAGTGGCTACATTTGGATGTGATGGGATAGTTAGGCACCAAGACCGTTGTTCTTTTTTGTATAATTTTAATATTTTCAACTTTTCTCATCGTGCTGCAGGCCTGATTCTCATCGCCATCTATCCTGCCATGCCATGTGCGCATGGTTATTAGCTTCTCAGAGACAATGAACGCAGGCAAACTATTCAGCTTGTGAAAGCTGAATAGCTTCTGGTATGCAACTACCATCAGCCATGGCTCCGGGCTACATGAGGATGTGATTTATGACCATTTGAGGAAAATATGGGCTGATTTTATCTGCACTTATGGGCTTCATCCTGGCTCACCTGCTCCACCCTTTTACTCTACTGCACAAACTCTGGCTCCAAAATTACATGTTGGCACAGACTGTAAAAAAAAAAAAGGCACCAGTTGGCATGAGGAAATCCCTCTTCCCAGGCTTCAAATGGGCCAGTATAATATCAAGAGGTGATGTCACAGTCACTTTGTCCATTATTGGAAGATCATAGTGGACAGAAAGTGGCCTCTTTGGAAAAAGAAGAGCCTGACTTCTTTTTAGGCAGAGCAGAATGCTTTATAAAGTTGAGGGAAGTTAAACTATTTTCACTATGGAAATAAACAAAGTACGTGTCATGCAACCAGCTTTTCATTATCAGCACAAAATACATTAAGGGACCACTTATTCTACAAAAAAATCTAAGAGAGTTGAGTGTTAACTAGACTGCTTCTCTTTTGAGAGTGTCTCACATTCATACCTTTATGTATGCAAAAGGCTTATTTGATTCAGCCAAACAGTTTAAGGTCTTAGTAAGATACTGATAACATTGTAAGAACTATAAATGTCTTTAAATTAGTAAAAACAATTATGATGCAGATGCTCCTGTTTTGTGTATGCTGTTTGATGTCATAAATGGATATTCACATTCATACTTGTGCGCATGTGAGGTGATTTCCCGCCCCTACGCTGTACCGGTCAAGCGGACAAAGTAACTATTTTGATAGTATAAACTCTTGGGACGGGCTAGACCGGCGAACCCACTTTCTTTGTCACCGCCCCTGGATTGTGTGTGCGTGAGTCTGTGCACGCGCGTCCCAGTGTGCGTTCGTTAACCTATCCGGATCAGCCCTTTGTTCATCCCATTAAAGTGTTCGGGGAAATGCCTGAATATTTTAGGAATCTCTCTCAATAAATCAAACCTGTTGAAATGGTTCCTTGTAATAACTAAAATGTGTATCCAGGCTGCAATATTTAATGTAGCCAACATAGCGGCACAAATGACAGGCAACACTTGCCCCGCCCTCCCAAAATCTGTACTGTAAATATACGACGAGCCACCACCTGGATATCCTGCTAGTAGACGTATTTTTCGTCACGCCATTTTTCGTACACGACCGGAGGGGGTACAAGCCAGTGAACTGTAGAGAATTTGTGGCGTGAATTGCATCAAATACGGTAATTTACGTTGTACCAGTATGTGAACAATTATTGCTATTATTACATCGGGTTGGTTTTGTAATAATTATCCGTTTGAACGGTTAATTGGATATGCATATCTATTTTACTGATGGACTCGGTTGCTTCCTGGCTAACGCTAATTGGCTAACGTAGGCCACAGAAAGGCGACAGCCATTTTAGCTATCTAGGTTAACGTTAGCAAACGCTGAAATGTAACGTTAAATATGCAACAAGTATTTTTCATTATGTAGTGTAGGTTCGCGTTTTAGCTGTTTAGTGTATTATTTGACTAAACCAAAAAGTTAGCCAACGTTACTGCTATAGCTAGCGTCAGCGTTAGCTAATGTAAATAAATGTTTGTAATTGAGACTGCCCGTCAGAGACGCAGGCCAATATTCCCCATCCGTTTGAAACACTGTAAAGGACACATTTCGAATGTGATGTGATGCAAAGTTACTTTTTGCATGTCAACCAGTAACAGAATGTTGCTACTGTTATTACAATGCAAGAGGAAGCAGAATCGGTCATGGAACCTGGAACGTCAACAACAGAGTGATACTAGCTACGTTTCTATGTGCCATGCATTTCCACCCATAGACATGCTAGAGTCCTAGGCTTTATCTAATAGTTTTGCCCAAAAGAAAACCAGAATGGTGGGAAGCATACATACTTGTCGCAGACACATCTGGCCCATCTAACAGGTTTTGTGTGGTGCAGGAGGGGGCTGTGATCACTGTCCCAGTCTTTGTCATTCTTCTGAGTATAGGTTGTTATGTTGTGGGAAATGTGTATTACATGGATACTTAAACTGAGAGTTCTTTCAGTTGCTCATTCACAAATCAATCATTTTTTGTTGTGGATGGACTACATGTGGCCCTCCGCATCATACTGAGGTGATTTTCAGAGCATGATTAAGTCACTTTCTGAGTTGTCAACTATCCCGTGCAATGCTACAATGATCAACTCCACATCCTTGTTCATAATGTTTCAGATCCAGTCATGCATAGAGACTGTCCTCTTGACTGCAAGGTCTACGTTGGAAATTTGGGCAACAACGGAAACAAGACAGAGTTAGAGAGAGCATTTGGCTACTATGGTCCACTCCGCAGTGTTTGGGTGGCCAGGAACCCCCCAGGTTTTGCTTTCGTAGAATTTGAAGATCCCAGAGATGCAACTGATGCAGTGCGCGAGCTTGATGGAAGGTAGGCAACAATTAAACCTAATGGTGAAATGCAATTGCTAAAACTAAAATGAAACTGGACTTGTCTTGCTTTAGTTACATCAGTAGATTGTGATTGGTTGTTTTGTCTGCATGGATTTTTACAGGACACTGTGTGGTTGCCGTGTTAGAGTGGAGCTGTCTAATGGCGAGAAACGCACCCGCAACCGTGGTCCTCCTCCTTCGTGGAGCCGGCGTCCTCGAGACGATTACAGGCGTCGTAGCCCACCGCCCAGACGAAGGTAACCCAGACAGTCTCATTTGACAATGGTGCCTTATAGAGACCACTAATGTTTCTGCTCCATCTCTGATTTTAACCCTACACTTTTACTTCCTGATTTCACTCTCTGACCTGCAGTATATTTCCTGGTAATTGCACGTGTTTTTGCAGTCTAGACCTTTCTAGTGTTTGTAACATTTTGCTCTGTGGTAATATATATTTGTGACTGTTGCAATGTCTAAGGCCTGCAGTTTTCATCTTCATTAACATTTTAAGTCATTTAATCTAAAGTATCAAAGAGCTAGACTTTCATGACCAGTGTTTGCAGTTAAATGTGGTATGGGATTGGACATTATACTGGGTAATTCAGTGTATCTTTTTCCATTGCTAAACACCTCTTAAAATCTGGCTTGCAAGTCTTTCACTTTTGCTTCAAGCACTGATGTATCTTTTGAAGTGTACCATTTCCTGTGCACTTTCAAGAAGTTTTAAAACTTTATTTCATTGTTTGAAATGACAATAAGATATGTGAAATAGGATTAGGTAATTCCTATGTCAAAAAAATACCCTTTTGTATACAATTGGGGGGGAAATGAAAATGCCAGTTGTGATGCCTTTTCTTTTTTTTAAAAAAATTGAGGATGCCTTTTATTTTCCATCTATATTAATAAGAATGAAACCCGTTGCAGAGTCACCACCATGCCTCTTCTCACCACCCTCAATCAACTAGTCCTCTTTCAGCATCATGTGACCGCTGACCAGCGTGCCCCAATCAGCTTGGCTGGTGCTGTGTCACATGACCCGGGCATGGCCAGTCGTCAGGTTGCACCAGCCCATTGGTTCCTGAGCATGCCGTTCTCAACCTCCTCCTCCTCCAACCTTAACCCAAATGGCAGCGGCCCACCTCACATTCCCGACCAATCAGCGTTTTACGTTCCCAAATGTCTACACTACAACCTACCAGCAGCAGCCTTCGGCTAACCAATAAAAGCAGGAAAAAAGCCACAGCCAGCCCCCATCTGCCTGCCAACTAATCACCTTGCAGCATCTGGCCAGTCCTATTCAGCCAAATCTGCCTACCCGGCCGACAGTCTGCCTCCCTTTCGTCATATCTAGCTTGTTGAAAACCAAAATACTAGTAAGTTTTCCTGCTTCATTCAGTACACTGCTGATTACAGTTTTGAAAGTGAAGAGACAGCTGGTTTAAAAAGGTTGTTCTTTTTTTGTTTGAATCGTAAAGGTTTGTCTTTTGTCCTCACCCATAACTGTAACTCATTGTTTCAAAGGGGAATGGCCCAACATCCAATGTCTAGAACATCACATTTCCAGAGATTTGGATGATAGATAATCTTCTGGTGTGTCTTGGGGCTCTGAGCAGAATTATGAAGACACAAGAGTCAAAACTCCTCCTCAACCCCCCTGAAATCAAAAGTCATTTTTCTGTGTTCTCTATGGTTGATTGTAATTGATCTTAGCCTGCTTGTTTCTGCAAGATTTATTCCCAGTACCCAATGTATTATCATTGGTTTTGTTACAAACCTCCATTTCCTTATGCTCTCCATTCACATGCAGTGGACCAGTTGCATACAGATGGTGGCCTGTGTGTGTGTATGTCTCTTATTTTCCCACACCATGGCCATCCCACAGTGCAAAGTGTTCAATCTTCAGACAGGAGTGAGATACGCAGTTTAGGAGTGCTAGGTCTCCTTCATATTGTCATAAGCCTTCCTTGTCTGCAGGCATGGTGAGTAAATGTTCACAGCTGGTGGGATCATATCATGAATGCAGCAAGGAAGCAAATGGTTTAGGCTCAAACATCAAACCATGAAAAATCTGTAATCGTGTATGTATAATCTTAAAAATCTGGAATGGTATATTCCATTCCAAATTAAAAGCAGGACTATAATTGCCACTGCGGATTATATAGTTTGGTCACTTTCTTCATGACATAGATACCCTCTTTGTCCAAAAAACATAATCAGCTTTTGCCAGTTTGGACAGAGAGGAAGACACGGAGCAAATCCTGGGTGCGCATTGCACTGTGGGATAGGCCAGGAGGACAGAATGATGTCAGCCCTCAAGGCCCGCCATCTTTATGGACTTGGTCCATTGCCATTGAGTAATCTGTATTATCTGATTATATTGAGGTTATTGTGTTCTTGTGAATAATATTCTCAAGTCTTCTATTTCTGTTTCTTGAGTTACCGAGCTAGTCTAAGGAGCTGTGTTAAAGGAGGCCCATTAAGGGATTACCTTGGGGGTACGGGCAATAAGGGGATTGGAGTACTGTGGGGGTCAACAGGTGAACAATGCATCTGCCTTGTTGCTAACATTTTTGTCTTTCCCCCTCTCAGATCCCCACGCAGGAGGAGCTTCAGCCGCAGTCGAAGCAGGTATGTAAGCTTTCAAATTCAAGTTTTGGTGTTTCCAAAACTAAAGGCTATTAGTCCTTTTCCACACAGTCAAGCCTAGAATGAACAGCTCCAACCCAAAGCCGGAAACCAGAGAGCCAAAGCTCTAATCTGATTTTAATCGTGTGGCAAAATGTAGAGCTGCTCTATTGACAGCAAATGTGTAGACTTACTTTGTGGTGAGTTGAACTTAGGAACTCCCTACTACCCCAGATGATTGGGGATCATTTTTATAGCAGTGACAGTCATGGCTTTTTTACTAGTGTAAGAATTTATTTTAAGAACTTCAAAGTAGAAGCAAGATAATACTTTTCTGATTGTATGGCTTGGCTTTTGCAGGTCCCTCTCCAGAGAAAGGAGGAGGGAGAGATCCATCTCCCGGGACAGGAACCACAAACCTTCAAGGTCCTTCTCTAGATCAAGGAGGTACTGTCATCCTCTTAAACTGTTTTCAAATCATTTTCTAGTTTATCCTGGTTAAGTTTGCCAGTGCATCTATATCAAAAATGTATACATTTTATAAAAGTTATTCCACTCTTTTAGTAGCTATGTATGGGGGCTCTCACATTCGTAATCACAAATACCTTTGGATCTCTCATCATGACAGTTCTTAGATAATGGAAAATAATGACTCGCCTGTTGAAAGTGCTTTATACCCATTTGTATTTTCTTTAGTGGACATTGGACCATTGAGACACATACTAAGAATAACACTTCTACAACACACAAGCCGTACACACAACATGCAAATAGTGCTGCACATCTACATCAGTGAGGTGCTGTACACATTAAAAAAATCATATGGCAATAGTACACACACATAAAATGCCAGAGTCAACTGGATTCACTATAAATGTTACTCAACACAATGTATGCCAAGGTAGCTGGACACAGATGAACACTAGTGCATCTGAACTGAACTTGTGACTGGATTAACTTTCAACCGAGAGAGATTTATTTTATGTGAGATGGTCCGCACCTCCCAACAAAATCGTCCACCACTTATGAAATTTCAATGTTTATTTTGCAGATCAATGCTTATGTGTTTCAACTGTCTTCCTCAGAGCATTGAGAACAAATAGACTGACGGTGTCTTTATAGCTCTGTAGAGGAAAGACTGTCCACAGGTGTAGTGACTCCGCTTATAGGTGAAGTAACCAATGGGTGAATAGCATTTGAACAGCATTTCAATCAATCAATTTAATCTGCTGTTACAATGAGTCACTCTGCATATCCAGGGGAATTCATCACAATCTCAGAGGAAGAAAACAAAACAGAAGAAGGGGCACAAACAAAGGAATGAATGAACCATCACATTTCCCTCAAGCACTAAACTACAATGAATTGGAGAAAGATAAACATGTTTTATTTTATCTAGTAACAGCATTAATCATGGAGTACAAATTACAATTGAAATAAGAGCATGGTGATGATTTATAAATTTGTCCGCCTCCCACCCCCCAATTTATACTTTTATTGCTTTTACTTTAGCTCAGCTGCCCCTGGCTCCCCGTAATGTGAACCCTGTTATTACATGAATGTTGCACTGACAGTTTTTGCCAGTATTTCATGTTTGATTGAACAGTGTTTTTCTTTTTCCCTTGCAGCCGCTCCAGGTCTAATGAGAGAAAGTAGGAGAATGCGTGGCTGTCGATTGTAAACGGAACTGAAGATGAATGAAAGGTTGTACTGGATTTACCGTTTCAAATGATGGACTTAAACAAGACCCTGTGGTCATTTTGTGTTGGATTTTGTTTTTTAAACAATCAAATATTTTACAGGTTTAGGATTACTTTTTTTTTTTTTTTTTTTCTTTTTGCTTTGGTAATGCAATCTACCTAATTCCTCTTAATTTGTAAATACAGTAAGTGGGTGTGTGCGCAGGTGTAACTCTTGACCCAAGTCCTGTCAGTCCTGTCAGTGCTGAAACATAGTTGTGCCACCCAGCATTCCAATTCACCAGGTAATCTCAAGAGCTTTCTTTTTGTTTTTTGTCAATGAATGTACTGTGTAGTTTGACATAGTGTAATAGTTCTTCATTATTAATGTGTAAATGCCAGCAGAATTTTTGTGTCAGGAAGGATGGGATAGTGAAAGGAAGTCCCTCCCTTTGACCGTCTGTTTAGCCAACCTGTTTTCTTATTTAACTTTCATACTTCTATTGGTAAAGGTTGGTCAATTGGAATAAAGGCACTCTGATTCAAGATACTGTAACATGGCATCAGTGAAGATGCAATGAACACAAGTACAAATTTTTGACCATAAACGATTCCACTGTTTTTCATTTCTTTGATATATGTAATGGTCTCGATTAAAATACTGGTTGTAGAAAAAGTACTGGCTGTATTATATTGTGTGGTTTTTTTTTTTCCCTGAGATTATTAAACTGCCAATGAAGTACACTCACATGCATCCAGTTTTAGGTTTTCCACAAGAGGTCACTCTTTCATAGTATCACTGACCTTTACAAGGATCTGTACAGTTCTGTAAGTTGTGTTACTTTAATGTTTAAATCAGTAGCTGTATAAGCTGCATTGTATAGCTCTCAGTCGCTTGCACACATAAATGAAGATATACCACAGTGTCAGTTATTGATTCCTCTGTTGCCTATTCAGTGAAGACTTTGCTGAGGCCCAGGGCGAGAGCAAATGTTGTCTCAGTTGACTTGAGTTGTGGTTCCTCTTTCCCCTGCCTTACCTGCGGTTTTCCTCTACTATCCTTATGAAGACCAAATTCTATACATATCACTTAAAACATCCATATGTGCTCTTCATTGTATCGGACTTGTATAAGCCAGTCTGAAGTTACAGGTGTAATTAAGTGGATTATGGTATTGGGTGGAAGGTCCATTCATCCCACCCGGTCAACTCAGGAAAACACCGCAGACAGGCAGTCATGTGTCACACAACGCTGTAACTTGCAAGTTCATGGTGACAGTCAAGGTGTCCCGCAAATTTCCCTCATTTTCTGTCGTACACTGTGTCGGGGTCCGAGGTTGTAATGTAACTCGGTTGAGTGAGAGTTTAACCCTTTCAGGCAAACAGATAAGTGATAAGCATCCAAATAAAGGTTTCCTTGTGCTAACGAGGTTATCTGTGTATATATGAAATCGTCCTAAAGGCTATGATTACCCCTAAATTATTCCCCGTGTAATCTGAGGCTTCAATTATTCACAGATAGTTACATGAGGATCAATTAATCATCATGTTACATTTTCAATTAGCCTGTGTAGGGAGACCAAATTAAAATTATGTTGTTCAATCCGGTTTTAAAACGTTATCTCTGAACGACTTGATTTAGAGATTCCCACTGATTCTTCTCGTAGCCTCTCGTGTCGCCCACCACTCTCTCACGTTATCCAGTTGCGTGTTTTCAGTCACACCCCTTCCAGATCCACAGCTCCCTGCTCACGCGTACACGGTCCACGTGAACCGGCATAGCAGTCTGACAGAAAGTTCTCAAATCTCCGCGCGCTTTTCCTCGAATTACTGAAGCGAGTGTGACGTCACAGTAGATGACTCATGGTATCCACGGAGACAGGTCTCACAGACAAGGAACTCGCGGGAACCCACTCAGGAACGAAGTATTTCCATATAGAACCTCCTTGTTCCTATAGATATGCCACCTATGGCTTCCCGCCCACGAAATGTAGCCGTTGAGTAATGAGAAGTTTCACAAAAACAATGGGGCATTTTGTGGCTAATTAGCTATTTAATTTAGCTATTTTTTAGTTTTGATCCTACTTTGTCCTTGTTTTTGGAACCAGTCTTGGTTATAAAATGCTATCTATCTATCTATCTATCTATCTATCTATCTATCTGTCTGTCTGTCTGAGGATGAGGACTAGGACTGTAGACCCATTACTGTCAATATAAGCACATTTTTACACATTCTGTATATATGCTGTAATCTTTCGCATACTGTCTCCTCATACTCTAATATTTCTCTCATTATTATATATTGCATATATACTGAAATGATACTACTGCTGTTATTTTGCACATCCTATCAATGCCGGTATCTATACTGTTTTGCACATTTTCATTCATACATTTCTACTTAATATGTCGAGTGTATAAATTGTTGATTGTGTATGTGCACATAAACCCCATTTGCTCTATTCTTATTTATATCATATTCTTCTTTGATGCATCCTATTACTTGCTGTTGCAACAGCCCAGTTTCTCCATAAGGATCATTAAAGTTTAATCTAATCTACTCTAACCTATCCATGAATTTACACATTAAAACAGCATTGCTAATACTTTGTTCAGGAATAAAGGCACCAGGCAATCCCACCTGACCTGCTGAATGTAAAAAGTCATGTGATAAGGTTATTTCTCTAGCAGAAAAAGTACCATATCCTTCCCCTGTACCTGTAGCCCACGTGTTGGATAACGATGGTGGCAGGTATTATTGTTCCAGAGAGTGCAGGTCCCTTGGTGACCTTCTGTCACTCAATGAATAGTTAACTAATAGTTAAGTAATGCATAGGCCATATACATGCTGTACGCTCCAGATGGCACTATGTATGACATCAAACTTGTTGCTGTGGAGCCAGAACAAAGGCCTGAATACGATCCAATATAATGAATAAGACAATTTGGTGGGGCTGGCATACCCGCTGCACTGTGCAGCTGCCTTCAAGTTCAGAGATAAAGCATCTAGTCAGCTGTACAAATTCAACTGAGGCTAAACTGTGCCAAGCAGTATGCCATAATTGTATATTTCCATTTAGTTTGAAGTTAACTAGGTTGAATCTCTCGACTACCTGCTATCATCACTGAGCATAGCTATAGATCTACTCATCTGAATCTAGTATTCGGTTGGAGTTATTGCTCTTGTGTCCCCTCAACATCCTATGTGTTACTCAACAAAGGCCTCACTGTCACATCAGATCAGTTGGGCCATTGTGCAGTGCATCCTACAGTTAGTGCTCTTTTTGTGGGTGTGCTGGGAACTGGGCTGAAGGGCAGCAGTGATGGGGTTGGGAAGGGATGATGGGAGGGGTCTTGGCTGAGATAAACACACCTGGCTTCAACAACATGAAGACTAGGCGGGCTGAGCAGAAATATGAGCATAAAATGGCAGATAATTGAGGGAGCCTGGTAAACTAGTCCACATTCTACTTATATGTTCCTATTCCTTTACATGTCTGGGAATCAGAAAGCACGTTGTATAAAAATGGACCTACTGTCATTCCCTCAAGTTATATCCTTTCTCTTTTTTTCCTCCACGTTCATGAAGTTGGCTGCTGCTCGTGATCTAAACTTGACTACACAGGTTGCTTACATATTTTTAGGTGGCAGACAGACGGAGGCTACAGAGAGTAGTTAACAGAATAAACCACCCGGGACAGTGTCAAACGTTTACATTTCCGCTAAGATTTAACTAGGCAACAAAAACGCCTGATTCCACAAACTCCACTACACCAACCGCTCTCCTCGTCTCCCCCCCCTGTGCAGGAAGACGGAGCCTACATGCCATGCAGGGCTGTCCTGCTCCTGAGATGGAATTTCCTCATGCTGCAGAGAAAACCTTCACGTGTGCTCGTGTGTTTACCGGGATAAATCCACGTGTGGGCGCGAGCAGACTCCGCCTCTGCACGAGAGAGGAGGGTTTACGGTCACCGAAGTTCATAAAAGTTTAGCTCGTGCATGTCTGTGAGAATTAGCCTACTTGGAGAAAACATCAAGCGAAGTCGCGTTTGACCTATTTGAGAGTTGGCTTGCATAGTTTGAGCCTTGGGCACGTTTTACATCATAGCTGTGAAGAGTGATATTAAAAAACAAAAAAACAACAAAAAACAACAACAACAGGAGTCCAAATAATAACATTCGCTCATTCAAGAAGTTTAAGAAGTTTAACAAGAGGATCTCGATTTGGAGTGAATTGCAGTCGGCTGACAATGTAAGTGAGATGTCTCTGAACTAATGCTTTTAAACAGGCTATAGTTTGCTTGTTTGTTTGTTTATTTTTACATTTGATGATCTCATTTATCCGTGTTTCATTAGCCTATTAGTTTGTAAGCTGTTATAGCAACACGTAGCTCTATCCATATCTCTATATAGACTATATGTCTACTGGGACAGCCTATCCTAATAGTTATGAGAATATTGACTCTCAATAATTATCACTTAGGCTATATGTTTACATGGCTCATATCTTCTATTCTGTTACTATACTATTCTGACTTGCAGTAGGCTATGAGCTATAAACTTGCGTTTTATAAGTTTGCCTTTGCGTTTATCACAAAAGAAAACTAGGCTCAACTAAACACGACTTTTGAAAATAGGCTATAGCCTAGTGACTTCTTGTCAAAGTTGAGTTTGTGTGTATGGTGACAGTAAGGGAGGTCGGACAGCCTGAAGTGACAGCCCGGTTTGCACTTGACTGGTTGCCACGAGCTTCAGCCTCACGTGGAGTGTGTAGTAAACTGGGCAGGGTCTTCGGTTTCCACTCAGCCGGTTTCTCACTCGTGCCGCTGTCTCCCGCCACAGCCTTGAATCACCCCTCCCGGCCCCGCCCCGCTCTCTGACATCCTATCCCGTCGAGAAACTGAGAGGAGGAGGAGATCCACGTTCCTCAAGGCTTAGCACAAACAGGGGTCCCCAAATTTTCCGAATCAAGGAGTCAAGGACGCCTAGATAGATAGGCACATTGAAGACCTCTGACCCCAATTTGATAAGAGTTTTTATCAACGAGCCCCATCCGGGAAGATCCGTAGCTATAGGCCTTATAGGTAGATCCTTAATAGGTCGCAAATATGCATTAATTCACAAAAAAACAACAACATAGGCCTATCATAAATAAAGGATTTTGTTAAAGATTAGAAATAGATTTTCTCAAATTCATTTCACCACCCCAGTATCATCTTGGGGTAGCCTATTAAACTCCAAGATAAGAACAGCTGAAATAACTTTGAGTGCAATACAGTTAATTTTAGGGAAATGTAGGCCTATTTCCTATGTAGGCCAATCAAGAAGACTACACGTTTTAAGTGTAGACTGTAACGGTTGTGTGTCTGCTTATTCAGAGTTTCTGTCATTGTACTAAGTTTAGAATGAATGAGCAGTAGGTCCTTGGGGAAATGCCACAGACATGAATGACCTCAGACTAGTCTGCTCCGCCCCGCCCGGCTGTGTGGGGTGGGCAGCAAGTCAGGTGATTTAGGCAGACACACACAGAGTTGTTTTACCGGGGTTTCTTTTTTCATTTATTTATTTTATTTTATTGTATGGGACAAAATGTTATGGGTCGATTTGGAAAGTACTACTCTACTTTAAACCCACATTTTTTTCAGCTGCTATAAGTAGGCTATACAATCCAAGTCAAATAGGTTAGTGCAGACAGGGAGTGGGACCTATTCATGTGATTCATATATCCATTTATTTATTTTTGGGGATGGAATTGCCTACTTTAACCATATGTGTCATGTGTCAACCCAGCACCACCTCACCCAAGCTAAGACCAGAACATTTTCTCTGCTGTGATAATCAACGGCATCTTACCTAGTTCATCAGCAACGACAAACCTAATTAGTGTCCTCCATATTATCACTCTAATCGAAATGACCTCGCCTCTCCCACGGCGCATATTTTGCTGGATAATTAGGATAGGCTGGGAGGGGTTGCTCTTGGTTGTTGGCTCAAATGGGAACACTGGGAATACTGCCCAACCCTTCCTGGATCCAAATGACTTATATTCATTATTTGCCTTAGACATATGGCTGATCTCTTGCAGCAGCTTTTATCTCTGTCTTTCCAACACAATCAAATGCAAGGACCGTTTAACCTATCCTGGAGAAGTTTGTGCTCTGCAATATCTTGTTATCATAATCCGAACAGCTCCGGTTTAAACACTAGCTTCACATTTCTAAAATCTGTTCCTCCTGTAAGTGTGCAATCTAGGCCATTTCTGACATGACAGAGTTCACTTCACTGTGTCCAGCTGTGAAGTTTGTGTTAGATGTGTTTCTGACGATGGAGCGACACTGCCTCCTAGCGGCGACACTGTCTATCTGCAGTTAAAACATCTGCGGAGGACTTGTCTTAACATGTCGCTGTGAAGATTATGTCCAGGCATGTACCAGAGTGACTGGTCAAAGTGGGACGGCTCAATGAATCACTGGTGTCTGTTTTATAAAGAGCTTCCCGTATCAGACAAGTTTCAAATGTTCTGTAACTTTCACTGAGAGAAGTTAAACTGACTTGCATAATGGTAAGATCGACTCCTGCTTTTTATGTTAGAGTATATTGCGGATTTTCCTTTGTTTTATGTCTTTTGATTATGATTTTTTGCAGTGATTTTTGATTGGAAAAAAAATACATTCCAAATTTTGGAATTAGATCTTTTTTATTTGCATTCATTTGAGTGAAACAGAAATACATTTTTGTTTATTATTTTAACACTTAGTGACAGAAAGTCACAAAGGCTCATCTACTCACTGGGTGTGAACTGTCAGCATGACTGCGGCTCAGTAGGTTACTGATGATGTTAGAAACTGATCAACACTCCAGGTTTAGCTGTGCCTACTAACCAGTGCTGCTCTCTGTTCATTTGTCTCCTGCAGTGTAGAACTATGGCTACTCACAAGCGGATCCTGAGCGTGCTGGGGAACGGCCCCACCCGACGAAACCTGTTCGGCCCGGTGGACCGAGAGCAGCTGCAGGCGGAGTACCAGGCTGCGCTGCAGAAAGACCTGCAGGATGCTTCGCACCGCTGGAGCTTCGACTTCGTCTCGGAGAAGCCTCTGGAGGGCGGTGACTTCCAGTGGGAGGGCGTCCCGGGCACCAAAGTGCCACTCCTCTACCGACCCTGTATGCTCGGTCTGGGGCAGGTAGGAGGACAGAGGGCGACAGGGGCAAGAGTGAACCGCTCCAGAGCCAGGGTGGGACCGCCACGGAGCGACAAGGAGAACATCCCCCGCACCCCGGAGAACCTGGAGAACCTGGAGAACCTGGAGAAAACACCAGAGAAAGGAGGCAATGCAAGGCTCAAGAGGAAACAGACCAACATTACAGGTAGCTACTTTGATATAGTAATTGTTATTGTGGAGGGGGGTTCAAATGGGTTTGCTTGAGTTGAATACTTCAGTGTTTCCTTTGTAATTTTATATAGCTGTGGTTCTTTGGAGATATAATTCAAGTTTTGTCCCATATCTGTTGCTATTTGGGTCTTAGTTATGTTTCAAGTTGAGGTTGTAGTTCTAAAAATGTTTTTTATCATAATAAAATCATTGCTTCTAAAAAAAAAAGTGGACTACACTTACTTTAGTTTAAGATGATAGTAAGACTAAATTACCATGCTGATGTTAATTTCACATTTTGGTGGTCATTTCCTTGCTGTCATGACACACCACTGCCAAACGAATACAGAGGAAACACTGTACTGTAAATTTTCACTCCGGTGCTAAACACAGCATTTCCTGTTCTCTATCTCAACAGATTTCTATCAGACTAAGAGAAGAGTGGTTTGGATGCCCCGCAAATCCGGCCAGTGATTCTGGTGCAGTGCAACGTTGAAGGTGCCATTATTCCAGGAGAACCACAACAAACACTACTTCACTCAGGAAGAAACGCACGTTCTGCACAGACTCTGCACAGTCACACACGAGGAGGTCTTGAACACAGCGAATCATCGAAAATCTGAAAACCGAAGAGACCTCATCTACACACAGGTGTCGTTAGGCTACTATAAGGCTAATAATTGTATTCACTCTAGGGGGAGGGGTTGGTATTTTCCCGGTGGTAGGAGGGAGACATTTGACCAGGGAAGATAAGTGGTAATCCGTTGTATCAGTGGATTTCCTTTTTGTATTTGGACCAAGGGGACCTCAGAGTCTTGACTGATACTGCCTACATTCCTCAGTACTGAAAATACAACCGCATCTCTGCCTCCGGATCTGCATAGAAACTCTATCACCAGAACGAAGCCATACTTGTTATAGAGCTATGACAGATGAATATATGTATTGTACACTGCTAAAAACAGATGTCATGTTTGTAAAAAATGATTCTCTTGTCACAGGGAAATTAAGGCGTGGCTGTGGCAAAGCGTTGTGTTCAACTACAAGATGATTGAAAATGGTAGAGAATGGACGAGGCCCCTTGGCTCCTTTCTCCAAATCCACTAATGTTTTTGTATCATTGCTTTTTCATTATGTGTATCATGAGGGCAAGGAGTCATTTTGTACTTGTTTTTTTACAATCACTTTCTGTCCAAAGTGTATCTTTTTATATCTTGATGTAAAATTGTGTTTTGTCTGTCAACATGTAGTCATAGGAAACGGTTTGGGGAGTACCAATATACATACTGTTGCTTTGCTTAGAATATAAATGACAGAAGTGCCACCCTGTCCTCTGCCACCCCTTCAAGCTATGTTGATGCATAGATTAGTCAAAGCAGATCTCTGCAGGTGCTCTGTCCAGACTCTTAAGTGTGTATAGCACCAGATATACAGTAGGTTAAGAGCGTAGCACAAGGTAGGAACACTTAAAAAGCTATATTTAGGTTATATGATTTATCTATAGAGTTTAATACAGCACTGTTAAGTAGCGAAATCATATGAAAACACTGCAGTATTGCACATACAGCTGAAAAGTGGTGTATTCTAAACAATCAAGTGCCTTTATGGTATTTGAAGCTCCATAAACGACAATAAGAAGAAAGTGTTCTCAGGAACATGCATATAGCTATTATTTACAAAGCTTAAGCTAAGTGCTTTATTCTTTTCTATTTGGAAGCAGTGCAACTGAGACATGTTTTTATCTGCCTCAAAACAAATAGGATATTTGTCCAAGATAATTATTTATGTCTATGATGGCAAACCCTGCTGCTATGGGTAATCTGAATGGGTGTCAGACAAGGTCACTGTATAATGCTAATCCGTACAAACTGCTTTGAAATGTTCACCGCTGCAAATACGATGCTAAGCAAATACCAGCATTACCCCAAACAATGAATGCACTTCTGTTTATAGATGCTAGTGCACAGGTCCTTCATTGTGTTTTATGTTAAAAGCTACAAATGAAAAATCTATTCTTATTTATTTTGAGATGCCTTGTGGATATTTAGTTGTGTTTAATTCCTAAGAGAATTCCAAATTCCAATAAAAGGTTAAAATGAGGATTGTTGTGGATGTTTTGCTTCATTATGCTCCTCACTGCATCCCGTTGTCTCACTTTGACCCATCTCCTCTGCTCTCATCTAAGTATATGTATGTGTGCACTTGCATGCGTGAGGAACACAGCCAACAAAAGTGATGTGATGAATAAATATGTAGAATAGCCACCAGGATTAATCTCTACTATTAATTTGCTATAAATTCAGGCCTAATAAACAGCTCAAACAGGGTGTGTCATGTCCAAATTAACAAATGTGATGGGAAATAGTTTTGAGTTTATCAAACAATACGCCTTTGTTTTTATCACTGTTTTCTTACCTTTAGGATAGAGAGGAAACCTTAACTGACTGGAAGAGGTAAATACTGTATGTAGTCTTATAAAACAAGGTGTAATATAATAATATTGGTAATATTGGTGTAATATTTTCCAGACAGATAACAAATAAATCTAGTTGTTTGCAAGGGCAATGCCAGTTGGTCCTGGCAAGTGTTTCACAGTGGGATACTGGAAAAATACAAACACATAAAACAGTAAAATAAAAAAACAAGGAGAACATATAGTTCAAGAAATAAAACAAGACACAATTAAAGGCAAGAGACTAGAAATGGGTCTCCAGCTGTTGTTTAAAGATTCAGATAATCTGATATCCAGGAGAAGGCTGTTCCAAAGTTCAGGGGCAGTGATAGTAAAGGCACTATCCCCCTTTAGCTTTAGACAGGCAAATTTGGAGAAACAGTTTTGGAACAGGCAAAAATATCAATGTTGATTTATGTTTACAAGTTACTACGTCCACAAATAATTTTAGTGAGCTACTCTTTTATTTTAACTAGCCATATTACACTGGTGCCCTTGTAGTAACAGTGCTTCAATTTGAATAAAATATTTCAGTATTCTTTCCGCTGCTAGAGGCCCCTTGTCATTACTGTTGGCTTAAACAGTGTATCGATGTTGGCAAAGCACACTGACGATAAATACACATACACCCACATATACAGTATGATGTACAGTAAACTCCACTAGGATAAAACCAGTCATCCTAGTATTTCCAATGAGGAAACAGTCTTGAGGTTGAAATGATATCACCACATTTTTCATCACAATTGTCAGTAAGTTGCTAAATCAGTTGTTGTTGTTGTTTTGACCTTAGTTCCTGGAATTGAAACAAATCGTGGGTGTAGGTGACATCATTTACACCAGGAAGTAGATTGGAATTCTAAAACTGTTTGATTCTGTTTTACAACCAGAGGGAGAGTTGTTCAAAGGGCGTTTCCACACATTTCCACAATGCCGACAGTTATAATAATTTGGGTGACTTCACATTACCAGGTCCTTTGTTAAATTATATCATGAAATTGAGAAATGGACTGGACCAAAGTTTTTTGAAGTCCTATGGAGGAGTGTATGATCAGTAATTCATGCAGAAAGGACCGCCAGTGTCTTTTTTCCATCAACTTATTGTCAGGCTGGTTGCTAAAATGATGATGATAATATGTTTACATTCCTCATGAAAGACCTAATCTGGGTGCCAGGATACTGAGGGAGTATCTAGTGTCTCTCTCTCTCTCTCTCTCTCTCTCACACACACACACACACACACACACACACACACCCACACCCACACACACACACACCGAGATTTAGACACTTATGGGATACTTCTACAACTTTAAAAAGTTCAAACAGGCTTCTGTCCTCTATAAACACCTATTGGTGTGACACTGCAGATATTTTCCTTCCTTTGTGAAGAGCAGCAAAGGCAAATTAAGATAGTGAGTCATTGTTGAGACGTACTCTGGCACCACATCACTCCAGCCCCACATAAGTATGCACTGGGGTGTGAACATTCAGGGTTTTAAGGGATGAAGGGGCCATAATAGGCCCTGACACAAGCCCTGCTGTTTCCCTTCCCCCTCCCTCTCCCCCTCCCTCTCCCCCTCCCTCTCTCCCTCCCTCTCCCTCCTCTCCTCTCTGGCCTCAGCACAGAGGCACCTGCACGCGTGCGCTAAGCTCTCCCATCCCCCCTCCCATTTCCCTCCATCATCTGTCCCTCAGCTCCCACATCCATTATAGGGCAGGACGGCTAGCGTTTGCATTTAGACAGAGAGAGAGAGAGAGATAGAAAGAGAAAGAGAGAGAGAGAGAGAGAGAGAGAGAGAGGGAGAGAGAGAGAGAGAGGGAGAGGGAGGGAGGGTAGGAGAGAGTGAAAAAGAGGCAGGCGGAGGGAGCATATGACACAAAGGAGAGAGAGAGAGAGAGAAATAGAACAGAGCGTTAGAGAGAGGGAGAGGGAGAGGGAGAGGGAGGGAGGCTGCAGACATCGTTGCCGTTAACAATGGAGCATTAGGATCTAGTGAGGCGATAGGCAGACAGAGATTGGTGAGGGTAAAGAAATTTGAGGAGGGGGGCTCCTCTGTGAGCACGGGGGGAGGAGGGAGGGAGGGAAGAGGAGGAGGAGGAGGAGGAGGAAAGAAGGATGGGCCTCGAACACAGACTTGCAATGGCACTGCCAATCTTGGATTAAAACAGTATGGTAACGTTTCTAATTTAATCTATTGCTGTACTGGTTTTGTCTCATCCTCATGTGTTCGCGTCCACGCTTGTTGACATCCATCACCCATCGCTTATGTCGCAGTGTGTGTCCCCCCCGCCTCCGCCCCCCCGTGTGAAGTCATGGGCACATCCTTTTCCCTTGTTTTTATGCCACAGACATCTGTCATCTTCATCCTCATCACAGCCCTGCTTCTGCTTTGGCCTCCAGGAGTCTTAATTCACCACGGACATCACCCTGTGGCTTTACAACCACCGTTGAATTTGAGCATCGGCCATTGCTGTCTATTTCCCTGTGTTGTTTATGTTGTCTCTTTTTCAACCATTACCATGTACCGTTGCACATTTCATCCCCTCCACAGAAGCCATTGCTTACTGCATAAGCATCTGACTTTCTCTGACAAGATCAGTGGATGATTAACCAGCAGGGACTGCAGTCATCTGTTTTTCCGTTCCATTCCATTTACAATGTGATTGTAACCTACTTGGTAAAAATGCTGTCTGCTTCTCTGTGGGTGACTTAGAACGGCACAGGGAGCTTCTGTTCATTTGACACTGTCTCTCACACAAATAAAACTGTAATAAATCCTTGCACTGTCCTGTCTAGAGAAATGAGAACAGCTCTGTGAGATGTTTGGTGTCATGTGTCTGCCTGAGCTCATGCTTGCGGGGTCTGATTACATTATTTTGATGTCTGCCGGGGCGACAGGGGGTCATTAATGATCCACTGTCTGCCAAGATACACACATAGAATATAATACTGAACGGGGAAACCCCAAATGGATCGATTTGTCTGTAAATTACATGTCAGCAAAGGGCTTGTTGTTTAAAGGGATTACAACTTCATGCTATTGGTTTTCCAACTGAGGAGGAGGAGGGGGTACCTTGGACCAGGAATCATGCAGATAACATAAAAAGATACCTGAATAAGATACATGGGCATAAAGTGGAACATTTGTTCACAGACTATTATCAACATCATTATCATCATGTCATTAATATATCATACATTGCTTAACAATGTACCATAAAAACAGTGACAAAATCATCGTTGCAGTATGATTTTAGTTTCCTATTCCACATATCTAGCTAATGCACCTTCAAAGGAAATATGTTATATCCTAAAAATGTTTTGTATTGAGGCTGAATTTCTGAGGCTGAGCTGGGCAGGGCGGTGTAAATGTGTGTCATCTGATTTATGCATGATGGCCTTTTTGCACTGAAATATAAAGTGTACTCTCCGGTGCCACCACCAAATCAATTACGGCCATTACCATCTCCCCCTTCTCCCCCCCTCAGCTGGATAAGAGTGAGGTGACAACTCTAGGCCTACCCCCCACCACCAGCCATGGAGGCTCTGACGGTAACATCAGTGTGGACGGAGCAGGGGCAGCGGCTGGGGTTGTGGCAGGGGGAGCGGAGGCGTCAGGGGTTGGAGAGCCACAGCGGACCCGTGCTGCTCTGGAGCACCTGCAGCAGAAGATCCTAAAGATCACCGAGCAGATCCGCGTGGAGCAGGAGGCCCGCGACGACAATGTCGCAGAGTACCTGAAGTTAGCCCACAACGCAGACAAACAGCAGGCCTCGCGCATCAAGCAGGTGTTCGAGAAGAAGAATCAGAAGTCTGCGCAGACCATCGCCCACTTGCACAAGAAACTAGAGCACTATCACAAGAAGCTAAAGGAGATAGAACAGGTAAGTGAACGTGTGTGTGTGTGTGTGTGTGTGTGTGTGTGTGTGTGTGCAGAGAACCTTAGTTTGTACATATGTAAATGTGTGTCAGGATATCTGTGTGTGTTTTGAATTTGAATCATCATGTTAAGGCTGTCAACAAATGTTGAACTATCTCATTGGTTGTTTATGAGGACAGTTGTGTCCAAATATAGAATGATATTCTTACCTCTTAATACTTATTTATGCAAAAACATCATCCTTTGTCTCATCTGATAGGTCCTATTTACCCACCTATCTTCCTCCAGTTTTCTCCCTTAAACCTCATCACCACTCTCCTACCTTTGGGATCCTCTCCTTCTGTACTCGTTCCTCATTTCTCTTCCTTCTCTACAGAATGGGCCGGCCCGGCAGCCTAAGGATGTCCTGCGGGACATGCAACAAGGATTAAAGGACGTTGGAGCCAACGTTCGTGCTGGGATAAGTGGTTTTGGCGGTGGAGTAGTCGAGGGGGTCAAAGGAGGGGTAACGGCCTTCACTCACACAGCCGTGGTCTCCAAGCCGAGGGAGTTCGCCAGTCTTATCCGCAACAAGTTTGGCAGCGCAGATAACATTGCTCACCTAAAAGACACACTAGAGGACGGAGTAGGAGGGCACTCTGAGGACACGCCCACACCCCGCGCCCTGAGCGGCAGCGCCACACTGGTCTCCAGCCCCAAGTACGGCAGCGACGACGAGTGCTCCAGCGCCACGTCCGGCTCGGCGGCGGGCAGCAATTCGGGCGGGGCCGGGGGAGGAGGCGGGATGTCGGGGCTGGGGCCGACGATGGGGAGCCCCAGGCTAGACGGGCACCACCACCACCACCACCACATGCACAGCTCCTGGGACACTCTGCTGGAGGGCCTGCAGGAGATCAAGGCCAGCCAGGCGCACATGGAGGACGCCATCGAGGACATGAAGGGCCAGCTGCAGAGCGACTACTCCTACATGACCCAGTGCCTGCAAGAAGAGAGATACAGGTACAGATGCCAAAACACTGGCCACTACACACAACCTGCCAGCCCACACCTTACAGCAGCTTCGGACTTTGGTTCAAATAGTGTCTGACAATGTGCCGCACTTAACATGCATGACTTTGGAGAGAGAATATTTATGATTTTAACTTTACTTTACTTTACTTTAACTGATTTTCTATGTTATTTTGTGATTCTTAAGAAGATTCTTGTTTGTGTTGTTTACTCAGGTATGAGCGACTTGAAGAGCAGCTGAATGACTTAACAGAGCTGCACCAGAATGAGATGACCAACCTTAAACAGGAACTGGCCAGCATGGAGGAGAAAGTGGCCTACCAGTCCTACGAGAGAGCGAGAGACATTCAGGTAAAAAGGCAGCAGATAATAAGGGACTAGATGATATAGATACATAAATTTCATGACACTCGAATATTAGGCTAGCCAGATCAGATCTTCTTTTAAATCTCTTCTTATAACACACATTTATAGACTTGCTTTTAGCTAATTGAGATCGTTGTTCCAAAAGAAAGATAGTGCAGGAACTATCTGACCTTGGATATTTGCATCAGTAGTGATTTACCTCTGCCAAGGAGGTAATGTTTTTGCCTGCGTCTGTGTGTCCGTCCGTCCGTTAGCAGGATATCTCAAACAGTTGGGCACAGATTTGCATGAAACTTGGTATGAAGGTTAGTGATGGGCCAAGGAAGAAATGATTAACTTTTCACGTCGATTGGCCAAAAGGGGGTGTGGCATATCACCAAAAGGTGCATAACTGCCTTCGGGGTGTTGTCGGCCTTGGCGGAGGTCTGTGCTCTACTGAGCACATTTTCTAGTTTTCAGAATGTTATGCTTTTATCTTATTGTTTCTAGGTTTTGTTGTTTTATATTGATCTGTGTTTTTGCCTTGATTTGTTTTTAGTGTGTTGCTGTCATTTTACTATATTTGTATGGTCTTTTCTTGTTCTTGTTTTATTTTGCTAATGTAAAGCACTTTGTAACTCCATACAAATAAAGTTTATTAGAGATGCAACTAACTATTATTTTTTGCTATTGATTAATCTATCAATTATTTTTCGATTAATCGATTAATCATGTAGTCTATGAAATGTCAAAAAAAAGTATTCATTTTAGAATGATATGAAATGAGAAAGATCAAGCAAATCTTAGCATTTGTGAAGCTGTAACTACCAAATGTTTGGTATTTTTACTTGATAAATGACTAAAACGATTAACTGATTATCAAAATTATAATCAATGAATTTTCCGTCGATCAACTAATCGATTAATTGACTAATTCCGTCAGCACTAATTATTGTTATTACTAAATTTAAAGAGGCATTTAAGATTTTAGTATGAATAATACTAAATTAATAGCTTTGGAGAATCACACTAATGGTCAGTGTGTGTTTCTGGGTGTGTGTGCAGGAGGCGGTGGAGTCGTGCCTGACCCGCATCACCAAGCTGGAGCTGCAGCAGCAGCAGCAGCAGGTGGTGCAGCTGGAGGGAGTGGAGAACGCCAACGCCCGAGCTCTGCTGGGCAAACTCATAAACGTCATCCTGGCCCTCATGGCTGTGCTGCTGGTCTTCGTCTCCACCCTCGCCAATTTCATCACCCCGCTCATGAAGACCCGAGCCCGGGTCGCCGCCACCGTCCTGCTGACCCTGCTGCTGTTTGTCCTGTGGAAGCACTGGGACTTCCTGGAGCTGTGGCTGCTGCCCAGCTGAGCGGAGCCTCCCACCTGAGGGACCGGAGCGGGCAGAGCAGAGAATCACACAGCGAGCTGCTCTGCGCTCAATCACCACCACTAAGGATTCAGTGACAGAAATAGAAAGAGAGCCAATGCACTTTTTCCCTTTGAGTTTAAAGGCGGAGTAGCTGTGCTAATAAGAGCTGCGAGGGACAAAAGATTGGGACACTTTTGGTTGAGGAGTGGACAAGAGACTAGAGGGAGTGTTGAGAGTCCTGTGGTGTTTCCACTGAAAAACAACATAGAAATTCTCTGCCTGCCAAACAACAAATGACATTTTCTCATCTTGCCCAATCCATCGGTGTTGATGACCTACCATTGATTGCATTGCTGTCACCAAAACAAGACATCTTTGGAACGTCTTTTTCTAATAATTTATGATACATGAATTACAAGGACTAGAGCAAATTATAATGATTTCTGTAAAATGCTGATCATGTTTGCTGTAAACTTCATGTTGAAGCTATAGTATATTTGAGAGAAAAGGATTTTTCATTTTCCATGAATGTTGAGTATGTGCTCATGCATGTCCTCATATGTGCATTGAGATGCATCTAGCTAGCATGGGTTAACATTTCATCACTAACAAAATTAATTTTCCTCTGACTAACTGCCATTATGTTGTCAGAAATACAGTGCAAATATCTCAACTCAATGCCATTCCTATTTTGTTTCCAGCACACCCTGTTCTGGTGTTGAAGCAGTGCTTTTAGATGCATTTCTTTTTGTCTTTTTTGTGTGGTTGAATGAACAATTTTCAAACAGAGTGATAACTGCTAAAGATTAATCAAAATAACTCAGTTATGTAAAATCTGTTCTGTCCACCAATGCTATTTCATAACCACTAATGTAGAACTGCAAATATCCTATCAGTGTCAAATTCAATGGCATGTCAAATCATTGTCTCAAAGGTTTATATCCAGTTTGCAAAATTCATTATTACTCTGTTTTATTCTTAATAAAGGATTTCTTATATTAGGCTGATCTTGAATACATCCTTATCCTCATATACTGAGACTGACCTTTTTTACTGAATCTATTTGAGATAGCGAAGCCTAAGGGAGCAACATCTTCTATATCTTAAACTACAGAAATAATAGTAATAGTTACAATACTTGAAATGCTTAACATATTTACTAAATACTGTCAAATAAAAGGATAAATAATGAACAAAATTAAGGAGTTCAAATAAATATTACATACACATACACAACATATGCATGAGTGACTGCTGAGTAGAACATGCCCACTCAGCAGTTCAGAAACTGCACTGTAGTCTTTGAAACAGAAATAAATACAACTTTTAAAGAGTACAGCTAACCATATGGTGAATTACTTAAAAGCACATTTATCTATTCTAAACTATAAATTATAGGTTCATCTTATGGCTTCAGGTAGGAAGCTCCATAATCTATAGGAGTTTTACTGGCAAAAGCCAGATTGCCTTTATATTGTAGTCTTGGCAGAGCTTTGCCCGAAGACTTAAGGCTGTTCATGTGCTCATAGAGTTAAAATGTCTGTACAGACGAGGGCAGACCCATGGTGTGCCCACTCAAGTGACTAATAAAATCTTAAAAGCAATATTTTGTGGTTTATGTTGCCCTTCCCAAGATGTTGTTCCTTTATGTGAAAATTCAATAAAATGCATTCACAGACAGAATCAATTTCAAATTAAGGTGGATCACAATTTAAAGAGGCTAAAATAGAACTGAAAACTCCTCCTTGCTGCATTCAGAACTGTTGCAGGCAAGAAAAAGCTTTAGAAAATATAAAACATAAAAAAGCCTCATTATGGTACGTCAATGAAAAATAATAAAAACTGTCCATTGCATGGACTGCAGAGGTTATTTATATTTATGAAGCTCTCTCATCACCAGTATCTTGATTTGGACCAGATTACATTTATTCTGGGTTTCAAATCTTTAATAAAGGCTTAGCGAAGTGGAATTAATAGGAAACTTCAGCTCAACTGGGTATCCATCTACTAATCCTGCGGATTATTTCAGTTCTACTTTACTACATCAGTCTCAGTTGTGGTGCTAAATTTGTGACAAGATGACTGATAACACTTTGTTCCTGGTTCTGTTTATGCAGTTTGAGATAAATATTTAGGTAACCTACTAAAATGTTATTTAACACAGATGCTGCAGGCATTGTGGAGGCTTAATGAGTGAAGCTACATACCGTTTACTCTGTCAGTGTAGTGTGAATCTGGCTGATGACCTTTGTGACATCATACTGCCCCCATCTTTCCTGACATTCTCCATTGGAAACTGTCTAATGAAGCAAAACATGCCAGAAAATAATCTTTAGATAAGGATGTTGCTGAATTCATACAGCACACCAATTACTAGCTTGATTACAGTCTTAGATACAATTACAACGGCAATGGCTCAGAGAAGCTAGTGCCCAGAAAAGTGTACACAAGCACATATTTCCATTTTGTTTTGTCTTTTTAATAATTACTGTCAGGCAAAACCCATATGACCATTACATTTATGACAGGTATTCTTACAGTACAAGACAAAACTCAAAGGGATCAGACCCAGTGGCAAGGCCATACCTGACCACTAAAAAGTAAGACATTCATCGTCATTAGATTGTTCCAACTTTTACATAGTTCACAAATGAATTTTGCATTTGACTCATATCAAACACAGCAACAGTTTTTCTTGATTACCTAGCAAATTCTAAAGACCTTGATAGAAACAGCAGAGTAGAAAAAAAAAACAAGCAGAAGAATTCCTGATTTTATCTTAATTTCCTGTCAAGATGTAAGATGTACAATATATTGCTTTCAGGTGCTCAACTCGAATAAAATGGGTACCCCAAGTCTCCCAAAAACACATTCTTCAATATCGCAGTCTGCCCTTTTGCTCATTTTTGATCTCCTGCGGTTAGAACAGAGGTGCTGACAGGCGGTTACTCCAACCTGGGCCCAGACTGGTCTAACCGTTAAACTGGGGGGAGCTGCCATGGAAAGAAGATAAAAGAGCTAAAAGATGAACAATCACAAAGATAGGACCAACAACGTCAGCCCCTCCTCAAAAGTGCAGCTTTCCATCAATAAAGCGTCTGAAACTCAGACTTTTTGCTTATTTTCATGGAAGTGAAACATAGAATGTCTACAAAAAATTGATTCCTGTTCATCATGACAGTCCAGACCAAGGCCTCAAGCCTAAGACACAGTATCCAGTCACAGCAGTACAATTGAGGAGAGGACATGATGAAATACAAACGACACAGGGATGAGTACTAAAATGTCCGTGGCTGACATTTCACAATAATTAAAAAAGCCGGACAGGAGGCAACATGGATTCTGGAGTGCAGTCTGTACTATCGCTAAATTTAGCAAGCCATAGTAAAGCTCCCATCCTTATCCGAAATGGTTGTTTTCATTCAAGTGGAACTATGCAATGATGTTTAAAGATGCACATTACCTCTTATAAAATGTAGTGCATTGGGATCAGATGTACAGTTACATATAAAACGCACACTCAATCATTTACCAACATTATTGCGATCCCTTTGGGGGATAAAATGTTCTGAACTCCAGAACCAATGTTGCCTTTCAATGTAAAATGTTCTCTAGCGCCTGGTTGTTTCCAGACTCAACAGACATGAGCCTGATTGTTTTTAAAAGCCTGGACACACAACTTGGTGCGCCACAGGCTGAGAGGAGAGTTGGACCTGCTCCCACAGTCTTCAGGCCATAGACCATTATGTTGGTCCAAGTCCTTGGCTGAGACACCGGAGGCCTCATTTATCAAAAGGTTCTTCTTTAGATGCCTTTTTTCCTATTTTACTTACATCCAAATATAAGCCAAAGTTGTCCTACACCAGCAGCTGATTTCCTTTGTTTTAGTAACAGAGAGCAAACCTTTATTAACGTGCCAAAGGGTAGGTATGCCATGATTTTCATTGCTTTTCTCATCTGGATTATGCTAATATTTTTTGTTAGACCTTAGCCCCTTTCACACATGAAACCCGTAAAATTTCTGTTTTAAATTTAGCAGTTTCTGTTGTTCACACAGGACATGCCTTTCCGCCTTTGTAACGTAATGCTACCATTCACACAATACTGGCAATACTGTTAAATTCCACTGTTGTCATTTCCCGGAAATTACGTTTAACCGCCGGAGTTGCTGCAGCTTGAAAATACGGTGGGCTAATCTCTCCGTCCGTCTGTACAATTCCACATTTTCGTCAAAACAGTAAAGCTACAGCCCGTTGTATAGTGGTTTGTATTTCCTTCCAACAGTTTGACAACGGAGCGTCCTGACGTTGTGCTGCTCGTGCCGTTAATCTTCTGGCATCCCGTCAATACAGGACTTTACCAGTAACGTTACGTCTTGAACAGTACTGTGGCTGTCCTACTGCCCTCATTGTTATCATCTTTTTTTAGTAAATTCTCTTAAGTGGTTGTTTAATCAAATCTAGGAAAAGGTCGAAGAACATTTTCATAAATGCGGCCCTAGGCGATCACGTTCAGGTCGACATCACAGAGAGAGGGGCCTAGGCAGACCTCTGGGTATAGAAGAGAATATAGGCCTGAGTGTTGCACACTTCCTCCACACTGCAAACGTTCATCTCAGAGTCATTACAGTGGACCCAGAAACCTGAGGATGCAGAGACAAAAAACAAATGTTACACGTGACAGTACACACACACACACACACACACTGAATCACAGACACTACGGGTTAGTTTCAAAATGTCCAGCGTTCCTCACCTCCTTCTGTATTGTAGCAGTATGCGGTATAGTGCCCTGAGCCAAAGCCTTTACCATGATGCATAACTACAGCAGACAGGTCGTAGGTGTAGCCCCCTCTATGGACAGAGTGACCTGAGCCTGTGCAGCAGTAAGGTTTGATGTTCAGAATCTGGTCAAAGGCCACGTGGACGCCGATCTTCTCCCTATGGTTCCGTCCCGACCATCTGCCACAGAACAGAGACGAGTTAGTGTCAAAATGAGTTATTAGCCCCATCATAAAATTAATGTTCTGATTTCAGCTAAAACAAACCAAGGACAAACAAAGGTATAGTTTAATGACTCTGGGGTTCTCAAAGTGTGGTAAATGATCAAACTCCAGTTTGTTGACAGCCTGTTGAGAAACTTGCCTGAAGCGTTTGAGGTGCAGCCGTAGAACCTGAGGTAAACGGTAGATCAGAAGCTGCTTACATGCCTCTGACAGTACTAAGGGTTTGTGGGATGTTTTCCGTCTTCTTTCTGACAGATCATAAGACAATGAAATGGTAAGTTATTCTGCAGATGAATTCAGAGGCGTATTGTGGATGTCAGGCTTTGCAAAGAGATACAGAAACAGCCCCAGCCTAGTTTTCAAGACGTCGCGTCCTCCAAGGCTGCCAACAGTGGGCTAACACACTTCACTTAGCCAACCACAAGCCACTGTTCTCTCTCTACTCTCAATCACCGACTGAGGAGATGAGCAGGGCATAATGCCACATGGCTTATGGTTGGCTAAGTGAAGAGCGTTAGCCCACTGTTGGCAGTCTTACAGGTGGCGACTGTCTCCCAGCCGACACTCAGGGAATTAAAGTCCCCTGTGGCGTGTTTTCTGAGACACACAACCGTCCGTCCATTTTTTAAAAATCCATTAGTTCAATACGAGCATGATAAATTCAAATTCACGCAATTCAAATTCAATCTCCGCTAGCACTAATCTCTTTCCACAGTGAAAGTCCTACATCCTTGTTTGACTGAACTTCATTTGCATGAGTATGTAGAATGTTGTAGACAGTTTTAAGACCAGTACTATTAAGAAAGCTTTATTTCAGACATTAATACTTTTTAAACTGTATTCAAGACTTAAATTAAGATAAAACATTTTTTTTTCAAGGGTGAGCAGATATTAATTCAAGAAATCAGATTGCTGCTGTAGTAGGCCTATCTTAATAGACAGGAAATTAAAAATTCTACCATGTATTCAAAACCTGATATTTTAGATTTGCATTGCATTTAGCACTGTACTAACTGTTACAGTGGTTGCAGGCATAGATGCTGCCTTCAAGGGCCTCCGTCTCCGTAAACTTGGCCAGCATCTCGGTGAGGGTACAGCTGCGCTGGTAAGCCGTAGAGCCTGAGCCTTTGTCTATGCTGTGATAACGCTCTGGAAACTCCAAAGACAGATCCCAGAATGGCTCAACCGTGTTGGACTTGTGCTTACAGGACAGACATGTCACCTATAAAACACACAGGGAGGAAAAGAAAACAAAGGTTTCACATTATCAAGGACAGATCATGACTCACTGCAGTAATGGATAGTTGTGATGTTTGATGAATTCACATCTTAGATTTAGGTTATTAATCTTGTTGGATCTCCAAAAACAAAACAATATTGAGACAAAACAAGGGTCACAAAAACAACATCCCTTTTTGCTAAAGACAAAATGCACTAGCCATGGAATATTTAAAGTCCAACTAAATCAAAGTGCAGTGGATATGTGTGGAAAGTCTCACCTGACTGAGTAGCTGCCCATGAAAGATGGTGTTGAGAACCTTTAGCACTTGCTTGGAAAGTTTCCTCTGGGTGATGGGGATGACTATCCTGCGTTTGGATCCCTCTGTCTCCAGCTCCTGTTGCACCTTGTCCAGCAGCTCACACAGGAACTCCTGGGCATCCTGCTGGTCGTACCCACGGAAAGCTGGGATCAGGTTCCACACAGAGTGCAGCATGGCGAAGGGAGACACCAAAGACCACCGGCCGGACCACATGACCCTGAAAAGTGTATGCAACTCATGGCACAGAGACATCTGCTGGCGGGTAGAGCAGCGAGGCTCCTTGGGCTGGACCAGCTCTGCAGCATGCAGGGAAGGGGGGGCGCTTTCTCTTTTGCCCATTGGCAAATCCATACAGCCTGCCTTCCCCATGCGTCCAAGAGGGCATCCTGACAGGGCTGTACTACCGCTGCTGACTACACCTCCTGCCACATCCTTCACTCCCTGGGAGTGATTGGTCTTGGCCAGCAGCTCCTCAGTCTCACACAGGTCCAAAGTGAGAAAACACTCCCTGAATTTCTGCAGGTGGCTCAGCACCTGCAATATAGAGTTCATGTAGCATGTGTTCCCCAAGTTGCGCAGACCAGTGACACCTGGGGCAAGTCTCCGGCGCGTTGCCGAATGAGAGGAGTAGTACCTCCTCAGTTTACCAGCTCTGCCGTTCTGAGGGGCCTTACGGGACAGGGTAAGAAGGGGAGGCTTCTTGGGAGGAGGAGGTAGGCGTTCTGGAGGGTCACGAAATTTACGAGGAATGAGTGTGATGGTTGAACGTGGCGCCTGAGTAAGGAGCCTAGCACTCTTTCTGGGAGGAACACTGCCAAGCTCTTCCATGAGTCTCTTTTTCACTTCCTTCTTTTGTCGTCTAACTTCCTCCTTTTCTTCCTCTAGCTTCTGCTCACGCTCATCTTGCACGTCCTGATGTTTGCTCATCCACCTGCGAAGCATCTTCCCCAGGAGTGCTTTCCTCCTGTGCCGTGAGGCCAACTGCATGGCAGGCTGGGGCCCACCTTCTCCAACCCACTCCCCCCCTGCAGAGGAGCGTAGTGAGCGTCGACCTGGGCTGCGAACAGTAGAGAGGGCCCCTCTGAGGAGTTTGAGGTCTCCCTCTGCATTGTCATTGAGTACATAGTCTCCACAGGCAAAACAGAACACATCCAGCTCCCGCACCTCCATAGCCAGTGGGTGGCATGACTCCTGAAAGTGTTTCAGTGAGTGCTCCTCCATGAAACGTCCACAGGCCACATGGGAGCACTTGAGGCAGGCCCACACTGAATCGGTGGTGCTGCAGTCCACACAGCGCCATTTTTGTGGATTGAGTATGGAATGGTCGTGGCCAAGACGAAGGCGCCCCACGTGCTTACAACGATCCATCTCTCCAGATACACATGTGGCCTCAGTAGTAGGACGCACGTCCCAGAGCCAAGCAGCAACTCATTCTGAAATAAGATGTACGGGGGGGGAAAACATCAGAATCTTACTGGAGAATAAATAGAAAGACTGGTTTACTCTTGCTGAGTGGCTCTAAAAAACCGATGCTAGATTTCACCTTTGGTAAAACTAGTAAACCTACAGTGTCAAAAGGATTCCAAAAACTAATACAGATACCGGTAAACATATTCTAAAGGCACAGCATAAAGCCCTTGCACATTTTACAATTATTGGTATTCAAAGTGCTGAGCATACACACATTGTACTGTATAGATGCTGACAGAGAACTGACAGGTATACTTACTGTACAAATTGTTTGCTTGATCAGATTTGGGACAATACATCACTACGTCTGCAAAGAACTTAACGGCAACATTCAGCTTGATCACCCATGCCCACCGTCACCACAGGCATTCACAGGAACATCCTAAGAAACAGGGATAAAATTAAGTCAACAGCATATAGCTTGTTTAACAACACTGACAGCAAAAATGACAATAATCTACAAGCAATACAGCAATAAAAATAAGGGAAACGGGGAGATGATAGGTCAACATGGACCTACCCATCTCTCCATTTCCAGGATATCCAGTCTTTCTGACTTCAAATGCACGTTAGTTGAGAACAGAAAGTCCTTTTAATAAGTTCTCACTTAAACTGACATATCCACTTTTCAAGGTACCCACTTGTTTAAGGTATTAATAGATTCTTTGGGGTGGTGACAACATGCAAAGGTTCAGACTTTCTGCATTTTCTAGTTTAAACAATAATAATAATAACAATAATAATAATAATAATAATTCACCCAGATGAACAAGTGGCACCAACAGAAATTCTTAAGTAATTAAAAGTCTATCCAATTTTAGGTTTTCTGATGTGGACTTTTGTAAAGTCTTAAATGGAAGTCCATCCAGAATTGCTGTTGTGTGAATAATCCAAAGATTTATTAAAAGCCAAACCAGACCTCGAAAACTGGATGTGATTGCAAACATAAACTTAAAAAAAAAAAAAAGGTGGGTTTTCACAGTTCAACAGAGATATTACTTTTGACTTAAGAAATTAGTATAATGGAGTAGGTTGATATATGCTGTTTGGGAAAAGTTTCTGTCCCTTGATAAAAATTTGACATTTGGAGCAAATTGTTTGATACATCAGATCTACGGGATGAGATCAATTCTCTCTCAGTTCCATAACTGATGGAGTTTACTATAAACAAATGGAGCCAGTCATTCAGTAGGCTTAATTTACATGCCATAGAATTAGAGTACACATATAGAGTACTTCTGATAAAATATAGTAATTTCTTTTGAGCTGACTAGATAGCCATAGAATTTTGTTATGTGGCCATAGGAATAAGCATGATTTCATGTTTGGACAGTTAATGTTTGAAGTTTAGCAGGGTTAGTGGAATGTTCAGTGAAACCATGCCTTTGCCATGGTAACACAACAGTGTATCTATTCTCATTTCCATGGCAACATTATCTAAAGTTCTTTTGCGGCCAAATTTCATTTAAATTCTGTGGCTGATTGATGTAACTAATTGTATTCCCTGCTGGTCTGTGGTCGCAGTACCGAGTAGGCCATTCTTCTATCTTATGTCTGCCTGTTATATTTTACAACATCCACTACTTTGCAAACTAGATTTCTATTTAGAAGACAATGTTAACTTGCAAGCCGGTGTAACTATTTTATTGTTGCATATCTAAATTGTATAACGTTATGTTGCGCTATTCACACTGCAGCTAACGTTAACAATGTCTATTATTTGACGCTGATGTTTAATGTCAACGTTACTTTAACTATCTTTGTCCATTTTTTAATGCCAGATTTCTGGCTCAGTCTGGCTGGTTGCTGATGCTATGCTAAGCTACCCCACCATCACCATTTTCAGTCAGAACAAAGAACAGTCAGAGAGCCACTCTCTAGGAACATTCAACAACTTTGTTGGTTTGAGGCAGCCCTGCAAGCGTTAAGTTAGCTAACATCGCTATCCGCTAGCTAACGTTACAGCGCCACTGCAGAGGGCTGGCCTATCATATATTGTGTGACTTGCCTGATAAAATACTTTATTAAAAATACAAGACCCGCTTGCCACCAATGAGCTAACGTTAATGTTATTAGCTTGCCACAATAGCCAGCTAGCTACATGGCTAACGCGTTTGCTGAGGACAATCGAAGTTAGCGTTAGTGTTGTTGGTCGCTAACTAACGTTATATAGCTTAGCTCGCTAGCTAATTGCGCTGTTAAAGCGAACAAAAAACTCCCCGGTGACAATCATCACAAGAAACCGGTTAATGCAATTTACCATAATACTAGCAACATTGATGTCCATACATTTATAACATCTGATACTGGAAAAGATAGCTAACGTTACCATCCCCACCATCGTTTGCACGGTGCACTCCGAGCCGATTGTTGTCCTCACTCAGATTGAACAACCGAACTCTCACTCTGACCCGAAACCCTTCTCATTGGACTGAGACTGTGCGCGAGACTCTCATTGGCGGAATGGCGGAACAACAGGCAGCAGGGTGGACGCTCAGCGGGCTGCAGGACCTAAATACATCGCTGTTATCTGCCGTGTATGGTCCATCCACCCACCATGGCCACATGGAACAATAACACCTCTAATCATTGATTTTGTTGTAAATACCTTTCATTCGTTTTTGCAACACTATGACACACACAGAATCACTGGATGAAAAGATTCAGTTGTTTATTGTACTTCCACGAATGTGCTACAATAAAGAGTTTCTTGTTCAAAGCTTTATTCATTAAATTACACAAAAGTCATGTTTTATGTTTTAGACACCCTCTCTCCACTTGACAATAATAACCACAAGATTAAAAAAAAAACAGCAAAACTATCAATTATAAGGCTTTATACTTTCAACATTGTTTCTGTTGTAACATCTGTTGATAGATTCCAGTTTAGGTTTCTATCACAACCACACCAAGAGAACAACCAGTATTATGGGGTGAGACACTTCTATAAATGTGTGTATGTAATTACAAAAGGAGTATCACAGTCCGGTCAGAAACATGCATGAATTTTGGGCTACTGTTGTTGTCGCCACATTGTCTTTTTTTAAGCAAGGTACTCCTATCTAATGGGAGGGTGTAATGTGTTTACTCTCCAAAAATAGAAATATAAATCATGGGCTGTAATAAATGCCTGGATACCTTGTTGATCCATAGGACCAGAATCGAGAAGCAACAATACAAACATTAAAAGTTCTCTAGATTGCCACTGAGACTTCAGCGCACATTGCTTCCTGGGATCTGCAGTTTTCTGAGTTTGTTGAACAACTCTAGGTACTGAGTCATGGTGTCAACACAGTCTGCTGGTGCATAAAGCCCCTCAGGCTTGGTGGCAAACACAGATGGCAGCTCAGGGACACTGGGGCCCAGGAAGGTTTGCATGAACTCCTTCATTAGGTTCCAGCAGTCCCCTGGAACCACACAGGGACAGTACTCCACCTGAGGAAACACACCAAGGGCTGTAACACCACAGGTAAGGTAACCACGGAGACAGTGGGAAAGGTTTAATGTCTCCACTCCTCCTCATGTGCATTCATTCATCATCAGACTAAATACATACCTCTACTGTTATCCCTCTGGCGCTGGAGCTCATTGTCACCGTACCGACTTTTACCAGGAAGTCACAGTAGCGGTATCTTGAGCCACGGCACTCCACCTTGTGCCCCTTGGCATTCTGGAAGTGACTTTTTAGCTTCACCATGAGAACGTCAAAGTTCCCATCGGCTGTGAGGCAGGGTCCGCCTTCGAAAAGGCCGAGGCAGCTCAGGGGCGTCTCAGAGTTGTGCATCACATACAGGAGCTTGGAAGGCTGGCCTGTAACAGACAGGCAACACAGACAGGGTAATACTGCTGTAACTGCAGTAGAAGTTTAGCAGCTTCTAACATTGTCAGAAAACTGGTATGCATGTTTGCAAGGATCAAGACAATAGTGATACATCAAAGAAACAGTGGGGAACTATGCATTACCGCTGACATTTCCTGTGGCATGGTACGTCTCACAGTCTACGCAGAAGCTCCCCTGCTTCACAGCACCCAGCTGCTCCAGTTTCTTGTGCAGGATGTCCACTGTCTGCTGCACACTCTTTCCCTCTGCAACAGGCACCTGGCACACACTGGAGGACACACAAAGCACAGCATCATACGGTACAAATATAAAACATCAACGTACTCAGCAGAGCAGTATAGCATAACTGAGAAGGCATATTGAATTCTGCTTATCAGCTACTATGAAAGCAGTTTCGGCTACTTGCTTTGTTTGCTACAGAGCATAATGCGTATGAAGCAGAGCGATGCATTCTTCCCTAGTAGTAATATAGTATGTTATATTATAGTGGTTAAGGCAAGATGGCAGGAATGTGATATAATGTTCTTTAAGTGGACAGGACAAATGTTAAATCGTGAAACATTAAACAATCAAGAGATTAACCTCACCAAGTAACCCCCATTGATTTTCGCCGCCAGTTACCGTATTTATTTCAGACTAGACGGTTCCTGTAACTTCTTCCGGGTGAAAGAATAATTGTCTTCCGGTAATAGGAATAAAAAATACATGAAGCATTGCTAATAATTCGCCGTACTTGATATTCAGATACTGTGGCGAAACTCAAATGCTCATGGAAACACAAATAACGAATATTATTAAGCATGTGTATTCTTGCCCTGGCAAATAATTTGAGTGCCACATGACCTAAATTACGTCACTTCCCCCATGCTGAACGTTTGCACGTGCTAAGTAACCATCGCCTACTGCGGTGTGTTTACTGAATTCGGAAAAGCTAGACTTTAGCTCACACATGCCAACAAGAACTACATACATTTTACTCACTTTGTAAAAGCTGCAGTAATGCCGAAAGTGAAAAGAGCGAAAGGTGGAGGCGGTGGCGAGAAGAGTGGAGGAATGGTTGCGTTGGCTGACCAAATCCTGCAAGGGGACCTGGTCCGAGGACATGGCCGGGTGAAGAGCAGAGACGACCGGGAAGAGGACGAGGACACGTACGTAGACGAACGTCTGTCGCGGAAGATTCTGGAACAGGCACGGATTCAGCAAGAGGAGCTTCAGACAGAGTATGGCTTGGCACCAGAGACGAAGAAACCTCCAGTCACAGTTCTTGGTAATGACAGCTAAACCCTACAGTGTTACAGTTAGTTACCCCTAACACCACTAGCTATCTCATCGTGGAGTAATACACCTCTTGAAGCTGTTGCTCACATTATCAGAGACTATTGTTCAGCCATGGCCCCGATACGTGCCGTTCTCTCACAACAAACTCAATTAAACAATCTGCCAATTTAATGCGGCCTTGCTTATCTGCAAAACTACACACATCGTAGGACATGGCTTCTGATCTGTTGTTTTCTGAAGCGTTAGGGTCTATCCTTCTATTCGGCATGCATCTGATCCAAGCAGCACTTAATTAAATGTCAACTTTAACAACTGGTTCACTTGTTATTACCACAATCTTCTAAATACACTGTAGCAAACAGTGTGAGCCAAGAAAAGTTGAATGCTGCTTGGTGGATCATTTACCAGAGGACTCTAAAGATTCGTAAAATGTCTTAAGTTATGTTATACAAGGTTTGTACATTGGCTGATAAGCAAAGCAGCATTGAAGGAGTCTGGAGTGATGTTTCCTCCATACAAGACAGAACGGGACCTGTGCTAGCCCATCACAGGGACACCCATTACACCTAATTAGACTATGAGGATACAGTCCATGGGAAGCTACACACTTAAGTGAGTAATTTGATGCAGTTTTCCGCACACACATAACATCCATCATACACACTACTTAATATTACAGTATCTATCACAGCCTTTACCTTCTGTGGATTGTGAGCAGATATTCCTTCATTTCATTCAACTGACTTTGCTCTGCACACCGTCAGCTTCATAACAGCTACTCTACAGGAATCAGTGCAAGAAATCACAGCCATGAGTACATGAAAATTACTGCTTCCATGGCACTGGTTAGGAATTTTTGTCTTCTGAATAAAAGCTCAGGAATATTTGACCAACGAACACTAGCAGGTGAAAAACCATGACACATCACACAAATCCATCCAGGCTAGTTTTGTGCGGGCTAATATGCTACTCTGTGACTGACTGTCTTTGTCATGTTATCAAATTTTAGGGTCTGATACCCAGGATGCAGACTCAGATGAGGAGTGGCCAGCGCTGGGAGAAGCTGGTACTGGTGACGGGGATGCTGGCTGTGAAACCGAAGTAGTGGTTGACCCCGACGACGAGAAGGCCATTGAGATGTTCATGAATAGGAATCCTCCAATGAGGCAAGGCGTAGCATAATCCTGACCGTACCCTTACACACAGCACATTTTTTTGCATGTTGTACTGTGTGTGCTCAGTTCTTATCGTTAGTCCTTTTTTTCTGTTTCTTGTAGACGAACCTTAGCAGACATTATTATGGAGAAGATTACAGAGAAGCAGACTGAGGTGGGAACAGTGATGTCAGAGGTGTCAGGGCGACCGATGCCCCAACTAGACCCAAGGATCATAGAGGTGTACAAAGGTGTCAACAAGGTGAGATATGTCAATTGTCCCAAAATGTAGATGTTTAGATGAGTGAATATTTTATCTACTACTAACAAGTGTGGTAGCGCTTCCTAGGTGCTCCAGTGGAAGGTGGGGGGGCAGGGGGTATGTATGATTGGACTGAGTGAAACTACGTTGACTTTAACAAGACTAAGAGTCAAACAGCCGTGCAACATTGCATTTTGTGAAAGCGTCCCTGGTCTCCCGATTGAGAGTCTGCAATCTAACTCCCTGCGCACCAACATTAGAGCTGGCTCATGCATGTGTGACTTCTACCGTACTGCCTGGTGTATGAGCGCAGGGCTCTTTGGTCTCTGAGTGGCCTTAAGAGCGCATACCGCCTACGCAGTGCACGTTGCAAAAAGTGATTTCAGCAAGTGGACAATCAGGCAAAATGTTTGTAATTTCTGCTCTTTTATTTCAGGTTCTGTCAAAATACCGCAGTGGGAAGTTGCCAAAGGCTTTCAAAATCATCCCAGCACTGTCAAACTGGGAGCAGGTTCTGTATTTGACTGAACCTGAAACCTGGACTGCAGCTGCCATGTACCAGGCAACAAGGTTAGTCTACAGTTGTTTTGGGTGTGATTTTACATTAAGATAATTATCATTATATTTACACTGGATATCTCAGCATTGGTATAATACGTGTAAGGTAATACGTTGTGTTTTTGGTGTAGAATCTTCTCATCCAATCTGAAAGAGCGAATGGCCCAGCGTTTTTACAACTTGGTGCTGCTGCCCAGAATACGGGATGATATTGCAGAGTACAAGCGACTCAACTTTCATCTTTACAATGCGCTCAAGAAGGCCTTGTTCAAACCAGGGGCGTGGTTTAAAGGTGAGCCAGAAACTTACTATGTTAATGGGGAGAATTCAGACATTAGTCTTGCGTTCGTAAACTCATTGAATCTTTTCTGAATAAAGAGGCTACAGACAACAAATGGTGGTAAGTAATAAGTAGATAAATAATCAATCACCAATCAATAACCAATTGTGTAGTTTCATTTCACCATCTGCAGGTTTTCCAGTTTCCTCCCACTGTCCAAAGTCAGATGGACTGGGGATTGTAAATTGCCCTCATCTGTGAATGTGATTGATTGTCTGTATATCTGTGTCATGGGTATTTCCCGGCCTTCTGCCCAGTGTATGATAGGATAGATATTGACTTGATAGATATAAATATTTGACAGACAGTTACAAAATGGAAAATACAAGCTTTCTGGGCCTCAGTATTGAGGTTTCTAATTTTAGGTTTCTAATTTCAGTATTGAGTTCAGAAATTGTGTTCTGAGCTGGGACATTGGGACATTGAAAGAAGATTGGCCAGTGTCCAGAGGCTAATTTAACAGCATTGGTTCTGGTAGCACAGTAATTGAGGCGGTCAAATCAACTCCCATCTATCTAGAATTCATTTTGGCTAATGATTGTCATCAGTGAAAATTATTTCTCATTTTCCAGTCCAGTTTGTTCACAAATTGTCCGTCTCTCTGGGCTCTTTTCCCCAAACATCCTGTGGTCGATACGTCCCATAGTTTGAAAACTGCTAGTGTAAGACAACACCACTTAGTGGCAGTGTTGCTTATAAATACATGTGAATAAGGGAGCTGATTTACCAGTAGGGGTGTGCATTTTCCATTATTTTTGATTATTATGATTGATTTAATTCACAGAAGAAATTCAATATTTAACTAATGAAATTGATTGATGAAGCAAAGGAGTTAATTTTGAATGCATATTTCATATGATAGAGGCACTGTAGGCTCTGAAACAATACCTCAATGCTTTTACAAAAAATGCATGTCCTCCTATTAGGAGGTAGGGTTGTGTATAATGTGGAGCAATGTTAAAGCAAAATGAATAGAGCATAGAAGTAAACCTAATCAAAAGCCCACCACAGATTATCATTTCAGTTCTACAACTACACAGTGGTTGTGCAGTAACAATTGGTAAATTAATTTCTCAACACCCTTTTTGTTGAATGTAGGCTGTTAGTAGAAAATCAAACAGGCCTAGCTTATATTGAATCAGGTATTTTTTGTCAAATGTGCTTATGCATCACCTCTGGCTGATTATTCAGGTTTTCAATTTTCCTTTCTAACCCTCAGCAGTACAGTTGCACTTCATGTTATTTTTTGTTGTTGTTTTGTGATGGGACAATTTATTATGCAATCATTAGTCATAACAATGGATCTCTTTGTGCGTTGTTATGTGAACATTTTCAATAAAGTATCATTGATCTGATGTTTTGTGCTCCCTCTCTCACCTAGGCATACTGATCCCACTCTGTGAATCTGGGACATGCACTCTCAGGGAGGCCATCATCATCGGCAGCATACTCACAAAGTGCTCAATCCCTGTGCTGCACTCCAGGTAAGGGGGGAGGAGAGGAAGCCTTGCCTTTCGCTAACTCACTGTTAGATTTCAAATATCAGCAGTCGGTTAGATCTAATGTCTAGCCAGTTGTCCTTGAGGGCCTTTTATTGTGTAGTTCTGCAGAGAAGTAAAACCAATAGTTGTCATTTTCAGAAATAACTGCATGTTTGTTAATGCTTGGAAAGAAAGTGCAAGGGCTCCAAAATTTATCACATTCTTGTTTTTCAGTGCTGCGATGCTCAAATTGGCAGAGACGGAGTACAATGGCGCCAACAGCATCTTCCTGCGTCTCCTGCTTGACAAGAAATACGCCCTACCATTCCGTGTCCTGGATGCCTTGGTGGCTCACTTCCTGTCCTTCCGCAGTGAGAAACGTGTCCTTCCTGTGCTGTGGCATCAGAGTTTGCTTACTCTGGCCCAGCGCTACAAGGCCGACCTGGCCTCCGAACAGAAGGCCGCACTGCTGGAGCTGCTCAAGATACAAACACACCCTCAGATCTCTGCAGAGATTCGCCGCGAGCTACAAAACTCTGGGTCGCGGGATCTTGAAACCGCTGTGCCTGTTACAGTGGCTATGGACTGAGTATTTAGTCAAGTCAGGCACAATATTCTTCTTCTCTGATGCAAATGCTTATGGTTTCTTAAGCAGGCGAAAGGCTAGATGTTTCTTTTAAATCTGGCCTCCTTCATTATATGGATGCTCTCTGTCCAATTAAAGGGCAAAAGATTATAATGACTCTGACAGCCATCATTTTATTCTCCACTTGGATGAGATTGCATTTTCAAAAATGCAAATTAAAAAGTGATGAGGCCGCTGTAGTATGAAGCTCAGAACTGTTTTGATCCCACTAATGGAATGCAATGTTTGCTTTACAAATTGAGAATAATGATGTACAACAGGTATTTTGTATAAATTTGATTCAAGAGCAACGTTGTCTTTTTGAGGCAACACATAAGTATCTTGGATTAAAACAAAACTATGCTTCAGTTACAAAGGGCTCATGTGTTTCTATCCATTGTATGGTATTTAAGGTTTAATAGATCCACACACAAGATAAATAAAATTCATTTTGGTTTAAATTGTAATGCCTAATGTATTTGTCGCAGTGAGAGACGTGGATCAAAAACGTGCTAACATGATTGACAGGTACATAAGTCGACCTGTCAGTTGGACGTCAGGCCCGTCAGGGGACAGAGCTGGACAGTAACGTACGTCCGCAGGTTCATTTCTTTGACTTTGCCCACTTTTAGATTGTCCCGTTAATAGAGCAGGGCAATAAGGGTGAAAGTTGTCGAAATTTAAAAAGTCAGCCCCTCGGACCCCTGCAGAGCCCGTCACGGGTTTGCTGTATCATACACTGGTTTACAACACAGTAGTTACGGGAGCGTTAGCTAACCTGGTAGGTAACCTAGCTAGCTAACTCGAAGTCTAACATCACGTTGCCTGTGTTGCTGTTTCATGTTTAGTTGAAGGCTAAGTATTTGCATTTTCGCCGAAGGGTTGGGGTGCCAGAGTTACCCAAAAGCTCGGCTTCTACATAGTCAAATGGATTTGGTGTGTTGTGAAGATGGACAGCTTCAAAACGGATCCGACACAAGCGCCGGTGACACGGCTCATTTGGTGGCTCTTCGGGCCGGCTGTGACCCGGCCCTGACCGGCGACCACAGGGTCCTGTTCCACCTGACGGCCCTGGAGAAATCCAGCCGGCTCCTCCCCTACTTTGGGACAGTTCAGACAGACATCCAGCCATACATGAGGAGAATATTGGCAGTATGGATGTTGCAGGTATGCAAATTGGCCAAGTGGGATGCTTATGTTTGCCAGGCCCATGCTACTGTAAAGTTCACATAACATATGAAGTAAAACAGACCTGATCTCCGACAGGTGTGCGAGGAACAGAAATGTGAGGAAGAGGTGTTTCCACTGGCAGTAAATTACTTGGACTGTTACCTGAGCCGTTTTGCCACTGAAAAGGCCAACTTGCAACTTTTAGGAGCAGTTTGCATGTTCCTGGCCTCCAAACTGAGAGAGACTGTTCCACTGAGTGCCAGCAAGCTTTGTATCTACACAGACAACTCCACTTCAGTCTCAGACATCCTGGTAAATGTAACATTTCATTTATTTGAATTAGACACTAGATGGGATGATAGAGAAGTGCTAATGTTCACAAAGTGGAGTCTGGGGACCCCCAGGGGTTCCTGATGGGGTTTCAGGGGGTCTCCAGCAAAATGAGGAATAGTTGAATTTCACTCTTATTTAATTTGCTAGAAACCATCCCAAGTAGAAAATGTACAATAATAACTTCTCTAATCATAGCTTTGACTCTTTGACTGATTATTTAGTCCTAAATTTAAGACTCATTCAAATGACGTTAGTTAGGTCTAAGAAGTTTTTAGGAACCCCTGACGAGGAAGGTACCACCAGGTGGTCATACTCATTTTGAGTCTGACATCCAGATCTATGACTAGGCCTTATCACTTTTGTTAGAGGTCTGGTGAAATAGCCTATAGTCTAACAGGTTCTGTTGTATTCTATAATCTTGCTTGTTATGACTGGATAACATCTAAATCCACATGCTGACAAATGAGTTAAATATACACTATGTATATATGGGATTTTCATTTTGGATTTATTTAGAAGAATATGTGTGTGTTCCAGCAATGGGAGGTGGCAGTGGTGTCGAGGTTAAACTGGTGCCTGGCCTCTGTGATACCCTCTGACTTCCTGGAGCCAATTCTTCATGCCATACCCTTTGTTCACCCCCACCACCTCCAAAACATGCGCAGGCATGTTCACTCCTACATTGCCCTGGCAGCCATAGGTAAGCTACATAACATGGTAGGCTGCCAACATAAGTGAGAGTTTATCCAAACAACAAGTTTGAAGGCACCCAGAGAATAAAAACAATATGTTTCTAGAGTGGATGAACTGTTTTTTGTTTTTTTTCAACCTACAATTTTCTTGTGTTAATTGAGTCCCGTGGTCAGTTATAAGACCATTTTATCATTATAGTAATAGAAATCTTATGTCCCATGCAACTATAGCAGTGATAATGTTTTTCTTTCACTTGAAATTCTCACTGAAATTAAGTGACTTTCTACATGGTGAACAATGGGCACAAAGCAGCCATAACTTTGATTACGATGTGTCAGCAGTTCATTTCGGAGACAGGGAGCTGAGTTTGTGTAATCCTGTATTGTGTGCTTTGAAAGACCCACGTCCGTCTATTCAGCTGGCTGATTTCCCACGAATCTCCATGAGGTTGCCCGAGGCAACAAGTCACAGGGATACAGCCAGTTAGGACTTTTTAGACAGACTGTGGCATTGCAGCCTGTAAAATTTAGATATTTCCTGGCTCCAGACATTGTAATCCATTCAGGTGTTTGAGAAAGGATTGAATGGCTGACTTTTTGTCTCACCATCTTTTCTGCCTGAAGCAATTAGGCTAATGTGTCGGATTATCAGGTTTTGGGAAATGTCTGCTTTAAAGCACTTGCTTTTGTCTCTCAGGGTGTGTCTGTAATGGTGGCATTCCTTTAATTATGTTACATGTCACCTACCATTTAGCTCTTATTGACTTTCTCACAGTTAGTCTTGTCCTTAAGGTGAACTAGAAAATGGTGATAATTATCAAGTAACAAATATGTAGATAATTATAATCCTTTTGATTTTAAGTATACAAGTCATCTTTCTCTCTTATCCTCAGACTACAAGTTTTCAGTGTTCTTGCCCTCCACTGTTGCATGTGCCTGTGTGGGGGTTGCCATACACAGACTGAAGTTACTGGATGGTACCATCTCCACTGATTCAGTCATGAAGCTTTTGGCCAACCTTTTGGTCATTGATCTGGTAAGGGTAATGTTTAACTAGACACTTTCAGACATGGTAAAACCTTCATATCAGTGTATCTTTTGACTTTGCCCTGTTATCAGCATTGACTGGTATGTTTTTGATCTTTTTGGAGTATTACCAGGCACCCGCTTGAAATCCGCTCTCCAATATCAGTCAAGTAGTTGGAGATGGATCATAGCTTTCAAGAATCCTGAGTTTGAGAAATAGCAGTTCAAGATGCATCATCCTGGTTTGCTTAACTACTCCCTGAAAGTCAATCATGCTCTTCAGTGCATGTTTGGAAGGCCAAGCATGCTTTACTCAAACATGCACATAAAATATTGATAAGTTGCTTTTATATTGACCCTGAACAGAACTCTATCCGCCTCTGCTATGACCAGCTGGGGAGCGTGTTGGAGCTCAGCCTGCCCTCTTGCTTCCAGGCTGCTGGTGTTTGCAGATCAGGAGCACCCAGCCCACAGATCAGCTACACACCTGCTGAAATTCAGGATGTTGTATTGACACCTGTGACATTACCCCAGGCAAGCAAGCTCTCAGACTCCTCCCTGCCATGAATGGCTAGGGTACATTATGAATTAACTGCCATGAGAGACGGGAACGCTAAATACCAGGCAAAACTATTTGAGTGTCTATTCACAGAACAAAGACAAAGATAAATATGTTTCTTCACATGTTGATTTTTGGAGATCCGTCTGTGACAAGGCTCTGCGACATGTCCAAAGGTCCCACTGTTTGACGTAATGATTCTGAGTTCTTTGATATGTCTATGCTGTTGCTGCTCATGTTTTTTTGTACTTTTTAAAAAAGCATTTTGCAATAGGTTTGAGAGATATGAATCTGATGCTTGCTATCTAAGATATTTCAGGGATAGTTTTAACTTTTGTGATATTACCAGATGTATTGCACTTATCCTGATAACAATGTTTGCACATTTTAAATGTAATATTTCAATTAATATGCAATAATAAAATGGCATTTTCCATTTCTCTTGATTTCATTCCAAAACTAATAGTTAGCTTTATAGACATCCTCTGAACACTCTGGACTTTATTCCTGATTTCAACATTGTATTGCATTCCCCAACGATTATAAATCAATACTCCAAAACAACTACTACCATAAAACATTTGTAACTAGGTCACAGTCAATTTTTTAAATTTTTTTTTTTTTTATTGATTTCCTCATCCAGGTCAGATCAGCTCGGCAGAGCACACAGTAATGCAAAAGATAAGCCAGTAAGTTTGGCAAACATGATTCTTGTTGCTCTCAAAGAAGAAAAAAAACACATCTTTGAACCTGCATATTTACTATTTCTGGGACATGTTATATGTTACATGTGTGTGAGATGAACAATGTAAATCTGTAAAGATAGGAAACATTTGACAAAAGCTTAACCTTGATGGCAAAATGCACAATGCATATTATGTTTAATTACACATAAAAAAATTAAACAAATGCCACCGTAGACCCGTCTTCTCTTAAGATGACTGTATTTCTTTTATCTGTACCACACTGAATCAATAATGAATGATATTGCCTCAGCCAGCGGTGACAATGACTATAGCTCAGTCTTCAATACTATCCCTTAGTTTCCACAAGGTAGAACTTAAAGATGTAAAAACTTTAAGAACTTCCAGTTGAAATTAGGACATTTCCTAGCTTATATTAAGGCACATACTGGCTTTAAATTCCTGTTGCTCTTCAGGGTATACCTCCCCAAAAAAGTAATTAAATACAAAAAAAAAAAAAATGACATTCCTTACATTACAATTGAATAACAGCATGATTTTGCACCTTCTGGGAATTGTCTTGTGCGTTTTATTTTATTACATGAAATCAATATTCAAGGCTGATAAGTGGATTGCATGGTTATCAGGTTCCGATGGTCTGATAAAGTGCTATTCCAGGCACTGGCTTGACATTAAAAATGCAATGCCAAGGCACCAATCCAGTAAATTTGCACTAATCCTAACACTTAGAATGAAATATCTATCACTATATGTAAATTAAAACATAATATGCCTTTCTCTGACCACCTGTTGTTTTAATTAAAATGGAAAGTGAAACACACCTGAGCGCCGTGTCTGATCTTCTACAGCAGACTGGCTGAAAGGTTACACATTAACTGGCCACCACATTGTACTTGGCTTAGTTGGTTGGAACTCATTCAGATAACGACTTTTCAATGTTATGCAACTTGTAACCTTCCAAAACTATGAACCAATTTCATGAGCTAACCCTAACCCTAAATTTCCTGTAAAATTGCCAACTGCATAGAGACTACGGCCATCTGAGCATGTGTACCAGTGTAGGCCTGGCAGCACAGGCAGGTTCTACAGGTTTCTCTTGTTATGAGCCAGTGTATGACAAATATCATTCAAGTCATTTTCTCATCTTATTATTGCAAGTCATCTCAAGAGGAAAAAAAACAAAACAAAACAAAACGAAAAGTTCTTTGACAGATCAAGTCCATGTTGCATACAAATATCCTCTTGGCACTTTGCTACCATTTTAAAAAATAATAATAAAAAAAAAAAAAAACAGCGTTAGATAATATCAAATTTACTCTTTGGTATTGATGAAATGTACCATTTCCCCATATCCTAAAATGCAGTAAAAGCAGTAGTATACATTAAAAGGGAGAACCCGCCCTAAAACTGAACTCATGTTATTCCAATTATCTTGGACACAATATTTGAACATATGAAACTATCCCATAGCTAGAATCTAAAGAGTCAGTAATCGGACTATAAACACTTTCTCAAAACGTTCTGTTGACAATAAATGAGAGACTGACTTTGTGGATTCAGTTAAGTGATTTTGTGGATTTCACAACTAAATCTGCTTTATTTCACAATAGTGCTAACCATTCTAAATCAAACATACGACCAGATATCAGCTCCGGGGCCTGTCACATTGTCCACATAGTCAGTCTCCTAATCACTGTCAATGGCGCAGTTCTAAAAACTGTTGCTTGATGACATCGCAGACCAGTGCTTTGGTTTTAGGGTGGAATTTTGCACCGATTATGAAATTTTGAGAGCAAGCCTGACAATGTCACCTTTCTTCTGAGAATCTTTGAAATGGACATTTCAACTGCAGTCAATAATTGTCCAACACTCTGTCATCTGGTGATTCTTAGCCTGTTATCAATCAACAAGCGATCTAATAATATCATGATTGAGAATTGTTTATTAATCACCACCTAAACTAGAAATCTGATGTGAAATAAAAACTCTTTCCCCTTTTTGGTACTGTACAATTCCTGAAGTTAGCCAAAACGATTATCACCTACTACAACGTGCTATTCATTTCACATACTGCACTTTGGCTATGTGTATGTTCAGCCTCGTTGCTACAGTCATTAAAGAATTCTTTACTCAGTGTCCATTGCTGGTCTTCAGCTTGCTGCAGCCCCTCTTATTACCATGGCCTGCTTGTAAGCCTCCGTTACATTCTCACAGTCTGTGATAGAAAAAGCACTGTCAGCGACTCCGGACTGGTAGCAGTTCCAGGGCCTCAGCAAACCTTCCCCAAGAATCCTGTCTTCTTTGATGTCCAGGAGGTTGTCAGCAGACACACATCCCCTCATGCTACCTTTGGCTGGTTGATCCAACTGCGCTGGAGGTCCCACGCGGTCTGGTAGATCCAGCTGATCAAAGGATTCTGAAGAGAGAATACTGTCCTCGCTGATGGCCCCACTTGGCCTTGCCCTGGCGCCCCCTCGGGGTAACGACGCTGCCAGCTGGTCGAGAGATCCAAACTCCTGCAACCCACCAGAGGAGAACTTTCCATTGCGCTTTAGGATGCCTTTCCTACGGGGTGGTGCTGAGGGGCACTCGTTAACCTGTGGTATCCAGGCAGAGTCACTGGTCTCTGGGGAGGAGGAGTAGTACCCTGACTCTTGTTCTGTGGGCTTCTTTAGGATACCCTTGCGAGGCAGCAATGCAGCTGAAGGGGCATTGGCTGATGTAGACGAGCCAAACGTTCTCTGTGGCTCCACTGCAGCTATAGTTGGGGTTTCACTGGTCACTTTCTGTTTCAGACTGCTGCGTCTCTTGAGAATGCCCTTAGAGGGGCGAGTGTCAGTGGTCCCTTCATGAATGGTCTGGGAGACATTGTTCTCTTTTCGTGACCTCCGCAGCGAACGCTGCCGCACTACATCCCCTCCACCACCTTGTGACCGGAGCAGGCAGCGCATCTTGGAGCCGTTCTCCAGTAAAGGCCTGGATGTACGGCGCAGCCAACCAGCAACACTGGCAAGCCCACCAGGATGTTGTGTGGATGGAGAAGCTGGTGAAACGGTCTGCTCTACTGGAGCCGTCTTACCTTCAGCCAGTAATGGCTGCTGGTAACCCCAATTGAGCCACCAGTGTCCTGCTATCTCCTCTATTGTGGCTCTGCGCTCAGGATTCACCATCAGCATCCAGCGAATAAGCCCACATGCATCTGATATAGAGAAAGAAAAAAATAAAGTTAATTATGGTGCTCAGCAAGGGCAAGTCAAGACATCACCATAAAATACACTGCAAAACAAAGTACATCAACTAAAGTAACATTTCAGTTCCAAGAGAAGCCGAGCTGAAAGACTCACCTGAGGGATTGTTAGGTTTGCGGTAGTTTCCAGTGCTTATCTGCTGGACTAACTTTTTGTGGTTGTTCCCATCAAATGGCATAGCGCCATGAACCAGGGTGTATAGTAGCACTCCAAGGGACCAGGTGTCCACCTCTGGCCCCCTGTAAGGCCGGCCATTGACAATCTCTGGGGAAGCATACAGAGGGCTGCCGCAGAAGGTTTGAAGGTACTCGTCACCATGGTAAAGATTTGACAGGCCAAAATCTGCAATCTGCAAAAATAAAGAATAGAGTTCAAGCTGACCCATGTCTGATCTTTTACAGCATTGTCAAATTAACTGCGAATAGCTCCGAAGTGTTTTCCGTCTGTATCATTATTTTTTGTATCTTTTGTCACTTTCAATATAAAAGATTTCACAGCAAATCACCTTTTCCTCCACAAAATCTTATGCAAGTAGCAATAAAATCCTGTCATACATTACAGGACTTGATTTAAACATCTAAATTCCTTTATAATACATTACTAATACCCAACACCTCCTTTATAATCCCTTGTATTGTTTGAGTAACAAGTATTATGACAGTCCACCCTAACCCAATAAATAAAAAAAATACCATAAAAATAAATGACCATGAACCTTGTGTGTGAATGGTACAGGTGTATAAATGCCATTTTCTTTGGGTGTTGGATCACAGGTGTCCTTTATGCCTACCTTAACATTACCACTGCCATCTAGTAAAATATTCTCCAGTTTCAGGTCCCGATGCACTATTCCATTCTAGGAGAAAAAGATAATCAAAGTTATTTGCATAACCGTATTTTTGTACAATGATAAATTCACCACCCAGGCCATTCAATATCAGTTACTGGAAGTTGTCCACATAATATGAAAGGATTCGCCTTTACTGGGTCAGAACAAATTCTTTTCCGAGAGAAGATTTTTCTGGTACGTCAGCTATGCTCTATTGTCCTCTACTCTGTAGGGGGGCATGCCTTTGGCTGGAGCAGGAGTTTGAATTGGGTTTGCCTTCCAAAATGCAGGTCAACTACTTCTTACTTATATGCCTGTTGCTAGCACTTGTTGTAGCAACTGACCCATTATGTTATTCATTATTTACATGTAGGCATTAAAAAAGTATAAGAAAAAATTAAGAAAAGTTTAGATGATCTTTTCCTGCTTTCAACATGGATACTGAAATATTTATTTAAGAACACATCAGCAATCAAAAAGTAAAGAAAACTGACAGACGGTTAGCAGAGTCAACACGGCAATCCACTCTGCAAATATTGTCCAGAGCACATTTATGATGATTGCACTGTACTGTGCTGAACAGCCACACAATATAATATTACACAGTGTGCTACAGACTTGCATCGTTACAGTTCTAGTCTACAGAACAACTGATTTGTGTGTGTGTGTGTGCAGAGCCCTTCTGTTCCATCACACCCTCATTAGAGTGTGAGACCATGCGTGTGTGTGTGTGTGCTGGGACCACTGGCCTTTAGCCCTGACGCTGGCTCTCCACAGACCAACTGTTCATTTCACCCTGCATCGTTCTCACAGCCGCCCGGTTCACAATGGCAGGCTGACAGTGAAGAATGCCCATTATGTAACTTTGGGGGTGCCAGTGCCCTGGAAAAAGGCTGATGAGCTGAACAGTTAGTGTGCGCTGAGCTCTGCGTCATTGGGTTTGGTGTGGTGGCCATGGGTGAAGATTTGACAGATTTTCACACCATGTATATATTCTACTGTAGTCATAACTTCAGTTTGTATTCATTTTCTATGATACACAAATAATCTTAAACATTTTTTTTTTTAAACAGTTTTATATGCCTTGTAAGAAAGGCTTGCACCTTGACATGATGAGGGGAAGAAGAAAACTGCCTTACCTGATGGCAGTAATGCACAGCTGATACAATCTGTCTGAAGAAGTGTCTGGCCTCCCGCTCAGAGATGTTCTGCTTGTCACAGATGTAGTCATATAGGTCTCCCCGGCTGGCATACTCCATCACTATCACAATCTTGTCCTTGTTTTCAAACACTGCAAGACCACACATACAGTAGAACCTCTTTTATCCAAAGTTCAGACTTTGAAACCCAACCAGTCTACCGAACGGTAATACACAGCAAAACCTGCTGGAACATGAAAATGACTTCAATAGATCATGCATAATTGTTGTTTAAGCAATTTAAAGGCCAATTTCTGCACAAACATTTAAAACAGCATATTGGATTGTGCAGCCTTTTATAGTACTTACACATAAATGTTAAATGTTGGGAATAAGCATTGGTGTGGATTTAAAACATATTTCAGAGTTCTATAACTTAATTATCCTGTACAACCTCCATTCCCAAGGGATTAGAATAAAGAAGGCTCCACTGTACATATAATATACATGTAATGTACACAGACAGGCATGCAGAGAATGGTTGCACTGAGGTAGAGACCTCAAAAGGACAACCATCTAGGCAGGCATGAGGCACACTGGAGCACGAGGCTCTGTACATTATCCCGCAGCAGTGACGGGGTACGTCAGGGCATCGCTGCTTATGTAACCTCGCATCAGTCTTCCAACACAAAGACTTGCGTGACCAAACTCTGAATGCCTCTTCAAACAGAGATTGATTCAGAGACGTCTTTTTCCAGGTGTCACGTTTCATTCCGCATGCAACTTGGAGATCTCATTCACTTCTCCCAAAAACTGATGCTGTGCTCCAAAAAAAAAGGAAAAACACAAATACAATAATTTGATTTTGTATATCGTACCTTCATATATGGTGATGATGTGCGGGTGACTGAGTGAAGACATGATCTCAATTTCTCTACGAATATGAACCAGGTCCTGCTCATCCTTTATCTTCTCCTTTCTGATGGACTTTATGGCAACCTTAAGAGAAAAGCATTTGACTTTGAAATGTACTTTCAATTGCAGCAATAATTTAAAAAACAAACAGTGATTGAACTAACTCGATTCCAGGCACTAACTGATAATATAATACAGCTTTACGGTTATAGAAGAGTCAAACAGTTGTTTCAACGACAAACAACATATTGAACACAATGGTCACCAGCTGGCTCAAGACTAATAACTTATTGTAGCAATGGTTAAACCCTCAGTAAAATTAATATATTGATGTCACAATATAATGGCAATGGAACAAGGTTAGGTCTCTTTATTTAGTTTAAACATATATATCTGTCCCAAGAAATTCCTTTCATCCTGGGGTGGTCCTGTTGTGAGAAGGACAATAGACCGTGAACTGAAAACACCACAGCGTTGTTTGTAACAAGGCAGTAGGGGCGGGGGGTCATGTATTGTCTGCGGTTATAAAATCCATTGTCTGGCGTTATGTCAGTGAGGCCCCCAGAATAAGAAAATTTAAATGAAAAGTATGTGCAGGGGTCTGTATTCGTAAGCCTATTTTGGCAGACTGGATACACATTTGTATGTTGCGCTTGTCAATTTGAAGCTCAGATGCCTGGGATTCCTCTTTGCCCCCCAGAGTGAGTCATCAATCCACCCCAAGGTTGAGAGGTGTCATGAGGCACCAGATGGCAGTTCTGGTATTGGTGGTGGGGTGTCCTTGCTTCCTCTCATTTATGACCCTCAAAACTACAGACATGAGGAATGAGTAATCTACCGACTTGTCAGATCAGATCAGCGTCAACACACAACTGTCGTTTCTACTGAGTCACTGTCTGGAGTAGATGCTCCTCCAGTATTATCATCACATAGGCCTCCTTCCTGAGTCTGGGAACGGAGGTGGTTTCCTGCTTTTGTTGTCATAGCTGTCAGACAGCCACTCATGATGAGTTAACACCGCTGTGAAGTTATCTGTGGGTGTTTGTTTCTTATTGTAGGTCTGTTCGACTGCAATACTCAAACTGAAACCATTTTTTCACTGCAAAACACAGAATTGATGACCAAGTACTTCAACCAATTCACAGTAGATTACTGAAACCAAGTGGCGTTTGATACTGTGCGAGGGGAAATAGTCAAACACTGATCTGGGTGTCCTGATGAATCAGCGAACTAAAGCACATACTTGTGATGTTGTCAGTTTGAGATCAGCACAATATTGATCCATGTTGAAGCCCCCCCCCCCACCTACATAAAAAGACTACGTAATCAAACTCAGAGAATGGCAACAGCAACACTAGTGCCATCCGCACGCAAGATGAAGCCATCCTTTGTGTCGTGTCACTCCCCGTGTCAAGTTACATATCTTTGCCCATTGTGCTGTGAAGACTGAGGTAGGAACAAAAGCATTTGAATGTACTCTAAATATATCTGCCGTTTCAGTTTCCTGCTAACTATCATTAAATCATGCCCATTTAGTGTGGATTCAAACAATAAATCTGAGCTGAACATAGACAGCTTAACCTGGGGCTGAGGCATGCAGACAGGGCTGAACATGTACAGTATCTGAGCTCTTATCTTTACTGTAGTTGTCGGGGAGAGAAATCCCAAACTGTTACTTCCTTGAGTTTTCATTATAAACGTCATCTTTTAACAAAGTACGTTTGTAATAAAAAAATAAAACCAAGATGACATGACAGTTGGGACACACTTGTGGACAAGGGAGTTAAATACTGGGAAAAGTATATAAAATGTAGGTCCTATGTTTTTTTTTATGAGTTTTTTAAGTTGTATAGTAAATGAATGAATAGTAAAAATGCATTTACATTCTAGGTATAATTTTTGTTAGATCATTATCCTAAAAATGAGGCCTACATTTCATGATGGTCTTGTGCGTTGGGTTATGGAAACAAAAAACCTTTCAGTTTATCACAATGTAAACTGTTTGTACTGATTTCCAATAATGGATGGCTCCATCCATGATGATGTTAAATACAAACTGATATTTTTTTGTTGAAAAGATTCAATCATCTGAAACACGCCTCTGACCGTCACAGGTGTAGACATTTATACAGAGACTGTTCAGTTTATTTTCAATACCTCCCTTTCCTTTTAGATCATAGGAAATTGGAATCCACCTAGAAGAGTAGTGGCAACTTCCCCTTACCTCACCAGAAAGGTAAATTCCCGTGTCTAAAAGTCCATCATGGGACAAATTCCCCAAATTCTTTCCAAGGACGAAACTGGGGGATAGGCTATACCTTATCTCATTAAAATCGAATAATGCCACTAGGAGACAATTATGTAAAACTTCATGAGTGTTTAGGTATTGCTTTTATAGTCCAACTCATCTTTCTCTTCATTTTAATACACCACAAAGAATCTGTTAAGCCCCAGACACAGGGACATCTCTGAACCGCCTGTCCAATAACTGATGTCAGGATATGACAGTACATGCACCGTTTTAAATTACTTTAATTAAGTTTGCCCAGTAGTTCTCAATAAGCACCATTGTCTCAGCACAGGACCAAGACTAGGTACAGGTGCAAACGTCAGACCTGCCAAACATAACGAAAAGTAGCATTATCCACATTTTGTCACCAATAAAGATACTGAGAATACATTTAAGCTTAAGCATTACCTATGCGGTCTAACTCACAGGACAACATAAAACAGCCTGGCTACTCAGTGATCTGACCATCTGAAATTCAGACTGGACGCTGTGTTCAAAATCCAATAGGTCAAATAAGAGCATCCCCACCCCCCAGACACACACACACACACACACACACACACACACACACACACTAAACTCTTGGGCAAACATAAGTTGATTAGTCAACTGCCAATCATTTGTTGACCTTTTACTAGTAGACCATAGGCTACACACTTTACTTTTACCATTTCTTTATGTTTTTCCAATTTAGTAATATAACTCACAACTCTTAAAAAGGAACAATCTGCTGAAGCCACTGGCCTACAGTAGATGTCTGCCATATGTTTTGCCAAGCAGTAGACACATTTTGATTGGTCAATAGATTGTTCTATATACCTATACTTTTCTGTGGATTTTATTTTATTTCTTTAAATAAAAATCCAAATGTAGGCTACCTGTGTACACAGACAGTCCTAACAATAGCACGGAATCTCCAAACAACAGGTGGCCAGCAGGACAGTACAGCAGGCCTACAGACCTAATACTGCAGATGTGGGCATCACTGATCAAATGCATTACACCGCTTACACTGCAAACAATCCCCAAATAAAAAGTGAATATTAAAAGCCTTACCAGTCTGCCGGATCTTTCCTTTGCTTTCTTCACTTTCCCATAAGTTCCTTTCCCGAGGGTCTCCAGAAAGTCGTACCTGTGCTTCAGGTTGTGTTTGTGGTGATGCCTTTTCACGGCTTGCTTTTTCGCAGGCAGCTGGGACGCAGGTTTCCCCAAATGACCGTTTTCCCCGGGTAAAACTTCCCCGACAGGCGGCCTATAACCTGACGAGAGTCCGGCATTATTTGAACCATCCATTCTAATGCAAGTAGTTTTTTTATTTTTTGCTTATTCTCGGACGAAGGCAGTGTTGTTGAACCACATTCCTTCGTGTTGAGCCCTCCGGTTGTTATTCTTGGTGCGAGTTGTTCCTGCTTTCAAGGTGTTGAGGTTAGAAATTTGAAACCGCTGAAAAAATAAACATGAACCGAGCCTCCACCGCCGATTTCAGAAAGCTTATTTACTGCGGCCGACGAACTAGCGTTGAGGACAGACAATAAAACCCAATTTATACCCCAGGATGCGCCTTTCGTATTCGTTGTGTACTGAAACCTGCCGCTATCAGTGCCACAGACACGAACCTATGAGACGAACCAGCATGCACCGAGAAACACGTCAAATAGCTGAGGGGCGTTTTAGGAGCGCGGAGTGACGTTTGATTTATACCCCGGGAGGTGCCGTTCTAAGGTTCCTGGGTCTACAATTCAATTTATTTGTAAACCCTGCATTAGTACTATAAAAAGTGCATTATTAGTAGAAGTAGTAGTAATATAAGTAGTAGTAGCAGTAGAAGTAGTAGTAGAAGTAATGGCAGTAGCAGTAGACAATAGCCTACTAGTAGTAGGCCAATACAATGTAAGTCACAGCCAGTAACTGTTCTGCAGAGGGAGATACAACGAGCGCACAAAAAACACAAGGGGGCGGGACAAAGGCTGAACTTTGATAGTGTCACAGGTGTTTTTACTTCTGTTTTCAATCTAAATAATCTACTTTAATGTATAAAAACCCTTTGTGCTCCGTTGTTTCAAGGCCAAATCACTGCTGTGTGGAGGTCTAAACTGAAGTATTAATCCTATCCAAAGAAGTCTTAACCGCAGAAATCTTATTAATATATAAATTAGCAAATCATCCGGGCACTGTGGCCAATAATATTTCCTCATCATGCGTTTTATCGAACGTCCTGTAATTGTTGAAATAGGTTATTTTCCACTTGTAAACCACGTATGGAAAAAATGAGTTGAATAATCCCGTGCATCTTTTTCTTACACATCTACTTCTATCTGATTAAGTAATAAAGAGTGGAGGTAACTTGCATGCTTTGACTGTCATTCCCCTTGAAAGCTGTTTCAGGACAGCAGTGTGAGTGTGCTGCAAAAATAGTTTGGGTTTGTGGATGACTGAACTTTTGAATTCCACTTTCCCAGAGATGTACTATCTTATCTTATCTTATTTTATGTGCAATCTTTATCAACATTTCAAAATCTGGGTCCACTTGACCAAGAGTGAAGTTGGCCTAGATGTACGACTTTATTCGGTCAACTTGACCTAAGTACTGTATATCTCTAGGGAACTGGGAGAAGTATTGTATTTGCTTGTGTAAGGCACGGGCAAGGGGTAGGACAAGTTATTGGGTATGTCATTACCTCTGTGCGCCACTAGAGACCAGCATACAGTCAACAGTTTCTTGAAATTGAGTTGTTTGAGTTGGACTGAGTTGGTTTCACTTAAAGAAAACCTGGCAAAGCCATGATTCTTTTGATTAGCTAGTCAGGACATGTCCTGCAGGATGGCCAGACATCCCCGTTTTTCAGGAACATCCAGTGTTGGTGCCGTGTTCCCAGCTGACACTGTCCCCATAATATTCACAGATTTCCCTTAAACAATCTGAGCAACATTTTGACTTGAATCCAATTGGCTGCTCTGTAACAACAAACATCTCATTTCGATCTTAATTGACCTCATACCACAACACGAACATACCCATTGTGTTTGCTTTTTGGTTTAGAGTGCCAGTGTTTATTCATTTGTTCAGGAGGCATGCAGAGGAACACTCCGTGTGCACAAATTAGACAATGAAAGTGGTGCTTTTGGAGCGAAAAATGTCCCCTCATTTGGTCCACAAAACCATGTCACAGGGCAGCTGAATGAAATGCACAATGTGGAAGAGTAGTACGTATTTCTGATCAAGTCTGAAAGAGCTAATTCCAGAAAAAACAAGCTTTATTATCATAAAAACCTGAATGTAGGCAGGGGAAATGAATCCTATCCGCACAATGCTAAAAAAAAAAGAAAAAAAAAGTACCTTACGTTTATTCGCAGTCAAGCTCATCACAAAGATTTGTCTCTAATGACTTCATAAATGTCAAGTGCACTTTACTATTGCCTATAGCCATTAGGCCACTTAAAAGGTGTTGTTTATGTAATTTATATCTCTGCCACAAGATGGAGCTCATCAGCACTTTGACCCAAATCTGGTATACTTATAATTGATTTTCTCCCTCAAATGAATATATGTATAATATCTGTATTGTGTTTTCTCATTTTCATCTAACAAAAAGTATGTCATGTAGGCTGATATTTGTTATGGAATGTATATTATTCTAAAGGAGGAGGTACAGAAATACATATCTCTTTACTTGAGTATTATACTGGACAAAGACTCCACATGGTAGGCAACATTAATATTTACATACGAGAAGATGTATATAACCGACAATATTATGTTAAAATTAACAAATGTCTTTTATGCTTGGGGTCAAACCCCAGCAATTTGAGATTTTTCATATTTCTTTTTTCATACCTGTAACCTGAACCAGTCATAAATCCCTCTATTTTGCGCTTGGTTTCACTGGAATAGGACACAAGTAGTGACATTGTATTTGGAAACACAGAGTGCAGTGTGATGTACCCAAAACAGTAGAAAATAAAGTATCATCCAGCTGCAGACGCGGAAATGGCCCTGGTGTGTCGGAAATGCCACCGACACACCAGGGACATGAGATGCGATAACGATGCTACAGGAAGATGGGATAATAATGCTGCATTCCACTGGAAGTCGGGTTTAAATGCGTTCCAGTGAGTCTTCTCGGGAATACATGGAAGCAGCACTCATTTCACCCATTAACGTAGCTATCTGACAGCTCAAAAATTGATGCTGTGACGTCAGGTGTGTTTATGTCTGAGAACTCGGGCGGAATGAATCTTGCCCGAATCCCCGACTGGGAACTCCGACTTGAACCACCGTTCTGTTGCACTTTTCCGTGTTAGAAGTCGTTTTTTTTCGAGTACAATGGAATGCAGCATTGCTTGATTATTTTTACTGTATAATTTATTCAATGACACGCACAATTATATTTATGCACTAAGTCAAATAAAGCACATTAATTTGTAAAACAGCCATTTGGAGTAATTGTTCTACTGTTTTTGGCCACTTGATTAGTCTCAAGTACTATTATTATTATTGCTATAATTATTGGTAGTAGTATTACGATTACTGTGATTAATATTACTATTTTCACTATTGATATTTATCAAGACTAGTGTACATAATGTATTATTATTATCATCACCACTGTACATGCACTGTGATGACCCTCCCACTCTCCTGGCTCTGCATCTTGCAGGAGCCTGGTGGGTGGAGTCATCATCAGAGCTGATGGAGTGCACCTGGGCCCGATGAACTCCTTGGACTTAAGAAGGCCTCGGACTATCAGTGTCTCTCTCCCTCCTCACCTATGCACACCTTTTGTTCTGTTCTTTTGGTTTGATGTAGTTTGTGTTTGTTTACCCCTTAGTTTTAGTTAATAAATCAGTGTTTTAACTTTTACTTTGGCAGATAGCTCCCTCATTGTTACTCCCTTGAGCCGGGTTGTACCAGCACATACATTGTACATACAACTACTTTTACGTTGTACTATTATACTGAATATTCTGTATACATTTATGGTACTTCAATCCATCACTCATTGTTATTGTGTTCGCACTATAAGGGCCAATAAAGAGCTATCTATTCATCATGAACTCCAAATAGAAAACACTACTTTCACCAATTAAAAAAAACAGGTATGAAAATGATGGCAATAGTCTACGGGTCTGCAGCTGATGATACAGGAGATGTTACAGGAGTAAAATGCTCCAAAGGGAGAGGGAGAATTCCGCCTTCATCAGCCTACATTTCCCAGATTGCAGTTCGCAATACCGACCCCGCCTTCTTCCCTCCCTGAGTTGATTCTTGTCGAGTTTCTCTTTGCAGTGATTTGATTGCTTGTCTGTATGTGATTTGGCTCGGACAGACCTCGCCCCGCATCATCACCGTCCTCCTCATCGTCATTAAAAAAAACAACAACATTCAGCTTCAATTTTGTTGACGTCGGTCGGCGGTGTTGAAGATGTCTGCTAGCTTCCTTGGGCCAGAGCCAGTTTAGGAATACATCTTCCCACGGAACCTCAAGAAAACACCAACGTTTTGTTGTGAACAGGCCGCTGTCATTCAGAGGCAACGGACTAAAGTTCGCCTCCTCTTTACATTCAGCTGTATGGCTGTAAAGCTATGTCCGGGACTGTTTACGTGAGTTGAAAGGGCATGTCTGTGTGCCAGGCCAAGGCGAGGACCGGAGATGCCTACTGGCTAGTAACGCTACTTGGACCGTAGCTAGGAAGCAGGAATCAGATTAGCACATTTGCCATAAACAAAACATTGACGTTTGACTTTTGGCATTGTTTGTTTTTCAAGGCGCTCATTTGGGTTGCAGTCAGTCACACAGTCGAGGTTAAATTAGCTAACTAGTCGAGGCAGCTAGTAGAAGATGGCTAAATAGCAGTAACATTGCTAGCTAATTGTCAAAATCTTGCCTTGAGTCAACACTAGTCTCGCGCTCAAGGCTATGGCACGATGTTAGCTGTGCTACTCAGCTTTCCATCACAACAATAAAAGCCTTAATGCCTTTATTCATTGACACTAGCGACTGTAGGGACGCTGACTGTCCAACACTAATGCTAAAGAAATCGATGGTGGGACTACGAGCGAAGGCGTTTATTTTTTAGTTGGTTATCTAACAGCCTCGCTGTATGATGGACAAACACAACGCTAACTGTTAACTAGCACGTATAGATATGACCACAGAGCAGTTGATTCATTGAATTGTCTTTGAGCATCTCTCAGCCAAGACTTAATTTGAGTGTTGTAAGAATCGGTACCTGCCTTGCAGTAGTACCCTTGCAAATCGGAGCAGGAGTCGACAGCAGTTCAACTATTGATCATGGAGGGAAGTTTACAGAAAACGACTCCTTTAGCTCGAGAGCTAACACGGATATTTAACAGCTTCAACAAGCACTCCATACAACTGAAAAAGAACCTGAAAGAGACTAATGCATTCTTCCGGGAAATAAGACAAAATTATAGCAATGCTTGTGCATCAGCCATAAGCTCGGATGCAGCTTCTCTGGAGGCAGGTAAGTTTAAGCACCTGCAACAGCAACATGTGACCATAACTGTAGTGTGTTCAGTGCACCCACAACTTGAAGTCTATTTAACAAAATCAAGACGTTCTCGAAAAAAAATTACAGCCACATCCCCGTGATTTCAAGTATTTTATATTAAAGTATCATTTGGGAAAACGAAAAATTATTTCGGGTGGTTCTCTAACAGGAAGAAGTAACAATAAGCTGCTGCTGCCAAGTGATTTCTCGTCCAACACGTCGACTGGAAAAATGTATTAATTAGGGTTGGGGAAAACGAAAGAGATTAAGGTCCTTCTCAAAAGCATGAGCAGGCTAAGTGCACCAAATATGTTGAGATTTATGCACATGAACAGTGAGAGCACCTCGCTAGTTGGCTGAAAGCCTGGGGTGTCAGGCATTCTCCTTTTATGCATTAATTGTGTGTGTGTGTGTGTGTGTGTGTGTGTGTGTGTGTGTGTGTGTGTGTGTGTCACTGAGAGGAGTTGGTTAGTTATAGTAAAAAAAAAAAATTCCTTTAGGCTTAGTACAGGTTTAGAAATTTGGCCCAGTTGTCCAGATAACTGGTAGGCCATGGAAACATTACTGTATCTTTTAGGGCCAACTTCAAAAGGATCTTACTATCCACTGTGTGATCTTGGATACCATCGTGTCACATCGTTGCATTACAACTACTTCCACAGAAGAATGTTTTAAAAAACGTTCAGTCATTGCTACATCTACTCTAACATTTCATGGGAATAGTATACCCTTTTTCACACCATACTGTTAAGGTACTTATCTCTGTGAAAATGGATTAAGCACACAGGATGACATTCCTGGTTACAGTGGTGTTATGCTGCTGAAATTGCAATGATTCACATCTACAGTGGTAGCTTAGGCTACTGAAGCTTGTATCCTGTGCAAAGAGTAGGCCAAAATATTTTTTCCAATGTTGAATGAACAATGTTAAGCCTAAGATTAGTCATAATCTATCAGAAACAGGACCATAATGCTACCTTTCATGGGTAAAGCCAAATGCATGTCATCACCTACTAACTAGATTCATCATTCAAATGTCTTGGTCAGACTTATTTGTCTGTACAAAAATGCATAATAGCACATGATGCAGTGGGATCTTAAAAGAATCCTTGATGTATAATTTAGGTAGAGGCTATACATAGATCTACAAGCACAACCTGCAAAAACTGAGGCTGTTTAGCATTGTCTATCCACTGGACGTAGGTCATGCAGTCAAATGCTCAGCACAGGTCGGTCTGAAATGTAGGCTTTAATGTATCATGTTAGGTACAGTCCAGTGGTAATGCCAGATTAGACTTAGTAAAACCTGGTGGATACGAGAGAGAAATGTGATTGGATGTTAAATGTAGAGTAGGCCATTGCGGGCCTCTGTTCTTTGTCTGTTGTATAACTGTTTTGGACTGTGACTCAGCATCATTGAGGATTATGTCTGTTACCCTCAAATAATCAGGGTGAAATGGTTCTTCTGTATGTACTCCAAGTCTCAGGGTTGGATCAGGAAATGGCGCGAGGAAAGATCTACTATCAAAATCTACTTTAATATCTCCCCCACCTCACTATCACAAGAGTGATCTATATCCTGAAAATAAGGCTCAGAGAAAGAATTCTTTAAAAGTTGATCATTACAGGAGCGAGTAGGGTTGCTTAAGACTATCTGTTAGAGTGGTAGAGCATCTTTAGTTGTAATACCTAGATAACTGTGTTCTGTTCCCAATCCACTGTTCAACATATCACTGTTTTTCTCCTGTCTGTTTCCCCTAGGCCAGCTCAGCTGCATCTCTTTCCCCAGCCATGAGGAAGAGTTCCTGCGCAACACCGTGGGCGCTGCCCCTTACATCCTGGTGCTGGGCCAGGACTGTGCTGCCCGCTACCAGCTGCTCAATTGCCTTCTGGGGGAGAGACTGCTACCACTGGGCCCCGAGGCTGGGGAGGCTTGTGAAGGGGTCCAGGGCACTGTCTGTAAGAGGAGGAAGTTGTGTTTCACCCATGGGAGACAGACGCGGCTCAGCCTGGCGCTGCCTGGCCAGTATGAGCTGGTACACCAGCTGGCGGCGAACTGCGGCCGCTGGGACACGGTGCCCCGGGAAGACCTGGAGATCCACGAGGAGTGTGAGGACCCAGCCCACAGGCTAGCAGAGCTGGAGATTACCCTGCACCACTCACTGCTACAGGTAGGCTTCAAATATATAGCCCAGGCCAGTAGAGAGGGCATCTCTACGAGTTGAAGTGGAGTATTAGGGGGTTTCAGTCATTACAATTCTAATTAGAGCAATGGAAGGAGATGGGCACTCTCACAATGGCCTACTGACAGAGGGAATAACTGAAAGCATTTTGGTAATTATTTTGTCTCCATATACACAGGCTTAGTCACTGTATCTGGTAACCTTTTGTTTGCTGCAATTGTTAAAGTAACCAGTATGATACAGCCTACCTTAAGAGAAGAACAGCCTAGTTCAGGTAGAACTGAAGTCTCTCACTGTGCGTGCTGCATTTTGTCCCCCATTTTTGAGCATGTAAGTGAATATCTCTTAGCTGGATTAGACTAATTGACGTTATAATACTGTAAGTTTTATTTTCTGTGAGATGTTTATTTTCCTGTAGTACTTGACGAAGATTGATTTTTTTTTTTTCATCATTGTCTCTGGCTAGAACTAGCCTGTTGCGCTCACACATGGCTTAGCTGGCATACAGATTACTGACCAGAGCTGATTATTTCCTGTGTTTTTCAGTCTTCTGTTTGCCTGATTGGTTGTACTGTTTGGGAATACAGTGTCGTTGCAGTTGCTTTTCTCCTGTTCAGGTTTCAAGAACAGATCCACAGGTTACTGTTGATGTTGTATGGAATAAGGAAGACCTGTTGTACGCATAGTGGTATAGTCATGCTGGACTTCAGCCAGAGGGACCTGATGATCACACAATCTTGTGGGGTTGATTGATTTGCCATGGTGTATGGGATTGTAGTCATTCCTTGTCATGTGTGAAATGGGGAAATTTGTGCCTAATCCTTTAGACCCAGGCCTCAAGCGAGCATCAGACAGCCCCAGAAACTAGGCCTAGCATTGCTTCAAGGCTGCCCACCCGCTCAACCCCCTTACGTAATGGCACTGGTCTGGTGCGATTCACATGACTAGGCCATGGAGAAAAAATCCCAAACCCTTTGCTACGATGAAGTTGCCATGGTTACAACTGAATCCCGGGATACTGTTTGTTCATGTCGTCTAAAGACATTTTTTATTTAAGGAGTTTTTTTTTTTTTTTCAATGTTTTCTAAAGCCCCAAACTGGGACTTTGAATGAGCTGTGCTGATGGAAAGGAGCTTTTCACAGCTTTTAGATCAACTGTTATAACTCAAAATGTACTATCTGTAATATTTACAAACAATATAAACATAAACTTTGATTGCATCTTCAGAATCATCACATTTCTGTGAGCCCTTGTGTCAGGCACCTAGTCAATATGTTAAGAATGAACAATTCTCTTCAATCTTGTTTTGACTTGTTTTGACTTTCTGTGGCAGGCAAGCCTTTTGTTTACATTTGTGTCAAGCTTTGGACCGTATATAGCTGAGTTATTGTTTGGAAGACATAAACTAGTACATATCCTATATAATGGAGATTCAATACAGAATGACCAGTGTGGTCTTGAATCTATTGTCTTTGCAGATTATTGGCTGTGCTTGATGAAAATTAGGCCTATGTCTTATTTTAATTAGTTATGTAATTTGCATTTGATTTCAACAGGTGTGAATTGTTTGAAAATTCTGATTGCTATCAGCCAGTAAACATAGGTTTATATTTAATCTCTTACAAACTACAGCAGTATGCGTTTCTGGGTTTGGTTTCTGGTGAATGAACAGAGATTTACATGTTTACTTGCGGGTAAATGAAGTCAGAGAACCTCTCTGCTCACTGCGGTATTCACACAACCCTGTCATAATCACAGTACCCTGCTTTGGAGGCCCAGAGGTAAGAACCAACTTGCTAATTAGCCTTCTCTTCGTCCCAGAGTTTGCCCATGCTTCCTACCTCAACTTAGGCACACAGTAACACAGAGGACATAAGGGGTGGTAACCTATCGCCACATTTCTAAAATGCTTTTGAGCTGCATAATCTAGCACGATTGTTCATTGCCAGTGCTCCCTGAGTTCACGTAAGACATCCTGCTTATTAACAAAGGGTTGAGATATTAACAAACACCCTTTAAAATGTGCTATCAAAAGAAAATTCCAGTTTCTTTCATGGCTATTTGTCTGCCTGGTTGCGTGTTACTTTTACATTTGTGACTAGGTGGGACGGTGGCAATGACACTAGAAAAGATTGACACATGGGAAACAAAATAACTTCAAAATAGCCTAGTGGTACTCTATTGAAAAGTTGCTGTTGGAAATTGACTGTATTAAGGCAATTCAAACATTGTATTTATTTTGATTGGTTGTGAACAAATGTTTGCAGGCTATCTTTGTTCCAAAGAGACTGCTCAGTTGGTCTCGCCTCTTGTTTCTTGGAGACAGGACTGACTGTCTCCTTTGTGTGGCTGTTAGTCATTTATGCCTCTCTTTTCTCTGCCCCCCCTCAATGTCTCCCTTTCATGCTCTCTCCAATTCTATTTTTGTTAATGTTGTAATTTATCAAAGGTTAAGCAAATCTTTTTACTTGTCATTTTTCTGCCCTGCCATAGACATTCCCAAGACCACCATACATGTTTGTGTGTCACTATGTGTTCAGAAATAGAACTAGCATGTGATCTGTGAGGCTAGAAAATGTTTTGCTCCTGCAACGGAATCCCTTTTAACATCTTTTATCGTAAATGTGGTTGAAAACTGTGCTCCGATTATCTGGGACACTATATAGCCCAGAAGTTATGGTTTTATTCTTAAGGCCTGGTCCCCTGCATCCCCTGCATGAGGTCGAGAAATGTATAGAAACATATTCTCTAATGATAACCTTCATAGAAACAGGTTAACTTGAAAGGAAAATAACATTGTCTGTGGTTTTTTTGTGGTTCCTCATCAGGAAGCCAAGATCATGGTGGTGCCTTGTCCAAGTGTCCAGCCCATAGAGGAGGCCCTGGAAGACTGCACTCGTAGTGTGATCCCAATCATACTCTACGCCCTCAACCAGGACTCTCTCAGTGCGGAGCAGGTGGCTGAACTCCAGAAGGTCAAAGAGATGCTCTCCTTTCCAATCTGCTTTGTCCGTATCCCTGCCACCATCCCAGAAGCCTCCCCAGAGCCCGGCCGCCGTGCGGAGAAAGAGAAAGAGAGGGAGAAGAGCGCCCTCCATAAGCAGCTGCTCTCCCTTGGCTTCCTAAGTAGCCCGGTAGGGAACTGCTCCTGCGGTGCCCCCTCACAGATGCCCAGCCCGGGTGCGAAGCCCCAGAGCGTGCTGGGGGAGGCCTTTGAAAGACTGCACCGGTTGCTGGTGCCCTTTGCTCGCCAGGTGCTTCATAACCAGCAGGTGGAGGCTGCCAACCTTCTCAATGGGATACATTGTCGCTGTCTAGATCTTTTCATCAACCAGGTCAGAGGATGATGCCTCTTAATACTGTCTCATCTGTCTGTCTATGTTTATTTTTCCACTTCAACCTCATGTGGCAAATGTTAATACTGTTGCATGAACTGCTTCAGCTCAGTCTCCCGCCCCAACTGAAAAGACTGACAGACCATTTGTCCTTCCTGCTCCGTCTCCCTGCAGGCTTTTGACATGCAGAGGGACCTGCAGATAACGCCCCGCAGGCTGGAGTACACCCGGGAGAAAGAGGGTGAGCTGTTCACCTCCCTTATGGCCATTGCCAACCGCAAACAGGAGGAGATGAAGGAGATGATCGTGGAGACGCTCAGCAGCATGAAAGAGCAGTTGCTGGAGGATGCTGCCAACCTGGAGTTTACAGGTGAGCGTAAGAAAGCGCAGGTAGATGCTACCTAAAAGCAACAAAAACATAAGCAGGAAAGTATAAGCAAAACTGATGTCTTGCTACATGTCTTTGCATAGAAATAATGAGAGGTTGATAAATGGGTCATGCATTGAGTGAGGTAATGTTGCCACAGCCTTTTGCCTCTAAGCAAGACATTGTTCTGTAGCTGACCCTGTGTTTTGACCTCCCTGTGGAGAGGGGCTGGGGAAAAGAGACTTTCAATATGTGGATCAATAAAAGTACCACATTATTATTATTATACTGTGCTGTCTGTGTACTTCTAACTTATCAGTTTTCTTAGTCATGGCATAGTAAATACTAACCAATAACTGATGTGTTTCCAAAGTTGTGATTTTAATTGATGGCGGAGAGTGGACTCATTTTGACCATGTCAGTAGTTCGTTATTATTTGCTCCCTCACCAATGTGAGTCATTTCCTTTAAGTTAAGCTTACTGTTGAGATTTCCTGGGTGAACTCCCAGTATTCAGTAAGAGTGATTTTTAATTTTTAATTTTTTGATGTACATGTGGTTTGCAGCTTTTCTGATCAGTAATTAATCAATTAATTAGTTAACAGAAATCTCTGTGGGAGCGTTTTCTGCTGCTTTGTCTTTAACGTTTTTTTTTTAGCACTCTAGATTAGGACAATACATTCCTTTACTCAATTGGGACTGCCCAGCAAAGTTTTGTGCCTATTCCACATGCTTCAAATTATGACAGATCAAAAATAAACTAGCATGCTGTGATTCTGTCATTATTGTTTTTATGCCTCCGCGCCGGCGACAGCCGTGGCCGGAGGCATTATGTTTTCGGGTTGTCCATCCGTCCGTCCGTCCCATTCTCGTGACCGTGATATCTCAGGAACGCCTTGAGGGAATTTCTTCAAATTTGGCACAAACGTCCACTTGGACTCAAGGATGAACGGATTAGATTTTGGTGGTCAAAGGTCAAAGGTCAAGGTCACTGTGACTTCACGTCCGTCCCATTCTCATGACCGCGATATCTCAGGAACGCCTGGAGGGAATATGATTACATTTGGCACAAACGTCCACTTGGACTCCAGGATGAACTGATTAGAATTTGGTGGTCAAAGGTCAGGGTCACTGTGACCTCACAAAAGACGTTTTTGGCTATAACTCAAGAATTCATACGCTAATTATGACAAAATTGTTTTTGCTGATATTGAGCTTCAGGTGATTGTTGTTGCACCATGTGACGAAGCTCTCTATCAGTCCTCTGTACTCCTCTGTAAAAATAGTCTCTAAGTGAAGACAGCATGTTTCTCACTGGAAATTATTCACTGGAATCATACATGTCAATATAGTGATAACTTGCATTTCGCCAAAAAATACACTTAATACCTTGTATTAAATTCCTTCAAAGTCTTCACTACATATATTTTATGAGTCTGGACAGACATGGATGTAAACTGCAACTTGACTTGTTGGCGGAGGCATACAACCGCGAGGCGGTTATTTCTAGTTTTTTTTCGTTTCTTTGTTGAAACACTGTATCAGTGACAGCTTCTTTCTTACTGGCCACAAAGTCATTTGTGACTCTGGCGCTATAGTGGGTTTGGACCCACGCCAGAAGTGGAATAGTAAAAGCCTTGTTGCTCTCTACTATTTACTGATGTATACTGTGAAAAAGTTAGGTTTTACTCTGGACAAAAGACACAGTCACAGTATGAAGAGTTTATTCCAAATTAGATAATCCACTTTTTCCAAAAAGTACTATCAACTCTTACAAAATGATTTTTGCCATTAAAAAAACAAAACAAATTGTGGTTCTTTTTAAAGTCTAATAAGTACATCAAGTCATTTGGTTGACAAAATGATAGTAATTCTACAGGCTGGATTCTCTATTCTTCAGAGATACTGAGTTGTGAACTTGAGGTAATGACTTTTTCCTCAAAATGGACAAATAGGCCTGTACTCATGAAACTCAGCGGTAACAGCGTTGTGCAGCGCTGAAAATCTGCGGTGCGGTAATTGGAGTTGATTCATAAAGTTACCGAGGCTGTCGCAGCTGCTGTGGAGACACTTTACCGGGCGGTGGTGCTAAAACCGTGTAAGCTGTAAAACTGAGGCGGTATTCCCGTTTATGAATATGTTGTTAATCCTGTCGGTGAGTTTTATGAATAGCCCCCATTGCGTTTTTGAACTGTTAATTTTAATATTTTATTGGTTGAGTCTTTGAAGTCGACAAATGTGATTTGCCTTTTATAGACCCTAGTGACCTTAATTAAGTAGTTTCAATAATGACCACATTATTCAATAATGACCAAATGTGTGTCATTTTTTTTTTCTCCCATCTGAAAGTTAATGGGAAGGGATGTCCTCTATTAATTATGTCCTTATTTGTCCCCATTACAGAAGATAGCTGACTCGTGGCTCCCAGGCTGCAGCCTATTCAGCCAATTTCCATTTTAGCCTTTCTCTTGTAGCTTTGTGATGCAGCTGATGCATATTTCTCTGAGGGAGAGGGCACAGACAGCTGACTTGTCTCCTCCTGCCAGGGTTTACTGTGCTGTGGCCTGTGTAACTCAAAGCCAGTGTCTCCACTGTCTTTAGACCCGAGCCAAATCGTGATTGTCATTTGTTTCACTCATTCTCTTACTCAAATGCTGAACCTAAATGTTGATTTAAGTGTGTGAGAGGTGCCTGTTATTTTCAAATCCCCATGATCTTTGGCTAGCTGCCTAATCAATGGAGATGCAAACCAAACCATACCATGCCATGATTAGCCCCAGCCAGACTGAACAGAGCGCATGGTGACAAAGCAAGAGACTTAGCAGAATCCACCACAGTGTTTACTTTGTGTGCCAGCAACAAGAGCACCAGGTGTGAATGAGACACCGTGCCAAATGGACACACAATGTCTTTTCATACTCCAGTCATGTGTATTGTATTCTCATAGTTCAAGAAGAACCTCAACTGTATGGAAGGAAGTTCTATCGCCAAGTCTCTTCTCTTAAAGATTACATCCTTATTTTAACTTCTGTAACCTGTCTCTTGATGCAGTCATGACATGATAAAATACAAATGCTCTGGTTGTGAAATGCCACTTTGTTCCTATGCATCATTGCATCTTTATGTGAAACTCTTAAGTGATTATCTCTTTCTAAGGTCCCTTAACATTACCGCACTAGGGCTTCATTGTGCTAACTAGGATTTTATAGTTTCATGAACTTGACAAACTCTTTATTTTCTCTCAACCACAGACATCATTGTGACAACTAATGGAGAGCCTGTTACCTCAAAAGAGATCAAATCTTGCATCCATCAGATCCAGGAGCTGATTGTGGTTGGTTTGAACCAGGCAGTGGCAAATAAGCTGATCAGCTCTGTGGACTATTTGAGGGAGAGCTTCGTAGGAACCCTGGAGCGATGTCTCAACAGTCTGGAGAAGTCTCACATCGACTCATCTGTCCACAATATTACTTCCAATCACCTCAAACAGGTGGGCTGTGGTCTGTGACAAAGTTAAATTAAGTTAAATTCTTACCATATCCAGTATGCCTGGAAAGGAGTGCACAGATGCTTAAATGTGAGCGATGTTATCATATTTCTTACCTCCTGTTAAAAGTCTTGCATTCTAATCAAGCTGGAGACAGGAGAGAGGCTTGACTGTGGCAGCAACAGTAGCAATCAGATTGTAGATGTTGGGAGGGCGTAATAAAGCCATTTCAGTTATATGGCATGTTACACTCTACTAAAATGAACAAACAAACAATAAACAAAACATACAAGTGGTAGCTAACAGAAGGCTGCTGGAGAACCAAACCAAGGCAAACAGAAGAGGTCAAAATGGTTTCTGAAAGACACACACAGGGTGCCCACTGATTTCTGTCCACAACAGACAACCAGAAAAACAAACACGGATTTTCCATCAGAAACCATTCAACTAATACTAGTGACAATTGAGTCGCTGGTCAAGAGGCCTCTGTCAAATCCACTAGGCTTCAATACGGAGCAATAACCTGATTGCAAGCAAATTTCAGAAACCCATAAAAGGACATACAGTATTATAGTACCTCAGGCTGTTGGTTTTCCCACATGTTTTCTCCTTTTTCTCCTCTGCCTCAGATATTAAACGCCGCCTATCATGTGGAAGTGACCTTTCATTCGGGATCCTCTGTCACACGACTAGTCTGGGAGCAAATCAAACAGGTCAGTATCACACAGATCCAGCCACAGCAGTTTCAAAATGCATGATAAACGGTGACTTCAGAAATGGTGTTCTTTAAATTCCTTGTCATCTTCTTCTCCGTCTCTCACCTAGATAATCCAGAGGATAACGTTTGTGAACCCTCCGGCCATCACTCCAGAGTGGAAGCGGAAGGTGGCTCAAGATGCCATAGAAAGCCTCAGTGCTGCCAAACTGGCCAGGAGCATCTGCGCCCAGTTCAGAACGCGCCTCAACAGCTCCCATGACGCCTTCGCAGCATCCCTGCGCCAGGTTAACTTCCTCCGTTCTCTCAACGTCTTCCCTATGAGACAGTGCAGTTCATTGTTTCCCCTTTGCTTTCATTCCTCCTCTGTCGCAATGCCTTGCACATTGGTACGCCTGCAGTATTATGCCTTCTTGCATCTATACCACTGAAAGTGAGTTAAGCTCTACCCCTATCATGAATATGGTAATGCCATTCGAAACATAATTTAAAGGAAAATGGTCAGTGAGTGGCAGAATCTCTCACTGATGGTTTCCATATTGATGAGAGCAACTGCAGAAATTTCAAAGCAATTATCAGTGCAAATTAACCTTTTGATTTTTTTGCTTTAATTTGAATTTTAAAGTCACCTGTACAGAATGCCATCATGTAAGGAAAACCACCAGTGTATGTTAGAGCCAGCTGTAAGCTCCTCTAAAGTTTTGCCACAGACATGTAGTGAGTTAATGTTAAACTGCAGTCATACCCACCACTAGGTTGTCAAGCCAGCTAATTAGTCAGATAACTGTCATAATATCTATTTTCTCATACACATTGCTCTGCCAGTGAGGACTTTTCCAGGGAATTTACCTCAATGCCCCCATTACAAAAAATCCCAGCAGAAGCCTTGATTGATTTAGAAAAAATCCTGATTGAATGAGTGTGACATTAACTAACTAACCTGTCCAGACTGACAGGTTATTGTGAATTCCCTATCAGATTCACCAGAACTGTTGAGAAGCCTTTGCACCTCTCAGTGACTAGAGCAGACACTCCGGACCGGCAACAATGAAATAAGAGCACTGATATTAAACATATTAATCGTTGAAAACGTCTTTATACCTTTCTGAATCTACTTTCAAACGACATGCATGACATTTGTTAATAAACTTGAGTTGTATGATAACTGTATAATATCTTTAATGACAGCTCTTATTTGGGATCATTCAGCTCCCTGACAGCAGGCACTCCATGGCAGCATGGGTTAGGAATTTATTTTTCTTGACTTGACATGCTTCTCCTTTCAAACCCAGTATCCAAATAGCTGTGACTCCTCCTTACAATCCACCACAAAGCAGTTTCAGTCAAATTGCTGTGATAATAATCCTCACATGACAGACAATGTGATTCACATCACTTGCTACATTTCTCACTAATTCTCCAGTCTTAATGCAGTTATAAAAATACATGGAATAATTGGGTGACAACGTGACAAAGGGGGTGATCTGGCATGATGCTTTGTAGTTATGGCTGGGTGGGATTGCTGATGGAGGGAATATTCTCATTTCAGTTTGTTTTGCAATTCTAAAAGGATATAGAGAGTTTTATCTATATAGAAGAACAACCTGCAGCATGACAGAAGTAAAATGCCAGCGTGTGTTTGTCATCCTCAGTCAATAATTTAAATATACAAAGTTGCCTGATGATGCAAATATTAAGTAAACGTACTTTTGTGCCACACAAATAAACAACGTCATAAAATTCATAATCAGAGGAAGGGCTATAATCACATCAGAGTCACTGACATCCACAAAGGCTTTTTCAAGGGTTTTAAAGCCTCTCTATGATTAGCTACTAAATTACAATCAGCAGGCCTTGAATACGCTAGTCATCTGATTGTAATGCAAGGAAATGACTCTATGAGCAGTCGATGTGCCGAACACTAGAACACATTGATTATTAGTTCATTCCTTTTGATTCTTTGTGTGTTGCACTGCTTGTTTACACACACACTAGTTTAAGTTTTAGCTTTATTTGCCCCCATGGGCAATTGGTTTTGCAGCAGGTATTAAACGGTAACGTTAAAGACTGATAGTCACAACAAACAGTCAGTTTCTAATGCAATGCGTTGATGCAGAGTTTCAGGCAAGAAACGTATGACACATTTTTGTGATCACCATCATGATATCATGATCAACAAACAGTCATGGCCCTCCTCTTCCCTCCACCAGCTTTTAGGAAGCCTAAGGCAGTAGGGATAAATTAGTTTTTGTAACCGTTTCTTGGCAGTAGTGAGACTGAACAGCTGAGCAGAGAGCAGCACATCAACCACAGATTGTGATGGATGGGTACAGTCAGAGATAATGCCATTTGCTTTGTCTACCACCCACCTGTTGCATATGGCACTGAGGCTACTGAGCTGTACTGCTATCTAATGGGCCACCTTCACAGTCTTCACTAGAGCGCTCTCTCTGAAGCCAATATTATTATTATATCAACAAATAATTGGAAAAGTCAGTACTGAATCAATATAAGCTCTATAACAAGGAGACATTTTCCGCACAGCATTTCTGTGTTGCAATCAAATTTCAATCTATTGTCAATCATGTTGCCCAAGTACTTGTAATTAATTACAGTATCTACCACCTGACTCTTAATGATAGTACTCTGAGAGATGACATTAGACACCTGAACCACATTTTTTTAGTTTTGGATGCATTCAGTTGTAGAAAAGCACTGTCGCACCAGTGTACAAAATCACTGACTACAGGACCATGGCAAGTTTCATCAACCTAAAGTAGACTAACTACTAGTCGTGAGTAAACTTTACATTATGTCTGTTCTCATGCTGGCTTTGACCCTCATCTGTATACTGAATAAACAGTATAGTGGAGTGGAGAGAGGACACGACCCTGGGGAGAGCCAGTACATGAAAACAGCTCCCCAGATAGACATCCGTTTACCCTCACCCTCTGGCTGCTGTTGGTCTAAAAAAAGTCCAGGATCTAGCCCACAACTAGAGTAAAGTACTAAAGTTACAGTTAGAGTCTTTCTACTATAGATGGGGTTGAATGTTATTAACAGCCGATGACAAATAAACAACAAGAACCCTGCCATGGTTTTTGCTGTCCTCCAGGTGTTTTGAATATAAGATCAAGTAGGATGACTGTTTGATACGTGACTGGTCCCAGCACGTATCAAACAACATACGTGACTGGTCCCAGCACGTATCAAACAACATAACGTGACTGGTCCCAGCACTTATCAAACAACATAACGTGACTGGTCCCAGCACGTATCAAACAACATACGTGACTGGTCCCAGCACGTATCAAACAACATACGTGACTGGTCCCAGCAGAGTTTGATATGTGACTGGTTAGGGCTACTGCTGGCCATGGTTAGAGGATGACGGAGTTGGTGAACAGAAATGAGAAAACTCAAAGGAGGGAGACAGGACACCAGAAGATCAATTTACCCAGTTGTGGTATGTTTACTGAAGGAATCAGATGTGGTTGTTGTAAGACGCACACAGGGGATCCTTCAGTAACACAGGCTGTACATTTGAAAGGCAATCATGGCTGGACTGAGAACAAACAGTGGAGTGGCCATGTCCTCCAGGTCTAGTGGTGAGCAGGAGTTAGGATGACTTGGGCCTAGTAGTTAGGATGTGGGGAGCCTCCCTCTTAAAGAGCCAGGGCACTCTGCTGAGTTGGCCTTTTGGGGAGCCTTTTCACAATGACAGTAGCGTCTTGTGGCTCTATAGGCAAACTGACACGGGGCAAGGAGATGCTCTGTTTTGGCCAGGAGCTCTATGTTATTTCATCTCTCAAATGACTTTACTATCATCACTAAAGAGGTCAAGGACAGCTAGCCTGTAGCCACTGAGAACCTTAGGGTGGCTGTTCTTGGCAACAGGCACCACAGAGTGCTGTTTCCATAGCGATGGCCCCCTCTTTTGTATAAGTGACCAATGGAAGATGAGACAAAGAGGACATAATTAGATACAACAGTATGGACCAGGACCATACATCCCTGTCTGTGTGCCTCTTTCAGGATGTGTTGATGCATTTAACGAGTTTCATTCACAAATGAGATCTCGACCATTTAAAAAAAGAAAAAAAAAGAAAAAGTGACATCCACTTTTACAAAATGACTGTTTACATACAAAGAAAGCACATTGTGGGTTACTGTGAAAGTTATACGTCATCTTAAGACTTTTGCTTACAAAACAGTTGTGTGAGCAAAATTTTAGTGTAGTGGATACAAAGCATTTTATAAAGAAACCTTTCATTTAGTAGCTGCTCACAGTTCTTAATACTAAGCCATGGGAGGTTTATGATGTGTTTTTTTTCTTTTGTGTGGGAATTTCCAGCTGGAGGAAGGCCACACAGGGCGGCTGGAGCGCACTGAGGACCTGTGGCTACGTGTGAGGAAGGACCACGCCCCTCGCCTGGCCCGCCTGTCTCTAGAGAGCCGCTCCCTCAGGGATGTGCTGCTGCATGGTGAGTCACCACCGAATTCTCTCGCAGTTCACACACACACACACACACACACACACACACACACACACACACACACACACAGAGAGAGACAGAGCTGAACTCACAGAGCCTACTCACACCCTGTAGAAAGAGGTGCATATTTTACAGCACACTAATCTTATTCGACTCAGTACACATTAACTCTGTATGGTATGTTGTCTGCGCATATTTTTTTTATGCATGCCAGGTAATAGAATAAAATATCAAGAATCTAAATAAAAAATACCTTTTTTAAACTCTAGTAATTGTAGTATTCTTGTGTGCAGGCATTTGTGACATCATTAAGTAAATCAAGATTAGGGAGCGAGTTAATAAATCAGGACTGCGTCACAGTGTCAAACCTCCCCTAGCCGATGTACAACGTAAAGTGACAACTTGATCCTTTTTTTAACATTGCAACCTTTGTTCAAACATAAACTCTCACTTGGAGTAAAACGAACTGCATTGTATTCTGACAGGCAAGCCCAAGCTTGGGCGAGAGCTGGGCCGGGGCCAATATGGAGTGGTGTACTTGTGTGACAGTTGGGGAGGACGTTACCCCTGCGCCTTAAAATCTGTGGTGCCGCCCGACGATAAACACTGGAATGACCTGGCTCTGGAGTTTCACTATACAAGGTGAGCCAATGAGTAGTAAGGAGTTAGAAACCGCACACAGAGGGCTAAAGACAATATAAAGACGGCTGCTTTGGTATGATCTCAGCCACAACCCAGTGTCTGAAGTGTTTCTCGGTGGTTAGTTATTTGAAGGCATTGCACCAAACTGCCCCAGGTAACATGCAAACAAGTCTGCATGTTAAAAGTCATTGGACACGACAGTTGACTTCATATCTGGCCCAACCACGCCCTGCTTCTAAAATACATTTTGTTTTGACTGTTCAGGCCTTGAGGCTATTTTATGCACCATCAGCACATTAATTCTGACGTGTCACAGTGTTATTAATGCTTGGCTATTTCAACAGTCAATCTGAGGAATGCAGAACTTGCCGTTCTTAGTAAAGCTGTGACAGGGCTGCCCTCGTGTGGACACCTCAACAAGGCTTTCAGTTCAGTATTTTGTTTTCTGGTCATATGACTAAAATATTTTATTCTCCCCCCCTCTCCTTCTGGGTGTTTTGGCTCAGGTCCCTTCCTAAGCATGCACGCCTGGTGGACCTGCACGGCTCTGTGATTGATCATACCTATGGAGGCGGTTCCAGCATTGCTGTGCTGCTTATTATGGAGCGACTGCACAGAGATCTCTACACAGGCTTGAAGGTGACTTAATATTGCAGTGCGTGAAAAAGGAGATGTATCATTGGTTTATTTGAAGGGCAACGCACACTTCCATCTTGCTCCCTGTCTCCAGTTTTGTCTTTCTCTTCTTGTCCGTCTCCCCTGTGTCTTATGTGTCATCCCGGTCTGTCTCTCCCAGGCTGGTTTATCACTGAGGGAGAGACTTCAGATTGCGCTGGATGTGGTGGAGGGAATCCGCTTCTTGCACAGTCAGGGCCTCTTGCACAGAGACATCAAACTAAAGAACGTTCTGGTAAGTGCAGGCCGACTTACTGGTTCAGCAAACTGTAGACTTTTTATTTTGCATTGCATCATGCATCACATTGATGTGGAAAAATAAATGCATCAATCTGTAAGTTTAGAATTGATTAGAATAGGTCACATTTAGATCACATTTGGAAATGAATGTATGTGTTTTATTCTATGTATTGGTGTTGCATAGTTTACAGATTCTTATGTAGTCCCTCTACCTTCGTTTGAAAACTGCTGTGCTCAGCGTTTTTCAGAAGTGGTAGCTCTATCGCAGCAGTTAATGTTTTATATCATTAAATTGCATAAAAACACAACAATCTCAAATATACATCATTTTAGAAACTGATTTTTATACACACATTTTTATACACCAAAAAATGATATTCCAGACAGACTTAGAAGATGATTTGGTATTTTCTCTGATTGGGATCAAAGACAGTGTCATAAAAACCAATGCTTTACTTCTGTTGGAACGGCCATGTTTTAGTTCCTGTAACATCTAACTATAAAAAAAATGCAGATGACTAACTGATTGTTTCTTTCATTGCTGGCCAAACAAACACTCCTTTCTCTCCTTATCTCCTGTCTGCTGTCCCTCGTCCCTCCCCCAGTTGGACAAACAGAATCGGGCCAAGATCACAGACCTGGGCTTCTGTAAACCGGAGGCCATGATGTCGGGCAGCATCGTTGGGACGCCCATCCACATGGCCCCGGAGCTGTTTACAGGTACGATAACAGAGCCGCCCATCACACTGTCAAAGAATTGCATCACGAGGCAGCTCTCGTGACAGAGCTTCAAAGAGCTTGTTTGGAGCCGCCAGTGGCTCATAAAAATCTGTCATGTCACGTCCTTTCTGTCTTATTCTGTATATACTGAGCAGTACAACACCGTCACATGACCTGTTCTTGTATACATAATGTTATCAGCACAGCAGAGAAATGTTATATATCAGTGTCTCAAGTTTTGCTCTCAAATGTGATCCTTCTCCCAGGAAAGTATGATAACTCTGTTGACGTCTACGCCTTTGGGATCCTTTTCTGGTACCTCTGCACCGGTTCAGTAAAACTCCCAGAAGCCTTTGAGAAATGCTCCAGCAAGGACCAGCTCTGGAACAACGTTAAAAAAGGTGAACTACAGTAGCTGCTGTTGTCTCTAAGAAATAAGTGCTGAACCACCGCGTCAGACATAACCTAGCTGATGTAGAATGCAAATAAATAAAAAAAAAACCTGATCTAAGAAAACCTAATCCTAATTTAACTTGCCAGTCTTTGTTAAGAATGAAGCCTTCATGTTCAGTGTTTGTGCACACTCTGTTGTCTGTGTGTCTTTGGGGTCTGTTGCCATATGTTTCTGTTTGTTGGCTGAATGGGCTGCCAGAGACTCACTTGAGCCCGTGTTGTGTCCAGGTGCCAGGCCGGAGCGGTTGCCCGGCTTCGACGAGGAATGTTGGCAGCTGATGGAGGCCTGCTGGAACGGAGACCCTTCCCAGAGGCCCCTGCTCGGTATTGTGGAGCCCAGCCTGCAAAGCATCATGGTGCGGCTCTGCAACTGCGGCTCGGATCAGAAGAGCAGCAGCCTTGAGGACTCGAACTGAAACACTCCAGACGACATAGCGCACATTTGCTAAGGATTCTGATCAGAAAAGTATTTTTGTTGTATTTATGAAAAACGGAGCTGAACAGAGTATTTCTGAAGACCTAGAACAGGTGACCAATAAATTATGACCGAGATGTTCTTCGTGTTCAGTTGTTAGATTTACATTATTTATGAGGAGTTGATACAGAAGAAGCAAGTTCACAAATATGTATGTTTTATTTGTTTGTGCTTTGTGTATTTGTATACAAACTCTAGCCAACAATATGCTTTTCTCTCAGCTGGCATGCTAATTGCTACTTGGTCATAGAATTGTTACTAGATGTAAAATGTTTTAAAAGTAGTCCATCCCCAGTATTATGAAAATATATATATATATAAAAAAAAGATTAATTTTAGACTGTATTTAAACTGAACATATCTCTGCATCTATACAAGTACATCTTTTTTTAATAAAAATGATTTGTTAAAACTAAAAATTGTAGATTTTTTCTACAATTATTTCTAATTCTGTAATTGAAGATTTTGTCTGAGGCGAGATAGTTCAATAGTATTCTAGAACTCATTTATTAGCTCTAGTTATTTATTTATCCACGTTAACTCATCCATCAAAATGATTTTGCTGCTGCTCAGATAGTAGATAGAAGTTTGCTTCTACTGTAGCACCTTCCTAATCTTCTGAGAGAAGCGTTTGAATAAATCTTGGTCCCATGTATCACTTGGAGCTCTGAGGATGAGGATGATGAAGAGTATGAAGATGATGAAGATGCAGGAACACAGGTGAACATTTTTCACTCCAGCCCATCTCAGAACACTTTAAGGCGACTTATTTCAAGACTTGTGTTTAAATGTGCTGTCTCTTCATGTTCAGGCAGCAGCAGCAGCAGCACTAGCGCCATCTGGTGAGTGTTTTTTGAGGTGCCTCATCCCTCTTTCTTTGGCTCATAGCTGCCTATACTGCAAAACCAGTGTGAGCCTACTTCTTCATGATCCTAAACACCCGACTACTGCATCTGAATGGTTTCAGTCACAAACACTATACAGCCTATCCAATTTTCATCAGAATTTGAAAAATACAACCCTCTAAAATGTTGCCCATGTAACCAAAGATATTAAATTCTTTAATAACTACAGTAATAGTTCATATTAGTTTTGCCATAAAATCAGCAACCAAGGGGTGCCATATGTTTCAAAAGGTGGATAATTTATTTTAGATGTGTGGCAGTATTCCTTCAGGGAAAAAGCAGCAACAGTTGCAGTACTTTACCAGAGTACAGTTGTGCCAGAATATATTTTCAACTTTGGTAACATTCCTTCCACAGATCCCCTTAACCACGGTGTGTATGATTGAGAAGGAAGCTCTACAAATACTAGAAAATACTTTAAAAGGTAACTCTTTGAAATGTATTCTTGGATGAATATCTATACCTCATCCTTTCTGCATCTCAACAAACTACAGAGGATGTTTTGGTCATATTTTCAATGTGGGTTTAAGAAAATTTTGCTGAATTCAAAAATGATGAACTAATCATTCTCACCTATGTCACCTTTAACTTATTTCACTTCAACAGCTGTAAGAATTTGTACTTTAGATGTGAGGGTAGTTAATTATTTAAAGAGCTTTATTCTGCTCATACCTAAACTGTAATGATAAACTTGATGACTTGGTCCCACCTCTGAAACCCTCTATGTTCTCTACAGGAATAATGGTAATTCAGATCTTATTATAGACCAAAACACTGAACACAGCCTAGAACTTTTGACCTCTCAATGCTCATTTTTCCTTCCTGTAGATTACAAGTCCACGTTTGGTCCCAATCACGCTTTAACTAAGGATGTCCAGGAGCATTTGACAAGCTCAGAGCCCAGTTGTCTGCAAGAGTCAACAGCCAGACGGGAGACAGAGGCTTTCTGGGGACGGCCCCTGTTGTCTCTCCGAAACGGAGTAGTAGCAATAAACAAAACACACTTTTGCTTGGTGGTGATGTTTTCATGTCCTGGTGGTAACGTAGCCTCAGTGAGCTGTAGCAAGGAGGGATTTGATGCATCATTTCACCTAACTGTATTCTGTTTAACAAGGGGAGGGAGGGAGGGTTGTTGTAGCAGCTGGATCAAATAAATACCAGTGATGATAGAAATAATAATAGATAAAAATGATCCAAAGTGCAGAAGATAGCACAACTGTTGCAGCAATTCTCACATTCTTTTCCTTTTTCTTCAAGTCAATAGGCTACTCAATCATGATTAAATGTGGTATTGATTTTCCTCTTCTTTCTCACTTTTTAGAGCTTTTTCACCACCTTTCTACAGCACTACTAAATTCATTTGCATTTTTTATTATTTGTTTTTTCATTTAGGTTTGCTGCAACGACCCAGTTTAAAGTTTCATATTATCTTATTTGGCTTCATGCAATGTGCCACTGGGGGATTCTCCACAAAGAGCAGAAACACAATAATACCAAAATTAAAACCACATCTGTCCGTTTTACTCATTGAATTTTGGTGAAATCCTTTACAAAGTAATTTCACATAGAAAAATACCAGCCATTTTCTAGAGACTACCCTGTATCACTAAAGCTGTGACATCAGTCATCTACAACAGTTCTTGGTTTTGAAGCAGTTGATTGCAGGGCGCTATAATGAACAGTTTTTACACACCAGATAAGAACAGTAAATCAAAGTAGCAGTTAAATGTTCAATAAAAAAAAAAAGAGTAAAGGAAGTTGAGCGCCAGCTGTGTGACAGCAGATTGATGTGAAATGAATAGGCTGCTATATCTAACATTAAGAGTTTGTAGCCTGGTCCCTTTTATGGCAAATATTTGATTATTCCACTTGTATGTACAGTAGCAATATGTACCTTGATATAAGCAAACAGCAGTGAACTTAATGCAAAATACATTATACAGAAAAAAAAAATTCAAGAAAGCGAAAATGTTGTTACTTGGCACAGATACTGAGGTAACATGGGAAAGTTTTAACCCTAAAAAGAGGAGCACCAGAGTAAAAGAGACAATCCTCTGTTGGGTTACCAGTGTTGATTTAAATTTGTCATGATTGAACTAGGTAGTGTTGGTGCTTGTGGCATTGCAATAACATTACATTTGTACATTAAATTTATATGGTTGGTAAAAAATGGCTTCCACAAAGATCACATAAATTAGACTGAAAGTAATAGCAGTAACTTAGATGTAAGATATTTTCTTCCCAATATCAAGAATGATTCCTCAAATTTGAGATGGACTGGCCCAGTTAGTGGGACTGACTGTGTGAAGTACACATTTATGCAATATGATTCATTTAAAGATATGCTGAAATCCTTGTTTCCTTTACAGGCCACTCTGTACAGTAAAATTGGGATACAGCTCAAATAGTATTACAACACAAATTTGCAAGTATTTCATTAAGTATTTTACAAAACGACAAATGCCTCATAGCTAATCTATAAAATACAGCTGTTTAGTCACTGAACTCAAATGAAAGCATTCGTCCCTCAGATAAAATATTGGAAAATGAGAGCACTTTTAATGTCCATAAAAAATTGGCTCTCAGTGATTTACAAAAAATGATGTACCAAAAGTCCTTAGAGTCCTTTTATAAGATCTGCGCATGCAGGTTTCCCCCCGTCGCTGATGTGAGGGAACGAAGGCTAAGTAGTGGAGAAGGCAGTCTCTCTCTCTCTCTTTGAGATCTGTACAGTTGTCAGCTCACCAGTGGTGAATAGCCGTTGCCTTGGGAAACATCCTTCATTAATGAGAAATAGCTTATACAGAGCATCCATTGCGGGCAGATACAGAATGCAGTGATTCTGTCTTCGTTGTTTCAAGTTCAGTTCACTATCCACAAATCCACGTAGAGCCTCTGCGTCCAGTGCATCGCAGCGTGATGGAGGGTCACGTCTGGATGGGACAGGAGTCAGTGTATCGTCTGTGAACAAGCTTAACTCGACCGTTCTGTGCCTCTCGGACATTTCAGGCTCGTAAAGTCACGCAGTTTCAGTACCTGAGACTGAACCGAACCGTAGAGCAAACCTCAGACTGGCACCATCCCTTAGCACAAATACTAACGCTTCTAACAAAACAGTAACAACATTAGCTATGCAGGCAAACCATGATGACATTACAAACTAGTTATGCATGAAGAGGAAAGTCCCTGAATGTTTGCAATTCTACAACTAAATGTCCCACCCGAAAGAATGACTTCTTTATTGTTCCATAGTCTTCAAAACAAAATATATATCCTGGAACAGAAAAAAAAAACTACAAAAAAGCTGACTACCAGCGAATGTGGGCGGGCAGTGTACATTTAAAAAAAAAAAAAAGTGCATTGCTTCAAGTATGTAAACAAAAGGATTTCTTTAAAGGGAGAGTGAGACTCATTCTATTAGTGTGCTTGAGCCTGGGCCAGTGCAGTGACTCCTGAGGTTTGGCACACATGTATGAACATAAACGTACACTCAACACAACACACACACACACACACACACACATACACACACAGACTGCTTGACCTGCAAAGTCGCACACACTCCTTCAGAGGATCATGGTGACGAGGGGGAACTCCATCTTTTTTTTCCCACGTTAAGGAATGTCCAACGCTCCCTATGGGCCTCCGCTTACATAGTTTGTTTTCCCAATCGGTAGAAAGCAACAGGATCGGTGTTGAGGAAGGAGGCTCTATGACCTGCAAAGACACACCCCTCCGTCAGCGCGGTCACATGGAGGTGTTGCGGTGGCTGCTGGGAAAACACGATGGTAGATGGAGGAGGAGGAGGAGGAGGAGGAGGAGGAGGAGGAGGAGGAGGAGGAGGGGCAGGTTTAGGATGGAGAGGGATGTGTTGGAGACAAAATGCAACACAACACAAGAAAGAACAAAAAAAGGAAAGAAAACATGAGTGGCAATGACTCACACTCCCATACACACACACACACACACACACTGGTTGTGAGGGGTGCGAGATGCTAAATGATGCACCAATCTGAAGACGGTGATCCTGATATTTGAAAGAGGATCAGTGCTTCAGTGAGTAAAATTAAAGAATAAAAATCTATGATTTTTGGAAAGAGAGAAGGGGCAGAGAGGGTTGATTAGTAAGCTGTAAATAATATCTATTTCAAGAATTTAGAGTATTCAAGAGTGCAAATAGGAAATCGTTTTTTTTTTTGCATATCCCTCTGGGAGACACTTAAGTACACACATACATGTACAGTATGCATTTCACCAGAGGTACAAGAGCCTGGAGCAGGTAGGGACTCTGCACCTTGTGTCTTGTTCTGTGTCTCTTTAACAAGGATGGGCACACTGGCTGTTGCGGGAATCAAACCTGTGACCTTTGTTCTTAAAATAATCATTTGTGTTGCTCTGCTTAATCACTCAGAACCATGTGCAGTGATTTGTTTCCAATCAAATGAAATCACACGGTTATGAGAGCTGTTTGAGATCCTTCCAGCTGTGGACAAAGGGAGGATGGGTGCTGTATTTGTTTGGCTAATGAAGAACTACAATATTAATGTTAACACCACTTGGGTACAGGTGGAAATGGGACAGACTACAAATGATGACGACAACGGAAAATCACTGAGGACAGCAGCACAGATAGTTGTTCGACATTAACAGTTGAGAAAAAAAAAAGCTTTTCACAACATACTACAACATCTGCACATGCTTATTCTCACAGTCATCTCAAGTCTGCAGAATCCACTACTCATGTGGTTTATGTGAGTTTGAAAATGCTTTGCGCTCTAGTATCTGGTCTTGGTTGTGTCCTAGATTCCCTGTTTATTAGCTTTATTGGGCTATTTGGGTCTCAGCCTTTGTTGATACTCACTCTGACCCTGATGAGTCACCGTCCACCGTCCCGGCCTTGATGCTCATGGCGACTCCGTTCAGCTGGTCGGGGAGGCTGGGTTTGGCCGGACCTGCTCTGCCGTCGCTCGAGGAGGATCCCTGGGGAGAAGTGGGGCCTGCGGCGTTCTCAGACAGTTCGTTGTGGATGCGGTTGATGCCATTCCTCTCTACAATAGGGGAAAGCTGCTTCTTCTTTAGGATCCCTGCATGTGATGGAAAAATAGGAGCTCATTATGGAAAAAAAATCAGACTGCAAAAGTAGTCTTTTTGATCTGATATTCTAGTAAGAAATTCTGCCAATATAATGAGATAATTCCACTTGTTTCCAGTGCAGTTTCATGAATTTTCCAGGACAAGTGCCACTACAGAATAAGGCAGATCACTCTAGTACCATCAACAAAAAGACATGATTTAAAGATTTTTTTTTAAACAAGTTGACACTGAGAACAAGTAAAAATCTCCCACCACAAATTGCAGATTTTTCACTTATTTTAAGAAAAATAAGATTTTCAGTCTCAACACTCGATTCCAAAATGTATTAAGAAGCGATAGTTTTTTACAGAGCGAGTACCGTTCCAAACTCTAGAAAGTGTCTGCCCTGGGCTGAACTGCTCACCTTTCTGAGGGTGAGCGTTTAGGTTTGGCAGACTGGACAGCAGCAGCGTCGTGGCGTCCCTGTCCCCTGGCCTGTCGTCCCGGGCCGGGCCCAGACCCAGACCCAGACCCAGGCCCAGGCCCAGGCCCAGCTCGGGGTTGGCCAGAGTCTCCACCTTCACTCTGTCTGGTCCTCCCAGCTCGCTGTCACCTGCTGGGGCTGCGAACTCTCCAGGCCAGTACATCTTAGTCAAGTTGTTATCTGGGACATAACCACAGAAACGTTTAGGTTACTATACTCCTAGTTACACATAGGTATACATATAACTTGGGTATAACTCAGTTTGATACCACTTACTATGATGTATACTATGAATTTCAAAACATAATGATTAATATCAGCCTAAAAAGGTGGGTAAACTGAGTTTACTTGGCATTGAACAAGTCCTAACTGTAATGTTGTAGTGTTATTAAACATATTTGATATTTAATCAGTCTAACTATAACTATAAGGCAAGCTGTGCTCAATGACTTAATTAGTCTATAATTGCATAGTTGTGTTCAATCGAAAACATGTGTACTCAGGGAGAGTGCAGTAAACTGAGAAGTGTTCCTCATAGGTGAAGTGGCTGGGGGTTTAGATGAGGTCCTGTACCATGTGGGTGTGGCCTCTTGGCCACGTTGGAAGCCAGGCTTTCCCAGCATTCCTCTGGGGGGTAGGGCCCCTCCTCGTCCTCACTATCAGACGAGTGTGTGGAGGCGTAGGAGCCGCTCTGGTCGTCCTCTAGAGACAGATCGCTGTCCGAGTCGCTGTCACGCTCTACACACAGACAAAGAATATGAGTAAAACTTGTCGCAGTTGTTGAAGCTGATATCCTTTTCTTAAAAGAACACATCCATGCCAATACAGCGAGTCAGAGATACTGAATGGGAAAAGTACCGTCCAAATGCTCTTTAGTTTCATGGAAGAGCGACCCGTGGTCGTTCAGAGCGATATGTGCCTGACTGTTATTTAGTCCATCGTCCCTGGAAAATACAAGAACACTTTGTTAAAATTCCATCCACCCCTCACACACAATCAGGTAATATGGCATATACATGTTTTCTAAGCCAAGAACTACATAAAGGGAACTACTGATACACACTGATTAGGGAAATTATATTAGGAATCACAGACAGAAAGTGTTCTGCTAGTGGTGTTGAACAGCATTGTTCATGAAGCCACTCGGCTTTCCGTACCTGAGGACAAAAGGGACGTAGCTCTGCTGGCTCTTGCCGCTCTGCATGGTGCCGTTCAGAGACACACTGGAGTCTCCGAATGGAAGGTGGTACAGCCGACCATCCATATAGTTTGAGTTACATTTGTAGCCCTGGGATGTGCAGAAATGAGGAGAGGAGGGAGGAGAGTGTTATGAATGAATGTAAAGTCCATGTAAAGTTCAGTATTAGTGCTTTAGGGCAGTGGTTCTCAACCTTTTTGGCTTGTGACCTGTTAAAACGAAGCGATGCTAATTTGCGACCCCCGTCACATCATAGGCTGCATATGCAGAGTGGTGAACAGTTCAACCAAAGAATTTCCCTTTTCAGGTTGATTCATTTGATCAATTATCAAAGGAGGCTGAAAACTATTCAGTATTTCACAGGAAAAAGCAAAAATTAGAGAAAAATCAGAAAAAGAGATATGATAATACATTTGTAGTAGAACTGTTTTAATCCTATCCCATAAAACATCTTGTGACCCCGCCAAAGTTATCATGTGACCCCCTGGGGGGTCCCAACCCCCAGGTTGAGAACCACATCCCAGAGGTCTGAAGCTGCTCCATGAGGCTTGGAATGACTATTTTCTCAAGGTTTACACTGAGACTCACAGAGGCCTTGGACTTGATCATGTGATCGGGGCGCTTGCGGCTGCAGCAGTATTTCATGGCATTCCTCGCCTCCTTACTGAAGACGATGCGGAAGAAGAATATGAAGGGACCCTGGGTTGGACGACAACAGAGGAGAGATGGTCAAGCTAAAGACAAAATCAGCCTTTCAAACTGAGTCTCAGAGGGGATCGGAGGACTCACCTGCACACAGCCGAACCCGGCAAACAGATAGTGGAAGATGATCATGTCGCTGTTAACGGAGAGGAGGGCCAAGAGACATGTGACAGAAACCAGGAAGAGAACCGCACCTGCTGTCCTCAGGCCCGAGCTGCAGACACGGATCACATGCAGTGAGAGAGACAGAGGTCAGAGGGGGATCGTCAGCAAGATCTATCCGTTAGTTATGCCCTCATAACCCCAAGATGCAGGTTGAAGATAAGCAACCAAAATGCACCAAAACAAACATCAGGAGTTCAGCAAATTGGTACTAAACAGAGCAGTGCATTGTCTCGCCCATAAAGAGCCGAGTTCCTGATCCTTAGGTTACAACAGCACGTAGTGGTGGAAAGTAGAAATATGTATGTAGTATGGTATGACAGGACTCTGGAATAAGAAAGTCCAAAATTTGAAATTGTATTTATGTAAAGTAAACATATCTAGATATTTTCTGTCAAATGTCCTTAAGTATAAACAAGGTAACAGTAAACATGTCATCCCCCATGCATGATGCAGTCATTGTTTGGGCTAATCACTTAAAATAATGTTACCCAGTGTTTGTATAGTATGGAGTATGGTGTTCATTCATGTGCTGGTAGGCATCATATCTCAGAAAACCACTGATCAGATTTTGTCATTTGTAGGGATAGCTGGATTTGTGTAGCAAGTTTTGTGTCAATCAGATTTCATGGTGTAGGAGTTAGGGCCTTTCGAAGTTAGAAAATGTGGACCTGTATTTATAGCGCCCCCATCAGGCCAATCAGTGCATTTTTTAAACACCAGAACACAGTGAAAATCGGAGCAGTGGTGTAGCAGTATTGTCTTTCAAAATGTGAAAGTTTGACCAATAAAATCGCATGTGCTCAAGTGGAGAAGTGCAAAACGTTTCAAAGTTACTAGGTGCACTGATGATGTGGTAACTTGAAAATGTTTTCCTCTTTTCCAGTTGAGCGCATGTCATTTTATTGGTCAGAAGTGTGAGTTCCCCTTTCTTCTAGTCCTCTGTTTTTACACGTGCAGCCAGTTCAGTAGGGACAGATTCAGTTTGAGCTATTTTTAAGTGGATTTATGTAAATGTTTAATGTAATGCCCTTGTTATTGCTGGGGCGAATTCCATCATTGGCTCATTATCCTTTAGGTGGTTGACTTGGTACTCTAGTTTTACCGGTTTGATTACTTCCTCATGAAGTTGGCTGATTCAGGTTGAAAGGTTCACAATTTCTTCAAAACTCTGAACACGTTTTGCATGATAAACCTCTCAAAGTATCTAGTAACCGCAAGTTCTTTGAGAAATTTGCTGAAAATACGGATGCTTGCTTTGAAATGTAGTGGAGTGCAAATACAGTTGCCTACAACAGAAAAAGTCTTGTACAAACACCTCAAAAGTGAACAGCACTTGAGTGAAACTACTTTCTCACTCTCCACAAAAGGCAGCATGCCAGCGACAGTGAGACTGTTGATAGAATAGTAGGTGTTTGTATTCAGACACTCACACACGAGGCTCTTTCTTCTCAATGCTGTGGTGCCTCAGAGAGCACGAGGCTCTGGAGGCCAGGATGTACAGGAAGATGTTCATCTGTGGACACAACGCCAAACTGTATCACATCTTACAATACAGCACCAGTCAGTGATATAGTGGTACATACAATGGCAGGTAAACTATAAACTCAAGTCTATCAAGAACAAATCAGTGTCACTTTCAAAATATTATTATTTTTAACTGTCATTTTTTACTTACTAGAGGAAATTCTAAATATAATGTATTGAATTTAGGTGAGTTAAATTACACATTTGCTGCCACTAACTCACAAATTGAACAGTGGTGGGTGTGTTCATTGTAAACAACATCTCTAGTGCCACTCTAATGAGATCACCACTCATGACTCAGTATGTTGGACTGCAATACGGACTGTTGCACTGGGAAAGACTAGAACAAATATCATCCTCCTACAGTGTGAAAACCACTGTCACTGTGCACAGATTTGTCAATCAGCAACACCTTTTTTCTGCATTGTTATGTTTGTATCATGTTTATTGTACTGGCACCTTTCAGCAATTGGAAAAGTGCCTTGCATAATAGATGTATATTATTTGTATCATGCAAATAATGACAACGATCTCCATGATGAGTCAGATGCAGGGAGCTGCAGGGACTCACCGACACGACCATGGCAATCGGTCCAGCGAAACTCCAGATGAGAGTGTCGTACATGGACAGCCAGCAGAAGTCGGGGTTCCCATAGCCTTCTGGGTCCAGTCCGACCGCCAAACCTTGGGACAATTCAATTTAATTAAATTCAATTCAATAAACTTTCTTTTCAATAAACGGACAAAGCCAAAAAGAGAACAGAAAGTAGACCTTCCATCAGGCAACAACTACTACGTTCTCAGTGCCCTTTGTGTGCATACAGTATTTGTGTGTGTGTGTGTGTGTGTGTGTCTCTCCATGTATGCATGTCATAACCTGGAAAGCCTGTTTTTCTTTGTTAATATAAGGGATGTCAGTTGTTGATTTGATTCATTTTTAACTTCTGTTGAAACCACGTTCTAGCTTGAGGAGGATTGGTCATCTCAAGCAGGGTGATTCCAATATAAAGTGCTTTCGACTGCAGTTTGTAATATAATGGGCGGACAGGGTAGTAGACAAAGTAGACAACTGCTTTGTTGTTGAAAATAACTTTTTAATTGTCTAGGAATTCTTATTAATGTAAATGGAAACAAGAGCGGGGTTGAGGACAAAGGCCTGGAAGAAGGAACTTTTCAGGCTTTTCTCCTTGAGTGTTTTCTCTCTGTGTTACCATGTGATCATGTGAGGTTTCACACCTGTGATGAAGGCAGGCACTCCCCAGCCAATCAGGTAGTAGAAGCGCATAGGTCCGTAGTTGATGTCTCGCACTTCACTGATCATCCGGTAGACATGCAGCCCCTCCAGGAAGAGCCAGGAGAAAGTGCACAGGTAGAAGAAGTGCAGCAGGATGGCGATGACTGTGCACAAAAACTACAGGGAGAGGGAGTGGAGGAGAAAAAAAGCATTGTTAAGACACATTGTACCACAATATATATGGCAGACTGGAAATGATCGTGAGTTAAGATTATCTATCGTGAGTTAAGATAATCTATCTAAGATTATCAGACTCTTCCTATGCCAAACAGATGAGAGAGACGGTGGGATATCAGGACATGAGATACACCGCACAGAGGTGGATGGGGACGAGTTAAATAAAGATAAGCAGATGGAAAGAGAAACTGATTCATTACTGGGTTGTCGGCCTGGTTGATGCCCAGGATGAAGATGAGCTGGGAGAGGAAGAGGGCTGTGGCTCCATTGTTGATAATACTCGTCTTGTTGCACTGCATGGCTCTCAGACAGAGGAGGAAGGATGTAGTGAGGAAGAGGAAGCCCAGCGTCACGCCCACTGTACTCCATGTCACTAGCTTGATTGGCAGGATCTCACCATTCTGGACCAAAGTTGAGGATCGGCAGGGGAAAGAGAGGAAAAGATTGAGTTAGAGTACTGAGTAACTGTGTTTCAAAAGGTTCGGTGAAGCGGATCAGGCATGGTGTCCGTCAGTCTGCAGTGTTAGGTGGGTGTTGTGCTCACTCACCTCTCTCCTGGAGATGTCCATGAGCACAGCGAAGCTCGTCATGTGGTAGCACTGGCAGCTGATGTGAGTGTTGTTTCTGAAAACCACCTCACAGCCCTTGGCTGACCAGCCTCCGTTACCGCCGCTGGCATAAAGTGGAGAGAGGAGAGAACAATGTGAAAACACGGTTTCATGCAGCTAAAGGCTGAATCGGCTCTGTTTGTGTGTCAGTGCGCTCACAGTATGGTGTGATTCCAGAAGACGCAGATGGGCTTGGAGCGCTCCTCGGTGGTGACCAGGCGAAACTGCACCGTAATGGGTTTGTCCAGTGTGTGCTGCAGCAGCTCGTCATTGTCATGCACTGTGATGCTAACCACCGGTGTGTTGATGACCGGACGCTTTGGCACCCTGACGCAAGTCACATGATAAAAGGTATGAATTCAGCGAACACCACTTTTAATTCAGTAATTCTAGATGCAGAGCAAACTGGTTAAATAATAGACATGATGTGTATTATTGTAACAACTCAAAAATCACTTTGAGATCAATCATGTAACACCAACAACACTGATACCAACAAAAAAATATTATGGAGAAAAAGGATACATTTTCTAATTAATCTAAGATAACATCTATTAGATATCTAAGAGCCCACATACTTGGGATTCAAAAAAATATTGAATCCAAATTGTCTCTGGCTTAATGTTGGATTTAATGTGATTGGAGATAATATTCTACAAAATATACACAGATTACACAGTCTGCATGTGCTTTATTTAGTCTCACTTCCTTTTTTCTTCCTCCCACTCAGTCTCTTTCTATGCTTGTTTCTTACCGGAGGCTCCTCTTGTCAGGGTCGTAGCTCTCAGGCAGCAGCGCGGCCAGGCTGTGGAAGATGATCACGCTGGCGATGGCGTCCTGCTGGCTGTCATCAGGGTGACGCCTCTTCCTGGAAGCTGAGTGGTTCCTCAGCGAGGGTTCTGGGAAGACATCCAGGTGCCTGTGGCCCTTGGTCTCCACAGGTGGTTCGAAGACCGAATCAGGGAGGGTGACGGCCGTCTCCAGGTCCAGAGGACGAGGGCCTCTCAGGGACTGGTAACGGGGGAGCTTGGCTCCGGCAAAATTCATCTTTTTGAGACGGTCCACAGAGATAACTGTGGAGAACACAAGCAGGGTCAGAGAGCAGGGCAAGCAGTCGGGCGGCAGGGTGGTGTAGTGTAGTGATTCTCAACGTTTTTCAAATCAAGGACCCCTAATTTAGTCCACATTAGAGCCACGGACCCCCATTTGATAAGATTTTGTCTCTCTGACCCAAAACTGAGAATATTTTTATTGTTAGATATGAATTTGTCCAGAATTCCATGACTATATATTGTAGGCAGAGAGATAACAATGAAACTATGATCAAAATAGTCATTCTTCTACATTCTCTAATTGTGTTAACTTCTTGTAAATGAAATAATGATGAAGTTTAACAATTCATCAATTTGCTGGGGACCCCTGGAACCCCCTCAAGGACCCCTGGAACCCCCTCAGGGCAAGTGAAAAGGAAGATTTATCACAAAACTACATAGAAAGAAAAATGAATGAACATACTGCTGTCTGCCAAAAGGACTATTGTCCTTGCTAGTTGTTGGTACGCCACTAGAACCATTGTTTTGCGGTAAGCAGCCACTGTGTAACTCACCTATATGCGGGGTAACGATGGTGAAGGGGCTGAGGTAGGTCTTCCTCATGTTCTGTGCGAGTGTGTTAGCGTAGTCCTCGTAGTGCCGCAGCAGGGCGGCCGTGCCCGCCTCCGCCTGCTGGATCAGCTCCCAGTGCGGCCGCGTGTCTGGAGACAGGATGGCGCTGCCCACGCAAACCAGATTCTGTCAGAAAACAGCAGGGGGGTCAGTGTGACGGGATGTGACAGCGGAGAGTCGGATGAAGCGTTACGTATATCCTGTTGCTTCCATCATGATTATATTCTATTGTTTTTATTTTGTTTCATGCCGTGTTTTCAATAGCAGTTTGTGTGTGTGTGTGTGTGTGTGTGTGTGTGTGTGAGAGTGTAGTATTTTCAGTGGAAACATAAGGCGTCGTCATTCTTCACCTCAGTGAAGTGGACGTCCTGCGTGGCGGTGAGGTTGAAGCCCTGCTGGCTGCTCTCATGCTGCAGGAGGCTCTGGGTGAGCCGGTAGGCCACCTTCACATCGCTGCCATAGTACTTCTGTGTGTGCACGGTTGCGTTGGCCAACATGGCCGCTGTCTGCTGAACATGGCCGGAGTCCAGGAACGATGCATTACGGGATAGCTTCTCAGACTGAGGGGAGGTAAAGCGTAACAATTTAGCAACTTTTAGATGCTTTGCTAATGAAATATATATTTGAAATTATCCTCTACCTCCACATCCTTATGAGTGAGGATTTTTTGTGGAAATTGCAGAGTAAATTGAAAAGTGAGGGGAATAAGAGATTAAGAGAGAATGTACACACCAGGGCCTTAAGCTTGGTGAAGGTAATGGAGGTGCAGTTGAAGAGATTGGGAGGCAGCCATCCCTTGTGCTCATCACAGTGGCGGATAGCCGTGCCTGGGAAGGAGGCGAGAGAGAGAGAGAGAGTCATCACATGTGAGATGAAAAGCAATAGAGTGGAGCAGAGGAAGGGCTTGAGGCACATTTCATATATTGACATTACTGTATGGTAATTTGATGAGCTGCTGAAAACCATCCTACCGGAAGTTCCCTTGGGACAAGGAACCGCTGCAGGAAGACCAAACTTAGTCCTGGGCCACCAGATCCCAGCCTCAATGGCCTGAGGACAGCTGTCATAGATTACTGAATGGCAAGAATGACGGAATAGGGACAAGAAACAGAGAGGGATAGTGAGCATAAAAAAGGAAAATTATTTAAAAATCTGTATGTAATATATTTGTGACGGGGATTTTGCTTTTAAAATCCAGCATCAGGTTTATCAAACGCATCCTGACCTTCACAGCCGTTAGGGGACACCTCGGCAAAGGGGTTGTCGCAGCGGTCACACTGGCGTCCGATGACACCAGGTTTGCACTGGCACTGGCCGCTCTCCCTGTCGCACGCCCTGGAGAAAGAGCCGATTGGGTAGCAGTCGCACAGCAGGCATGTGTCGCTGCCCTCGGGACGGTAGTGGTTGTCCTGGAGAGGTAGGAGGAGGAGGAGAGCTCAATTTTTTTAACCATTATGTATCCATTTTTAGCACCACCCTGCTTCACGTTGATGCAGTTCCACACATTCACACCTGAGAGCTGCCCAGCGCAACCAGTCAGCAGCTCCACTGCAGCAGTTGGGGGTTAATTGCCTTGCTCAAGGGCATCTCGGCAGTGGTTGTTGAGGGAGGGAAGAGTGTTTCTCAATCACTTTCCCTACCTAGTTTTTCCCAGTTAAAAGCCAACTCCTTTAACCTCTGGGCCAGTGGTTCAAAACCTTATCTCCTCTCACCGTTCTAAAAGGCCTAGAGGCTTAAAACTATTCAGTATATCACAAGAAAAAAAACACAAATTATAGAAAAAGTAGAAAAAATAGACATAATAATAAATTTGTATAGCAAAAATATGTTTTTTTTCCAATCCCATAAATTATCTGGCAACCGCCGAAAATGATCCTGCGACCACCTGGCTGGGTCCCGGCCCCCAGGTTGAGAACCGCTGCGATGCACCTCTTACCCGTGTGTCTGTGAGAGAGCGATAAGCAGCACACTCACCTTGCAGCGGCACTCTCCGCTGGTCTTGTTGCAGTCAGAGTCGAAGCCTTTGTCCGTCTGACAGTCGCAGGGACCGCAGGTCTTGTGACCCCACCAGCCTCTGGGGCACGGCAGGTCGGTCCTACGAGGATACACAGTTAGTTTAGTTTATCTGCACAAAAAAACATTGTCTTCAACTGAAATAAAAATACAAACGAGACTTTATGAAAAAACTAAAACTGAGCTAAAATTATTACTTGTAAAACTTGAATAAAAATGTATCTTTTCAGTTTTGGGGTTTTTGTTTATGAGCAGGGTAAAAAAAGAGTGAATTTTTTGGTTATTTTCACTGAATGATAATTGAAAAATGAATGTCAATAAATTTTAATTAAATGTATTATTTATTGTTTGTTTACCTGCTGCAAACATACAAAATACCTGTTCTGAACTTCTAACATTATACCTTTACAGTTTACAGCGGGGGCATCAGAAAACATATAATACATGAGGAACTATGACATACACATAATTTAACATGAATATGGAAAGTTGCACTCTACTTTTTTTCACAGTATTGGCCAAAGTAGCTGCTGGGACAGTCACAGGTGTAGCCGCGAGAGGAGCTCGGCTTCCTGGTGCATGATGACTCATGCTCACATGGGTTCAATGAACATGCATCAGTACAGTTGTTGCCATAGTAACCTACAACAAAGTAATGCAAAGGAAAATTAGTCGCTTTGTTCTCACAGCTCGAGCAGTGGCTGAAAATTGTGATAAACAGTGCTGGGAAGTACTAGATTACATGTAACAGGACAGTAATGATGGCAGAAACTTATAATCCATTAGATTTACAGAAAACACAGAAAATCATTTAAAACAGATGACTGGGTGTTGCACTATCATGTTCATGGGATAATAAGCATTTTAACTGAGTGATTACAAACACAAATGTAATTTTACAGAAATTACAAATATGAAATAGCAGCTACTGAGTTTCAGGTGATACTCACAATAATTCAAATTCCCAAATTGTTTCCAAATTGTAATCATATTCTTTAGATTTTGTCAACAAAGTAATCCCAACGTATCTAAAAGTAATCTGATTATGTTTCCGAATTGGAATATTCAAATATTCAAAGTTTCCAGTGACGATAATGATGACTGACAACAGTCAGACTCACCAGTGAGGCAGGTGCAGGAGAAGCTGTCCCAGTCGTCGCTGCAGTAGCTGTTGGCAGGACAGGGGCTGGAGCCGCAGGGGTCCGGCACACTGCAGCCCTGCTCGACGTTCATCTTCCTGGCCTGGGACAGACTGAGGGCCCCGCCCACACGCAGACCCTGAGGGGAACCAGAGGGAACACACAGTCAAACACACACACACACACACACACATATTCATTAAAGCACAACACAACTATAGGAGTAAAAGTGTGAGGCACTGTGTGAGAACAAGTGACTAAGGCGAGACATTTGGCATCTGTCAAAGCACAGATCTCACTGAAGCACAAGGGATATAGTCCGTTTTTTTGACGTATCACAAATGTTGATGTGAACGGGGCCTAAGCAGTGGGACGGACCTGTATACAGCCACGGAAGCCATGCTGGATTTTCCCATCAGGCCTTGTCACACCTCCAACGCTCACAGTCTTCAGCTTGGATTGCTTCAGCTTCCCATCCACCTCCATACTGGCCTGAAAAGGTGCATGACACAGATTTAATGCAAGTTTGCTGACTGTGAATCTGCAAGAATCTGTCTGTCTTTTTTTAACTTTTATTTATTTTGCACAGTTGAAAACAAGAAAGAGAAGACATCAGAAAAAAACTTCATGGCTTATTCATAATAATTATTATAACACAGTATAAAAGATTAAAATTTTTTAAAAAAAAAAGATCACTAAGCAAATCAAAAACTTAAACAAAACATAATGGTAATAACAAATAATAATTATTATAATGATAATAATAAGTAATGATAATAATGGCAATAAACATGAAATTTAAAAAGGGACATAAAAAGGTTATAACCAGTTATAGTGTAATATATGCAAGTATGAGCACACCATGACAAACACGCCACAATACAACACAGCCATCAGCCATCTATAGGGCAACTCCCACTCACCAGGTAGAGGCCGTGGTCTATAGACAACACCGCCTTGTGGTGGGCCGCCGCCCCCGCAGACCCGCTGATATCCAACTGCAAGTGATGCCAGTCTCCATCGTTGACCAGCACCTCCTCCACCCGGGAGAGAGTGGAGTCCTCCCCCCTCTGCAGGCCCATCACCACACTCCCCCCACGCAGCTACAAGGGCAGGGAGAGAGCAGAGAACATGGAAAACACAGCAGGAGGTCCAAGAAAAGAGGAGGGTGGTGGGAGGATTGAAGAGGAGGGAGGAGCAGAGGAGAAAAAGACCATCAAGATTCAGCACCACTTCACACAATGAACAGAAAAAGACAGCTCTTCTTTTTAACGCATTCGACCGTCAAAGTTCAATCTTTGTGCTTAGCTGGAAATAGACATCGGGCGGTTATGTAACATCAAAGAGGCGTCAGTCTAGACAAACACAATAACTGCAGCACAGGCCTGAAAATGGAAACTCCTCAGACGCTGTGATGAGCATCATATTGTTTGGCATGTTTTGTCTCAGCATCTTCAAATATTTACAGACATGCTGCTATTCAGGCAGCCAACAGGTGGAGCCTCATTCCAAAAAAAGTTTGGTCTTTTGCTCATGTGGGACTCCAGGTTAGGATTGGCAGACACACGCTATCATGCGCTGATCGGACCCCCCACACACACACAGAGAAATGTGTTTTCAGCCTCTGGTACAGGTTCAGGGCCTATAGGCATTAAGGTGCTAACACTGCTCTTCACTAATCAGGCCAAATAACCATGAAAAATAAGTAACCTTTAAAAGCCTGCTCATTTTTTCTTTTCTTTCTAATTATACAGAACATTTCCTGCTACTTATATACCGTTCTTTTCCCCCTGAGGACAAATTCACATTGCTGTGCATTCTAGCATTTTAATGGCAATACTGTTATCTGTGGAGCGAAATAATGTATGATGCAACTTGGCCTCAAGCAGAATGAGACCGTATGGACTAGCTAGAGAGTGAGTTTGTGCGTGTGTGTGTGTGTGTGTGTGTGTGCAGGCGAGGAGAGTATGTTTCAGTATACGGTGTGCTCTGACCTGCAGTGTGAGGTTGTGCTGCATGCCAGCTGAGATGTGCAGCAGTGTGGCGCTGGGCTGCCGCGTGCGGAACATGAGCTCGACATGCCAGGGAACACTGACCACCGTCGCAAGGTTACTCCACTGCAACAGGCTGTTACCCAGGAAACGCTGCGGGCTGGCCATAACTGCAGCAAAAATAAACAGAGAGGAAAAAGATAATGCAGAAAAATGAAAAGAGAGTGTGTGTGTGTGTGTAAGGGTGGGAGAAAGCAGGAGCGAGGAATGGGGAGACAATTTCACAGCAGGTGAGGTGACTGTGAGTCATTACTGTCAAACAGCAGATGTCTTCCATCTTATGTCCAGCATGCTCACTGATCACATCCAAGTTATCACAACTGAACAACTCTCATCTCATAAGGGTAAAGACACCAGTCTATCAGAACTGACAATATATAATGAGTTAGAGACAAAGAGTATAAGGTTAAAATTTAAGATACAATTAAAAACCCATTAGTTATTCCACACCTATTAGTGTGGTATCAAAATGTAATGTGTTTTCTATATAAAGTAAACACATCACTTATTCAGTATTACTTGTGATGAGTGTCGATTAAAAGCTGGTTATGTCTGCATGTCTGTCACTCTGCATGGACTCACTGCTTTCTGAAAGAAAAGCTTTCTGTCCCTTTTTCATGTCAAGAAAGGGACATGAAAGGACACTTGCTAGATATTCAACAGTTTTTCCCTCATTAGGCTGTCTCTATTCGAAGTGAAAAAAATCCCCCAAAACACCCGGAATCGCTCAGACTGAAGTGATCGATTATTAATGCCAAATAAAGCTGATGCACTGTGGCTGTCATTGTTGGCTGAGAAGAGGAGCGAGACGCAAGGAGAGAGCAATTGCAGTGCAATGTTTGAAATTTTCATGGAAAAAGAAAAGTACCATTAAAAATACTAACCCTTTAATACAAGCTTTATTAATTGCACTGTGCATATAGGTTGAAATATGCTGGATAGATAAATATTTATGCACGCACATGCTTTACATACACGCACCGTCAAATAAATGTTTATTCCTTCAAATTAAATACTTTAGCAATTGGAGTTTGAAAGATACCTCTAATGCCTATGATGAATTGTTCATGACCGCGGTTGTTTATAATATATTCATGTTATCAAAGCTCATTAAATCCGATTTGGAGATCAGTAACATGTGAGCACACTACATTACAATACATTATGCTTCCCTGTCCCACTTCTACACCCCCCCCTTCCCCCCCTTTTCTTCATATGGAGGGCTCCATGCAACACGTTACTCCTCCTTCAACCTCCCTGCACCTTAAGCTCTTCTCATCCCCCTCTTCCCTAATTAGTCTTTGTGAGAAGACGGAATGCTCACTTGAAGAAATGCTCCTTTTTTACTCATTTTACTTCAAACAAGGGCGTTACATGGCTCATTTCTCTTCCTCTGTCCCTAACAGCTGCAGTGTATCAGGTGGAAAGAAAAAAAAAGACTTTGAAGAACAAGGATAAAAACATTAGCTACGTCTTCAAAGCCCAAAAAAGCAATTAGTCGTACACTGATTGAACATCGTTTCTTCAAACTCAAAGAGAGAGAAAATGTTGCCTCCTCGATACACACAATGGATACTGATAAACACCTGTCAGATAGTTGGCATTAAAAACTACCCAGTGTTCAACAACGGGAAACAGCAATCAAGTCAGGTATTTCTAGAAAGCTCTTATCTCTGGCTTGACAAACACCAATAATTGCACTGAAAAGCGCTGGTTTCTGCATTAGTGACTTCCTGTTACTGAGGAAATGTTTCCACTTGGCTTATTTCGACCTACTGGATGCAAAGCAGCAAAGTAAAGACGGCTTTATACTTGTTAGGCTTCATCTCATGTGCGACTGCTCCCACCCAGATGCCCCAGACCTTTCACTCCACTCACTTACCTCTTTCGCAGTTTTGTCCTCCGTATCCGAGGGGGCAATCACAGCTGAAGGAGCCCCACAGGTTCACACAGGTCCCTCCATTCAGACACGGGCTGTTGTTGCAGAAATGTCTTTTGGCAGAGCATCCTAGGGGCGCGAGGAAATAGGTAGATAACGTACGTTTGATCTATCCCACCTCATTATTCCATCAAAGTGGCAGAGAGGCAGAGGGTAATAAACTATTCATAGCAGGTAAAATGATCATTTCCCAGCGCCTCCACTTCCCTGCTGTTCTCATTATAGTCAGAGTTATTTTCTTTCCTGTGCCAAACCAGGCTGGTGTAACAACAACAAACACTGGTTGACTGCAAAATGGTCACAGTTGTAATAAGTAAAGAAATGGATAATCAGCAGCTTAAAAGCTCCAAAGCTAAACGGCAGGTCAAAATGCTACATACCTGGCAGAGTGCCATTGTTAGCGATGAAGCTGGCCATGTCTATATGTTGGTTGTCGATACGCAAGTTCTTCATGCAGCCCACAAACTGGCGGTTGCGAACGGGGAAGTCCTCTGGGAGTTTGGGCACTCCCCCGAGCAGCAGGGGCCCGGTCAGGTCCAACGATCTGAACACACAACCCAAACACATTTAACAGCTCAAGTTTTGCTCTGCCTCCACCAAAACAGATCGTCAGCACTGGTGCGGGGGCCATGAAAAATTAATCACAAAGACAGTTTTGCAGTGTTATTTTTTTTACCCCCCAGAGATACATGCAGAAAAAAAGATAAACATCCCAATGAAGAAAAAAACAAGCTTAGTTAACACCCTGGAGATGTGGAACTTCACTTCAAAACAAGTTTACTCAGTATCTGCTAATGAGATGACTGCAAAGAAAGGAATCAATGAAATTACTGAAATCAATACAGAAGTAGTGAGGGGATGCGTAAAGCACAGAGCAAAAACACACAGAAGGAATTATTGTTGCAAAAATGAAATTTATTGTAACTGCGCTTGGCAATGACCCTCCAGCTAACCAATTAGAGCACCCATAATACTGTTGATGCGTTTCCTGTGTACTTACTTTTTGGATCCTGATTGGCTGCCCTGGGCAGAGCAGCTGTAGTTTCCAATCATATGGCCAAACCTCAGCGCCACAGACGTGTCACAGTTGTCCACTGTCACCACAACAACCTTCTGGTCCGAGGGCCCCTGTGGCAGGCCGGCCTGGTTTAAGATCGGCTGTGGAGTGAGAGACAAAGTCATCAATATCAGGAGCCATTGTGGAGCACTTTCCTTATTTTTCATGGAGGCTTCTGTCAAAACAATAAGTGTTACAAAGAGAGTCTATGTGTACACTTGAAAACCTATAGACATTTATTTGCCTGAACCTCAAATCCAAACTGCCCACTTATCAGAATGGATGTATTAAACAAAACAGACAAACTAACAACAACATGCTCTTAGTTGTGCACATAATGTTTGAGATTCCTTGCTGATGTATGCATTTCAAGGATTTTACCTGTCCATTCAACTGTGCAGGGGATTTAGAAATGCAAGCATATCTATGATTGTTTTAAAAAGGTTTTTGACTGGTGCATTGAGTGTGCTTTAATCACAATGTTATTTCAATAACATGTTATTTCTAACCCTAACCCTTAACATCAATATGCACTTCCTCCATTCCCAAGGATTTGGATTAGTACAACGCAGCAGAAATAGTATAAATAGCTCGGCCGAGATGGACAGATAAGAGAAAAAAATAATATAGCCGTATAATATTGTATTCGTATATAAAAAAAATAAATACCCAGAAGGTTTGTCTGCACAAGGATCACAAAACACTGAATAAAGAGACAGTATTTCCATTCTTCTCTTTTTGAGACAGTGAAGTATTTTTGGTTGCTCCGCATTTATAAATAGTCAGACTCAAAAAGGGTTTGTGTGAAAGTATCTCATCATCATACTGCATTCAAAGAAAGGTACCAATCCATAAAACAGCCTGGAAATTTCTAGAAATGTCACCCAGCGCTAACCTGTAAGTAGCTTTATGTGTCAGCTTTAAACCTGGAGTTTTTGCAATAGGGGAACAACAGCCAAATGGTCTTTTCTATCACATCAGCTCACTCATCTCAACTGTTCTTGAGCATTTTAATAATTCAAACCATAACAGCTAGAGCTAAAGGCAGTGGCTGGCAAATAAAACCCAACACACACACACACACACACACACACACATACACGGAAGGGCCTGCTCTCTGCAGGACAGCGGCCCTGCCGACAAAGGATCTCTTTCATTGTCTGAGAAATCAATGGGGGGAGCAACAAAAGCAGGAGGGGCCTGAGGGGGAGAGAATGATGATCCTGTCAATAAAGGTCACGACCTCTTTTCAAATCGGGCCGTTTCTCTGAGGTCACGTAGAGCTCATATTAACCCTAAGTATAGGTTCAAGCTGGTGTCGCGAGCTGCTGCCCCAGCGATGAGAGGAGCGACCGCCCTCACGGCCTGCAGGCCACTGAGCTGTCAGCTGGTCAGACTGGATTTAGCAAGAATTAGCCTGTCTAGTGTGCAGAGATGATATGAGGACTCGGCCTGAGTGGGCTCATCGCTTGGGAATACTGTACACACAAATTGCCTGGTTATTCAGTCCTCCCATAGACATACACTAAAATAAGTTCCCATCACTGATTGCATAAGCCTTAGGAATTATAATTTCCTGATTGTTCTCCTGTTATGACGGCCTCATCATGACTGTCTGATCCCCCAAATTAAAGGCTCTAAGAGAAAACCCCCATGGAGATGTAGGTGTATTTTTGCTCACAAGCAGACATTGCTGGTATAATATCTTAGCCAACTGTAGTATAGGAAGTCATGACAAAAAACATTCTGTCAGTCATCACAGCAATGACAAAAATCATTTCACCCCAAGGCATTTTAGTGGGACTTAATTTCTCTCACATGCTTTTCTAATGGTATTCATTGAGTAAATTAGATAAAATCTCTCTGAGCAATTAATGCTGCTGTTCCGGTGGTCATTATGTGTCTTGTGATCACAGTGTGCTGAGTGTTAGAGATGTGGATGAGAACAATAACCCTATTCTACCTGGCTGAATAAACACCCATCCCCTCACAACACCTCACCTGCATCAATTAACATTAACTCCAAGTGGAACAGAAATGTCAGTAAAAATTAGTGTAACACGTATTGTTGACTGAGAAACTCCTTACCGTTCCACAATGAAATGTTATGTAGATGAAAATAGATTTTAATGGTGACTTTTATTTTTTCCAGTTGACCCCTGTTGAGGTGAAGGTGGGCAAATTTGTTGACGACGGAACAAGCAAACATGTGGTGTGAAATAGCGGAATAGTTAGAATTGTCATAGATGAAATCATCCGACACGCTCTTTTCCACGGTTTCCCTTTGCCATGAAAGGTCCAAAGCAGGCTGCGCTCCAGATCCGCCGGTCCTTTCACTGACCTGCGCTGTCTGCTGCGGCTCCCGGGCCCCCGACTCCCTGAACTACAGCCGCCATCAGTCACGGCTGTTGACTCTCCTATAATGACTGTCCGCTAATGTCTGTCAGCCAGTCTTTCTTCTACACAAAACCCAGTCCTGTCAAAGCTGATTGGAACGTACATATTTGCTCAAGACTACATTAAACACTGCTCTCGCTCGCCGCAACAGGGGATTATGGGAATATGAGTTCCCTGTCACCCTGTCACCCTCTATGCACAGGAGGAGCATGGCAGCAAACAACACAAATATGGGATCCGAGATTGACTGGAAAACCATAGCAACTGGAGGGGTTGGCCCTGAAGCGCAGTGTCCCCGCTCAAAGCCCGAGTCAATACTTCTCTCTGCTTTTCTTTACCCTCCTTTTGGTCCTCTCTCCTGCTCCGCTTTTCTCTCCTCGCTCCAGAACAGAGAGAGGGGCACCTTCCCCGGGGCCGCATCATTCACTGCCCATGGTCCCAAAGGAAGCAGAGCGAAGCACAAAGGCAGCGGTCATTGCCATTCTCCACAGTCCCCACTACCCTGAAAGGCACATTTCAATCTAAAATGCCCCCCCAGCTCCACCACCTCATCCTGCCCCACCCCCTGCGGACAGGGACAGGCCAGACTAGGCCACCGTGGGATACCTCTAGTGGGAGGAGCCATCTTTCTACCTCAGTGACTCACGGGATGTGGAATATGAGGCCAGCGCTGCAGAGGCTGAGAGGATTAGTTCAACTAGTATAGTGACGGGGCTCTATCCCGGGGTTGGGCCCTCGCTGTCCTGGGGCCTTCTGATGTTCAATGCTAAAACTATGCTATGTAGTCAGTGTGATAAATACACTTGTGTTGACCAGTACACTTGAACTGTAGTAACACAACAAAGAAATAAAAAATGTTGCATCTCTCCGGCTCTAGAGCTGGTACTGTACATGGACAAACTTCAAAGTAAAAGCATGTATACGTCATCAAATATGTAGCACACTTACACATGTAAAACTACCAGGTCAACGCAAAAACAAATGATTCAGAGATTCATTGGACTTTGGGGTTTGTACCAAAGTGATTAATGAGAGTATAATGTCTTCTAGGCAAAGAACCAAATAGTTTTCATCCAATAGCCTACAAGATGCCTCCCCCCCTCTCCCTCCCTCCCCCCATTACTTCTGCTGGCTAAAATCTGACATGGCCATGTTATCATAGACACTGAATAGAATATCCACAGTGGGGGAGTTGCCTGGCAACATCTTTATGATGCAAAGTGACTTCCTCAATAGAGTAAAATGTAACATCCTGTGTGTTGGTCTGGGGTGGGAGTGGGAAACTGCTGAAAGGGCAAGTATACGAGACGGAGACAATAGTTCCATACATTCTTCACTGATTGAGCTGTGAAGTCCTTATAGAAAAATAATTGTCAAAACATATTTGGTCCTATCTGAGCATGTCTGTAACCCCCCCCCCCCCCCCCCTGTTTTTTTCAGTCTCTTGCTCTCATCTGCCATTCCTCCCCTCCTCCTCTCTCTGTCTCTGTCTCTCCCTCCCCTCCCTCAGTGTCTAGCTGGCAGCCTGGCTCTCTTCCAGATCATCAGCCTGTCAACGGTAATTCTTTAGACTGACACAGCAGCAGTTCTAAAGGAGCAAAAAAACAAACTTACACAGCACAGAGTATGCTGTCTCCAGCGCGGTCTACACTCAGTACAGTCATTACACTAAAGATACCCTAATGATCAATTTGCCATTGACAATGCATGACAAGTGCCAGTTATCCTCACAGCCTACACTGTTTCCTGTAGTCTGTGACCTGATTTCACTCCAAATGTCTTTAGCAACTATGTCTGGTATTGTATTGTCATGCCTGACGGTGACAGTGGCTGAGGACAGTTGTGTTTAACCAAAGGCATGTAGGCTCTTGTCAACTAATTCAGAGAAGGAATAAAGAAACATACAGAAGGCAAGATCCAGTCCTGCAAGTGGCTACAACTAGCTAATCATAAACCAGGCTCTACAGATTCATAATCTTTGAGAGGTGGAATGAATGTTCTTCTACTGGTACCGATCAGTCGTACCTTGTTGTAGTAGTGGACTTGGACCACATGCCACTGGCCATCACTGACACCTCCAAGGATATATGGTGAAACCGTAGTCTTGGTCTCACCTGGGATAGGATGACAGAGGTCAAACACGGCACAGCGCTCAGTACAATGATATGCATCCATATGAAAGAAACAGAAGAAACTGGTTGCAGCAAACCATATGATGATGACGATAAAGTGTATTAGTGTTCTACCTGCAGAGAAAGTGAGCTGTATCTGCTCGTTGATGATTTCCATGGCAATGAAGTCGTGCTTTTCATTGAAGCGACCGTTGTAGAGTAATAAACCGTTAGGCTCTTTGGTGGCAAATCTGGAAAACAGAAAAATACACGTTTTGAATGCAATAAATATCTATGGGAGAAGGAAAACAATGTGATAGTGTCCAAAGATACGATAAGGACCCTGGTTAGGAATTAATCCCTTGATTGTATTGTGTAGCATGTGGCAGCTCTTGCAGGCTCTTATCTTCACCCCCCGTCTTAAATGCTGAGAGCGGCACAAAGGACCAAGTACCATTTTTTGTGTCTTTGGGATGACCGGGATGGGAAGTCACAAGTTCCCACTTTTAGGGCAGACGCTGCACAAGTCCATCAAATTAGTCAGCTGAGCAGCAGGGTATTGCTGTCGGTTGAAAAGCTTATAACACGTAACTTGGTGATCTTTAATTTTTCACTTCAATCAAAGGATTACATGGTCCTCTATGGGTTGAGAAAATTGTACAACCTATTGGGCTTATGAAAACCTTACAAAACCCATGGATAATGTCAAAAATGCATTGTTGGCTGGTCTTTCCTAGTTCCTAGAAATGTAAATTTTGCAGATCAGGATTTGATGCCTTGCTCTAAGGCTGTTCAGCCAAAATGGGCACTTTCGATTAAGGTGATAGAAAGTAAGGGTGCTGAGCTACAAACCGTTCTATCTCAGCCTGTCTAACTTCAAGGCCAGCCTGCCACTTTTATATTACATAGTTCATATTTTGTATTACGGTATGTATTAATTTGATCCATCTTCACCATGTAAACTGAACATAAGGATCCCAAAACATCTAAATCATTGTCCATCAACGTAAATTGTAAACAACCATATGTTCTCAGCCACGTCTGCATGCCATACTAAGAGGAAAAAAAAACAGGACAGTAGTCTGGCATGTCCTATTTAAAAATATCTTATCATGAAGACACTCAAGAACGACTTTCCCCACGTTCACCTTGTTTTCCTGTCCTACTGGATTACTGCTCTAGCACAGTAATGCAGTGTGCCATGTGATTCACCGACGAGGAAAAGAGGGCAAGATTTAACAACGCAGAGACTTTACAAAGATCACTGAACAGATAATAGGGTTAATCATGAGCACAGACCAAGACAGGGACAAGAGATATCTGCCATATCTGCAGCACAGTCACGGCCAATGACACACTCCAGAAACACAGAAACTGCATGAATAGGTACCACACAGTCACATAAAAAAACAAAACAAAAAAACCCCACTTTGTACTACATAGAGACAGAAAACTAGGGCAATGTCAAAGCAGCAGGGTGGGGGAAAGCCAACGCATTACTAAGTAAGGAAAGGCATTAAACCTACAGTAGAAGACACAGTTCAGAGTAATAACAACTACCGCTTCAGAATATGTTTCCTCATGAAGGAGAATACAGACAGCTGCCAATGCCGTAACCACAACCTCAATTCCAGATTTCTGTTTACGTCTGGCGGTGACACTGGAGCGCCTGGGGCCAGCGCGTTGCCTGTTCCTTGCATATTAATGCACATTTCAACACATGTGAGCACGCAGTTGCACCTCCATATAGTTCAAACTCCGGGACCACGCTGCCAACGATTCCCCTCCGCCTGGGATGAAAGTATGTGGATGAGAGCACACGGTTTAAAAATAACACACTATACTTGTCAGGCATGGTCTGTGGTCGTAAATCTGATCCACTTCCGATGTAATGAAGTAGGTCACCGGGATGTGTGAAACTGTGTTATAAAAAAAAAAAGATCCAACACCAACAACAGGATTCATCCATTATCCTTCTCCCTGGGGACCATACAATGAGCCGCCTGTGTACATCTGTCTGACAACTGAGAGGCGTGTCGTTTGTGTGGCTTATTGGCATTTGTAATTTCCACCGGGCTGCTACTGACTACATTGACGTGCGGCTTAATAATCCATCAAAAGCACCGTCAAATGAGCTGACCTAGTATAAACACCTTAACTCAATTACAGTCAAACTGGCTCTGATGCAACCACAACTTCATTGTTAGTGTGATTTTTCTGGCACATAAACAGTTTCTCATCAAGTGCCACAGTTCAACTACTATCGAGTCGGGTTGGGTTGAGCTGCAGTCTCCGCCGGAGTGGTTTGTTTTTAGAAAGAGGTCGTCATTCACAAATCCAAATATCTAGGGATGCTCTGAGAGAATGTGGGGAGGTTTTTTTTCTCTCCGCTGCCTTCAGGGGGGGTGGGGGTGGGGGTGGGGGTATACCGCATGTAATGCTGTTTGCGCAGTATTCTTGAGCTGGAGCGTAGCCAGGGGGCACGGCACCGCTGACCTGCTTACTGAGAAAAATGATAATTACGACCTCAGAAGGGAGCGGAGAGAAGGAAAGCGCAAACATCAATCCTCCAACTGATAATAATAGCACAGACAATACACAGACAAAATAGTCAGAGGGCTACTATAAGTATAAGTCCAGTAAAAATAAAGAATGCCATCTCAGAATGATTAGTCTTCAGCAGCTCTGGCTTAGCCTTTCTAGGTTTTGACGTATCGGTTTAAGAGGCTGCTCCACTTTGCCCCCTGAGCCCTCTGAACTATGAGAGTAATCAGCTGGAACTAAATACTGGCTCCATTGGCATCATTGCATGTCACATTAGGCACTCATCAGTAAAAATAACAACCAGCCCCTTATGTAGGAATAGTGTCATGGCACGCTACATGGTGCAATGCAATAAGATGTGTGCAGTGGTGAGAAAAAAAAAAACATATATGAGAAGCCCCAACTGATTTTGTTTTTTGGCTCATTTTACAACCTTGTATAGATAAAGCATGGTGTAAAATAATGCTACAAAAATGTACCTTTTCAGTACTTCAGTAGTACATGAATTGATGAGAAAAAATAAATGAAGCCTTATTGTTGGAGTGTTTTGTTCAACAAGATTTTGCTTCCTCGTGCTCTTGTATGGTTTGAAGATTGGTAAAATGATCGACTCCATGTTCAGGTCATGAGCAGTGCACATTTGGATCATTCATTGATCCAACAGCAGGTGTGAGTTTTACAATGCTTTGATTGTTCATGACCTCAACAATAATAATTGAGAATATCAGGTATGGTTATACTGAGATGAGGATAAACCCGACATAAATATCATCAATCTCACAAATTTCACCACCAAAATCTGTTTGAATATGGCCAGTTCTACTTCAATGCCATTCAGTATAGTTGTTTACACTATTCGTCAAATCTCAGCCTTAATGGTAGACCTCCATGGCTAAAGCTGTGAGAGAATGAGACCTATAATTAGCTGCATTTCTCTGCGTAAACAGGATCCACATCGCGAGCTGTCATTAGAAAAGCTCTTTATGGGAGAAACCTGATCAGTGCTGTTCTCAGGTAACAGAGCTGCTTGTTGAGCTCACCTGCCTCAAGCTTTCAGGATCTGCACCTTCACACAGCAGCTACTTCACGGCTCTCTGACCCGTCAGTGAAACACACACTGGGGCTTTTCAAAACTGGTTTGTGCAGTTCTCCATCTATACGACTGCCATCTGAACCTCATGTAAAGAAAGACCACGTCCATTAAAATCACAAAGGGATATCATTTTCACCGCCACCCATTCTGAGTGTCAACCCCTGCCAAGCATGTCTAAAGTGACAAGCATCACAATAAGTGAAGCAGAATGGCAGGCACATTCCCTGTGATACCTTCCAAGAGGTGATGCTTTGTTGTGACGGATATCAAACAGAACTGAGCGCTTTTATCGTCGCTTACATTTCCACACATGGCGTATTTCCGTCAGCCTTAGGTAGATTCTTATTAACATGGAGGCCCCCGCTGGCTTTGCATGTGCTCAGTATTCACAGCTCATCTGCTCATTTCGGAGCACCTCCCCCTCCACACACACACCTCCAACACACCAAGTGCCTGGCACAGATTTAAAGCTTTAGCATAAATGGCTCAAAATACTAATGTTAAAATACTGTAGATGGCTGCATGGTTGCAAGGCAATGTCAGTGATGAAATACCTTCACAGGTACACCGGTATTCTGCTAAATGACGTAATGTAATGTAATGTAATGTAATGAGAGAGCAGCCTTTAAGTGCGCAATGGCATACCCAGGTTATTACTGTAAACTAAAACTAAGGTGAAAACTAGGAGTTAAAAAGCACTGAGGTAAACTGAAATAAAAATAAAAATGAGACTTTGTGAAAAAACTAAAACTGAACTAAAACTATGTTGTCTACTTGTAAAACTAAATAAAATAAAATGTAAATATACATTAAATGTTTTTAGTTTGTCTATTTGTTGGGGTATGTGCAGGGTAAAAAAAGAATTACATTTGGGCAGTGAATTTTTACTGAACGCTAACCACACCATGAGATGACGCTCCTGTAGACCGACTTGTTAGGCCGTCATGAGCAACTCTTGGCCTCGGAGGATTGGCCAGCGTTGCCAACACCATCGCTGACTCATGTTGAAAACACCAGAGTCCAGTTTGTGATTATTTTTAGCTAAATGCTCTGAATTCAGATTGCTGTTGTGTCTGCTGGTGCTTTTCATTTCTGCAGCATGAAACCAATGCAAACATGTACAAAACACCTGTTATGGACCTCTATCATTATATCTTTAAAACATACCAATCCTACCAAAAATACTACAACTAGAACTGAAACTAAATAAAAACTAAACTAAAACATAACAATGAAAAAGCTCACACTGACAACTAAACTGAAATTGAAACACAAATGGGAGGAAACTATATAAAAACTGATGAAAAATCCCAAACTAAAATATCCCTGTTGGACACACACCCAGCCAACGGCAGCCTATCTCAAGCTTCAACTTGATGAGAGAGACAATGCTGAAATAGGCCAAGCACTGACTCACAGCTCAAAGTGACCAGTGGCTCTGACTGTAATAAGATCAGACTCTTGGCTCTGGGATTAATATCCTCTGTTATGCAAGGCTCCTCTCCAAAAACACCAGGTCCTTCGGCTGATCACTTATATTCTGTTCAAACTTTATAGGTTGCAGTTTAATACAGTATAGTATGCATGCCTCTACTATGTTTTGGCAGTGATATTACTGTGGCAGTGGTACAATATTTATAGCACCGATACCATAATCTGATACCAAAGTGCCTCTTCAAAAGATGGCTGTTGAGTGATTCCATTATTGTTATGAAACACCATTATGGGTTACATAAATGTGAAGGGGGGCTGGAGGCAAAACCATACTTCACTGGAGGTTAGAGCTGGCGAGTATGTATGCAAAACTGCGATGTGGGGGAGGCTGATTAAAAAGTGAATCACAGATTATGGAGGCGGGATGGAAGAGAGTGGGTGATCCAGGTGAAGCCTGCTGCAGCGAGGTGGAGGCACTTACGTGAGAGAGAGAGTGAAGTGGAAGCGCTGGCGGAGGCCCTTGAAGGTCAGGAAGGACTGCGGGGGGAAGTTGCGGGTGGTCATCTCGCAGTAGGGCTTGTCGTAGCCGCCCGCCGGACACTCGCACTTAAACCCGCCGACCAGCAGGTTCACGCACGTGCCGCCGTTCTTACAGACGCCCGGCGCGCAGCGCCCGGAACGGGACGACAGCTCGCACCGCTCTCCTGGTGACAGAGAGATGGATGGAGAGGGAGAAAGGTAGAGAGCAATGAGGATTAATATCGTGTGTGACAAGCAGCGCTGCCTTAGCTAGCCGTCCCTGTGGCTGCCACCTCAGGGACTCCCTCCACACAGCTATGCTCTCTCTTTCACTCAGTCTGGCCGGTGGCTTTATTTGCTACACTGCAGCTGTCCAACATGGGCCGTAACGAATATCCAATTCAAATCTGCCAGACCAGGCCAACTGTGTAAAATATGGCTGCACTGAGTCAAACATACAGGACTTGGTGAAAGCTGGGGGAGACGGTTAACAAACAGCATCAGCCGTCTTTTGACCGGGGAAACCTGATTCAACAGTCATAGAATATTGATTTCTCTATTACAGTGTCTTTATTTCAAAAAAATTTTCTCCATCCAGTTATGAGTTTCCCCCCTTGTGAATGTGGCTGTGGTTTATGCTGCATTCACATGATGTGGGAATATTCAATGGAACAGCTTGAGGGCTCAAAGCAGTGGAGTGTCACACATTCAAAGTCTCGTCAGTCAGTCAAGTATTTTGTAGACTGTGGTTGCTCATGATAATTATTTTCAGCCTTTTCACACTAAACACACACGCACTTAGTGATATCTTTGAGTTTATGTTTACATTGAAATGTCAACCAGAAACAAAAAGTAAGTAGCTGTGTGTCCTGCCATTGCATTTTCATCCATCATGGAATCTGTCACAATCTGATTCATTTACAGAAACGCTGTCACTTCCACAGCGGTGGAACATTATCCGCCATTTCTTTTTTCTTTTCTTTTTTTGGTGTGGTGGAATGCAATATTTTCACATTTCTAGCAGTGGATGAAATTTTCCCATTGCTGGAAGAATGTAAGATGTAGGGAATGTTGATAAATCCATTTATGTTGTCAAGCTCCAGAGAAATATCAAACAGAGGTACATTATGTGTCACAGTAAAATGCGCAACTGGTGAGACATTCCAGTTATTTTATATAGATGCCTTGCCTATTTATGATGCTTAGAGTCAAAATAAGGGCACCATAACAGGTAAACTCTGCACTGCTCTTTATTGCACTGAATCAAATTGTATTGGATCAAATCGGACCACATCAAAATGAATTCAATTGTATTGAATCACTGACCTACTCAAAGGCATCTTCCCTACACTGAATCACTAGGTAGGAAAACAGCAGGAGTGAAAGGTCCAGGTCAGGGATTTCCTCCTACTCCTTCTCCCCCATACTCACCCACAGAATAGCACTCCTACACTTTATATTTATAATATTTAATACTCCTTTATAATATTTAATACTCTTATTCTTACTGTCCATATTGCCCATCTTTACTGGCTCTGGAACTGCTGTACTTTTGCTATTTTTGCCCTTATTTGTGACTCTTTAACATTTAATATTTGATATTTTTCTTTTTTCTTTTTCTTATGCCTACTACGTAGTTGTTGCTTGCCTTGTCCTAAGAATTTCATTGTTCAGAATGACCTTGTGTTATACTGTGCATTTGATAAATAAAACACTTTGACTTTGACTAACTATATATGGAGATTCATACTGAACCGATCCAGGAAAGAGAGATTCACATCCCCCGGGGCAAAACAAAACACATCACACCTCCAGCCTTTACCACATGAGCCTGAGACTCCAGGTCAAACCAGGCCGACAAAGAGAGAATGGAACAGTGTGCGAGAGGGAGGAAGTGAGGAGGGAGGTGAACAAGTAGTACAGCGAGGGAGCGAGAGACGCGCAGACAGTGAAACTGTGTCACTGTGAATGGAGCTCCGTCCTCCTCAGCTCACATGTGCCATTTGTCTCCACTCTCCGGATGGGAGGCTGCAGCAGTTGCTAAGGCGAGACTACATGCTTCCATGCGTGAGCTGGAATTTGTGTCAAAGCCACTCAGTCAGCAGCGTGGAAGACTTCCGCTGTGTGCAGCACTACTGTAACACTGGCACACACACACACACAGCCCGCAGACAAAAACGCATCTTTATCTAGACCATCGATAAACAGGCCTTTTATTTACACTGTGACTATTAATCACTCTATTCACAGTCGACTGAAAGCCAGTTTCTTTGTTTCGTTACTGTTGTCGGGGTAAATCTATTCATTCAAATGAAATTCAAAGCAGCTATGGATGAGATTTTAAAGTCACTGAAAATAACTTAATTCTTGAATTGAATAACAAAATCTAACCAGAGACTTTTTAAGCACGGGCAGCTGTTAGCTGATGAAATATCACTAAGGACACATGCAGGATAATAAGTTTCAGATGGCACATTTTCATACTGACAATCTTGTTTGAGTATTCCTCATGGGGTATGTTTAGAGAGAAACATATACAGTATAACAAGTAAAGTAGGTTAGTGTAGTGTTATTCAGTCTGTCCTGTATCTACAGACTGACTCAGCCAAGCTTCATCATTCACTCCTCCTGAAGAACAGCGAAGATGATGGCTGTTCTCTGTTGACTTTAGAGTTACTGATAATAACACTGGAAACTCATTGATTTGCAGAGATACATGTAGACCAAAGAGATAAATTAAGTGAATTCAAAAGACAGGGATTAACAGCTCTAATGTGTCACGGTGCCATTACTTCATTCCACTCACTTCCAAAAGCAACAAAATGAAGCCAATATCCACTCTACCCTGGCAACCCAGGACAATTTGTTGACATTTTCTTACTGATGCTGTGTGAAGACAAGCAGCTACTGCTAATCAGCTGAAAAACAAACCCTTTCTATTACAGAGCTAGCTGCTAGCGGACTTGTTATTAATTCAGCAACTTGCTGTAGGCAATAAACTACTTGTGTTTCTTTAAGCAGTCAAACAGTGCTTCAGTAAACTGTACTGCACTGAACAGAGACACTGTGATGCTACGACCTCAGAGTCTTTAGACGGGCCGCATCAACGATGAGATTTGCAAAAGATAAAAAAACTAAAAGGTTTTAAAATAGGAATACACCATTAAAATAAAGCATTTCAGTTCTCACACCTGCTTTACTTTGGAACTTGCACATTCAACTGTATTGTCTATGACAGTCAAGTGTCTGAAAAAAATCACCAAATGCAGTAATAAGACGTTAAGCATCTGGTCTCCTCACTGTTGACACCTGAGCACAGCTTTATTGTCTGGACTGTACACTGGGAGAAAACATTGCCTCTGTTTTTCTGTGTTAGTGATTCATATGGGACCCCCCCCTGTCCCCCGCCACAGGTGCAGGTCTTCAAACAGCGGCTCTGTGTTGCTAGGTGAGCGGCACAGCGAGGAGGGAGGGGCTTGTCAGCTCATGGTCACAATTCCACAGAACATCCTGATCAATTATTTAAGCAGCATTTCCTCTGCTCTACTTACGGCCCTCCAGGTCCATCCAGTGCCCACACTCTCTGTTTACTGCCAGCATGAATCATTAAGGCTAGCAAAACACACAGGTAGCTCCGAGAGATCACACTGTTGTTTAGACAGGAGGAGATGCTGCAGCACAGGCCTTCTAAAGTTTCTTCATCATTCTTTTCTTCTGGAATATCAAATACAAACCAGGTGATAATTTATCTCCAAAATGGATTGGTAGCACTTTGGAACACTCCAATTACCATATATAAGATCCTGGAGGATCATCACACTGAAAGAGAACTAATAATTACGTGGCTCTCTGAATGAACACCCTCCAACTTCAACACACGTAATCGATGCAAGACTCGAGAGAAAAAATCAAACTTAATTAGCTTCACATCCACATCTGAAATAATCCTTACCGCATTTAAGAATCGGTTCTTATTCTTATTAAAGAGGTGAGTTTGAGGTGATCAAAAACGACAATAATAAAACCTGAAAAAGCATATTGTTTCTGACTATATGTTATTCACAGAGAACGAGCATGCTGAAAACGGCTTGTGTAAATATAGACTAAAGGTGTATGACTGTAGTGTTACTGTACACTCCCCATTCCTCCTGCAGAGGAAGTTCCCTTAGAGATCCTAAACCTGGAACAAGTGTTTCTGGGCTGCTAGGTAACAGAAGTGCATCATCTCTCCTCCTAAGTGAAACGGAGTGGGTGGATCCCTGAGGACACGCCGGCGGCACAGAGCTCAGGGAAGTCGAGACCGGGATCCACTTTCACTACTGCTGACACCGGGCTTATTCCACCACCAGCCTCTCCTACCACAAGGAGTTGAGTGTGAGGATACGCAAAGCTGATTTCAGCGACAGTTCTAGTCCACAGAGGATTCTTAAGGTGAATAACGAGACATGTGACAACCCTATAGGTACATCTGCGATCCCACCCTCTCATCACACCACATGTCATCTGGAAGACAAAACAGGCTCAAATGCTTTTGGGTGGACCGAAATCAACAAGAAGGGTTTGAGGCAGTGTCCGAAATTCACTTTTTGACCAGAGGCTTTTTAGCTGGTGAAATATCATTAAGGACACATGCAGGATAAGTTTCAGTCAGCCCATTTCCATACTGACTGTCTTCTTTGAGTATTCCTCATGGTGTGTATTTAGAAAGAAACGTATATGAGAAGTAAAGTAGATTAGTGTAGAGTTCCAGTCTCCGTCCTGCACCTACAGACTGACTCAGCCAAGCTTCATCATTCACTCCCTCTGAGGAACAGCGAAGATGATGGCCGTTATATTTTCTCGCTTTCTATCCTACTACCATCTGGCAATGCCTACGGGCCAACAGTTCCACACCACACACACACACACACACGCCATAACACACCATAACACATAACAGAGACATTCCACAGATTGTCCATCCTTTCTTACACACACACGATCACAGCTATTCAGCACTTACCTACCCACCCACATCAAATGGAGTGAGCAATTTAGTACGTACACACACACACACACACACAGACACACACGCACACCGAGCTATTGAGCCACAACACAGTGAGGCTCTCAGCGCAGTGGGGAGATTGGTGAATTCAACACTCACTGAGGCAGAACAGTGGGAGTTGTAGATTACAGAGGAAAATCCATCACATAAAACTGGCCCTTTTAAAGCTGCCTGAATGACCTTGTTTGATCAGACAGAAGACAGAGCCTGGCAGGAGGGTTCAGACGTCCCAAATCATCGACTTACAAAAGCATACGGAGCCGTACTCGTTCTCTGGTAACTTGGCAAGTCCAGCAGATTGGACGTAACGACACCTGGGTCTGCACCCTGTTCTAATGTGATGGAGATAACTGTGGTCGATGCCCCGGTGTCAGGGACCGCTTCCAATAGAATGAAAACACGGCCACTTCACCCACTCACACACTCTTTCTCCCTCTCTCTCGATTCACATCAAAAGCACCTATAGTTCAGCGCTGACACCCACAGCGGTGCATAAGAATATGTGAGTGCCACTCCACCTGACTGTGAGTGACTGAGCCCACACACTCAGAGGCCGGCACTATTTCAATCTTCATAAACACGGGCATAAATAGGAGAAAAACCTTTTAAGATTGGCGTGGCATAATGGAAGTGGCAGCCTTAGTGAGACCTCAAAGACAGCACAATGATTGTCTTGACATACCTTGGGGGAAATTTGTGTGAAAATTAGCAATTTCTAAACTGGCATGATTTCATTTGGAAGCAAATGGCAATGTTGGAGATAATTGAAGTTATCATTCATCTGGTAATATGGATCATCTCATTTGACGAAGGGGGAAGTGAAGTGGCCCTTCACCAGATCACTGGCTACCGCTCCAGTACAGACAGATCAGTGCTTGACGGAGATAAATGTCTTCTGCTATCAGAGAAGATGTTTTGGAGTGCAGGGTTGCTGAATACTTGCACAGTGCATGAGCTTTAAAAGTAATGATTTTGCCCCAAATGACTAGTTGATACTGAACTATCATTCTAAATAATAGATATATAATAACAACATACATTATTTCTGTGATAAACCCATGGAAAACAGCCATGGAAAAGACTAAACGCAAAATTAAAAAGTCAGGATTTGACCCACATAACCTCTCAACAAAGAGAGGGGGCAACTACCCTAATATTCATACATATTAGCATATTTTAATTCCCTTCCCCTTTTACACTCTTCCTCAGCTTCTCCCTTCTTCCCTTAACCATAAAAAGAGTGAGAGCAGACAGTCTTTAACCCTTTGAGGATGTGCATAATTTTTGGAGCAAAGACTGCATAACAATTCCTGCTTTAATCCACTTTCAGTTAAAAAAAAAAAAGCAAACCAGCAATTGATTACCAATTCTGCCACCGACAGTAATAAATTGCATCAAAGTGCTTCATTAATACTGAAAACTGGAGCTTCAGAACATTTTTCAGCTGCATCTATCCTGTTTTTAGATATATATATATATATATATATATATATATATATATATATATATATATATATATATATAGATATATATATACACACACACACATATATATATATGTATATATATATACATATATATATATATATAGAGAGAGAGAGATTTCTATATGCTGTGCGCTCTGTGAGCGTTTTTATCCAAGGTATTTTTTTACCACGGGGCATTTTACAGCCAGGAGACACTCTCCATCTGTAGCCATCTATAATTAATAATTTCCTTCCTTTATTCCTCTCAGCACTACTCCTATGGACAGCCAAACTGCTATTGTTTTCTCTACTGCCTTCTCCATTGCAGCACATTCAACACCAAGTGATGCTCCCTCTGCAAGAGCTCAGCCTCCACAATGGGCAACGAGAGGAAACAGAGCTTTGTTATATCATCCTGCTGCCCTGCTCTTTGGGTATTTGTTTTTAAACACAGCCCACGCTGAGCGCTCCAAACTAAATTTTGGGGGAGTGTAGGTATAGGTAAGTATGTAGGCATATAGAGTATTTAATGGCGGGACATACAAATATAAAATTAGCTTTTTGGAACTTCCAGATCCCACCAAAACTGATGCAAAATGAATTATTCCAATGTTTACTGACGATGCAAATATAAACAGACCTTTTATAGTTTCAAGATACATTTTACGTTTTTAAAAAATCCCATGTTTAAATCCCTGTTTGCTGGGGCAAATTAGATCTTTAATACAAGCCAACCACTTTAACTTCTCCTGTGCCAGTAAATAAACTGTTTGAAAACTAACTGAACAATAGATTAAATTGATGTTGCAGCCAGCTCCAATTAAGGCAATCTGTACCTCTGAAGTCACAGAGATGTGTAGCTATACCGTTACAGACTTGTTCGCGTTTACCTCCGCTATGGCTCACTACAACAGGGATTATCAGATCAATAACTCATCACGCTGCCTTTGTCTACAGAACTGTATGGGATGCTAGACAGTCTACAAATGGCCAGGTTCAATAAAGAGCTGAAGATGGGAGTGAGTGGAACAGATGCAGACATAATAAAATCCCATGGGATCTTAGACAAGGGAAAGAAATCAACATTTGGACAGCTAGGCTTGGACAGCTTGGCACAAATTCTGTCCTTTCATTTTCTGTGACTGCTGGTTGTGTTTGAAGGAGAACCATTGTTGCTTAACACATTTGAAGACAGGTGTGCCATTCAGTATAGCATCTCATGGACTCTAAAATTGGTTAAACAAGCCATAAGATTAGATTGACAATATAAAAAAAGCTATTGCTTCTTCAGTAATAAAGTTTGAGGTGGGTTGAGGACTCACCAGTGTAGTCGTCAAAGCACTCGCAGGTGTAGCCTCCCTCTCTGCTGCGGCAAACCCCGTGGGCTCCGCAGGGTTTGGAGTAGCACAGGTCAATCTCTGTCTCACAGTAGTCTCCTGTGAAGCCAGTGGGACAGCGGCAGCGCAGCCCGGCGATCGGGTGGATGGGTCGGAACAGGATGGTGTCGGATGCGACAAACGGCGCCAGGCTGTCAAACTTCAGCACCGACACGCACTTCATGTAGTTTTCACAGGGCTCGCGCAGGCAGATGTTGTCGTCAAAGGGCAGCACTTGCTGGGAGGAGATCCGAGCCAGCAGGCTGCGGTTCAAATACAGCCTCTCCTGGAGTTCCTCAGAGCCAAAAAACTCCGCCCCTCCAACGCCTCTCCCGCCTCTCCCGGCCCTGTCGCCCGCACGGCTCAGCCCTGCAGATCGGTGGCCCTCCTCAGGCGCAGGCACGGCCACAGACAGGCTGACGTTGAGGATGCGCGCGCTGACGTCCGTGTCGTCTTGGATGTTGAAGACGACCACGTCCTCGCGGGTGGCAGAAAGGACGCGGGCCACGCCGTCCAGGAACTGGGCGAGCAGCAGGGACAGGAAGTGCTCCTGGGAGGTGTTGGCCAGCCGCAGTGTGATGCTGTTGGACAGCATTTCATCTGTGATGATGGTGACTTGGAGGAGACACTGGGCTGACACCGAATGGATGCCATCTGAAAAGACAAGAAATGGGCTGTTAACATCATATTAATGAAATATTAAAGCAAGGTTCCCAACCAGTGGACTGGGGCCCAAAAACGGCCCTTGAGTCCATTTGGACAAGGATGCAAACATTGGATCATTTAAAATAAAATCTTGTGCAACTTATTTAATTAATGTGTGCACATACCTAAACAGATTTTAAGAACTGAGGGGACGTTATTATCCTCCAAAATGGCCATTTAGTATCTTTGTAAAAGATGACATTATCTTTCATTTAAACTTGAGTCCAATGAACACCAAGGTCACTGGCTTTCGCAGTATCAACACCAACAGCAGCAGCTGCAACACTATTGCAGGATAGATGCAGGTACATGCATGGTGGAGGACCATACCCAAGAGTTATTTGCCTTAGGTCCACATGTTTCTTAGGTTTCTTTTAAAGAATCTGTTTAAAACATTGGGTTGTTACTGTGATTGCAAAATCAGTTGAGAATGACTAAGTTAAAAAGAATGTTTAAAAAAAGAATACCTCAGAATGTGTTTAAATCAACACTTTGTTTAACATCAAACACTTTTTTTTACTCATATTCTTGCCTCAGGAGGTGTTTTTCTAGTTTATTCTCATGTCCCAAAACAGAGAGCAGATGTATGCCAAGACTGAGACAGAACAAGTGTATGTTTCCTTTCAATACATTCCAAGTTTCTAATCAGCAATTTCACACCTTTATTCACAATTCACTCTTGCCTTTCCTTATCCGGAAGAGAGTAGCAATGATGCTACTTCATTATACATACCAAACTGAAAGCCTTAAATCTCAAATGCAATGGTTTCCTCAATAAATAAGGCATTTCCCATCTCTGCAAATCCCTTGTCTTTTATTCTGTTGTTTTGACACCAGATCCTACATTAAACATTTGATACCAGATACATTATACATTCAATTCTTTGGCTTTGAATGTATACTTGTGGTGTGTTTGAGTCTACTATAATACAATAAGTCTTGACTGTACAATGTGTGAGGTCCCGTTAGGTTGTGTCCTGCACCTACTGCATCATTGCTGTGTTGTGAAACTGTCTTGTAATGCGTCAGGCTAAATTAACCCTGCCGAATAAAAATGTGAATGATCTTGATTCCGTTCCTTCACATTGACTTGCATGATGAAGCATAACTCAGCCAACGATTATGCAATAGTTCTATCATATTGAGCTGTGACTTTGGTAAGCCGACTTTCTCTGCTTGATTCTCCACTGTAATCACATTTGCAATAAAAGGGAAAATTGCTTATCAGCAACTGCCAGTCTCTAGAGCCTTCAGAGGACTGCTCACTGAAGAGTAAAATTATAATGAAAAGAGACGAAATCCAAGACTGTCGAATCACAAATAACAAAGAACAGAAAAAGAAGTTCTGTATGTAGCTAACAAGCATAAAACTTATTGATCTGTGTCAATTACAGCTTCAGGGTCACTCTAGCAAAGACTTTTATGCAAAATCCATCAGAGACAGAAACTTTGCAACAGATGTACAACTTCACTCAGGTCAATCAGCTCTCTGCCCAGTGACAAGGAGGTGAAACCGTCCCAAAGCTGCACAACACACAGCTGTGTGCATCTGTCTACAGCGCTGCTTTTCAGCCCTTTTGGTGGCAACGTCCACATCAGCACAACAAGAAAAATCCAAGGCCCACAAAGTTATGAATTGTTTGCAAATGTTACACAAAGGACTGTATGATTATATAAGATGGTCAGAAATTACATTACATGGACTAGTAGGGAAAAAAGTTTATTATAATCCATTTAAGTTTGAACATCTTAAACATTTAAACAAAATTTCAAGGCACACCTGAACTCACTCAAGGCACAGCTTGCCACGCTGTTTGAAAGCCACAAAATTTTTGATTATGTGTGAGACGTGTTTGAGCACAAACATGCCATTAATTCTTGAAAATCTAAAGATGCCAACATTTTTGTTTTCTGTTAAATAATTAGCCAAAGTTTGGTGTTTAAGGTCACAGAGAGGCAACTATTTGCTGCCTATCTCACTGCCTGGCCTATAGGCTTCTGCCGCCTCGAGGGCAAACACAAAATACGTTTAATCAAATCAAACGTGTCATGAAAACAAGCCTCAGCCTCTCCCCCCAAAATAATCAATAGGGCGCTTTGTTCAGGGAGTCTGGATGCGGGCCAGGGAACAGAACCTGTGAGCCTGGCGGAGCAGAACCCACACAAACAAACAGCAGTGCCCAAAGTTACCGGATCCCTGTTTGGCGCTGGGCGAGTTTAAACACCAAGTGCCAACGGGAGGGGGAGGAGTGGAGTGGGGTGGGGGGGCAGGGTGGGGGGGGTAGAGGGGTGAAGAGCAGAGAGGAAGGGAGACAGAGAACCATGTTTGACACGGCTTTAATCCTTCTGCTTTCAGTCAAACGCTTCCAGCACCGTGATAATATGGGGCCTTAGCAGAGGAAATGGGGAAAATCAAAGGACATGCACAAGGAGTGTCGCTTCTCTCATTCACACCTTAATGCAAACACACACACACACACCCACATACACACACACACCTGTGTACACAGAAAAGCACTCTCGCATATAAGAGGGCAGAATATATCAAGGAGCCATCGCAAAGTCAGAATGGGCCAGGCTCTAAAATGCTTTCCCAAGAGAGGAAAGTTACATATTACAACTCTATATGTGACTTAAAAAATACTGCATTTAAAATTATTTAATTTTATTGTTAGGACATAAAATGGGTGGGAAAATAGTACTTTGGTTTCATTTCCTCCAAGTCGTCAACATATAGATTTAAACAATAACCTTTTACAGTGAAAAAAAATGTTCTATGAAATTCTTGTGCCTTTTTACATTAACATTGGTACAGAGCTTCAGCCTCCAAGAAACTATACCCAAACACACACACACACACACACACACACACACACACACACGCAGACAGACACACACAGACACACACACACAAAATGCAAAGGGATTCATGGAACCAAATGAGCTCAAGAGGCAATTAAAATCTGTCCTTGTCTAATTTAAGATCTGACATTTCTATTCATAATCACACTAGATTTTAGACAGAAGACCATTTCAAGTGCTGAGTTGTAGGGGAGTCTATTATAATGATAATTGCTGTACAGTTGAGCGCTTTGTTATTGCACTCCAAATGAGAATGACCTCAGGCATGACATACTACCTGAATCCTTTCTAAAGTGGCAGAAACAAAGCGACAACAGTCTACTGTTTTTACGCCCAGCCACTCTTTTCCCTTCCTTTATTCAAGTCATATTACTACTGATACTCTGCAGCAACAGTAGCCAGAAAAACAGCTCACATGGAACAGAGGCTCTTAAAGGTTAGACCATGTATAAGGACAGACATCGCCTTAATTATGTCCTCTGCCAATTCACATTCTTGGATCGGGGCTTGGGCAGTGCTCCAGACGCAGACGTAGCGCTGGGAAACTGTGCGCGAGGAGAATCTCCTCTCAAAGAAAACAGACTATCCTTCAAAGAGGTCATTCTATACGGATGGATCCTCCGCTTAGGAATGGAGGGTTGAGCAGGCCGTTTTGGGCCAAATGGAGGAAAAGGAGGGATAGTTAGTTGGTTACAAGACAAGGTGCCAGCTCTGGAGTGTGACACCCCTTTCAGCCCAGTGTTTGACCCCCTCTGGGCCTCTGGGTGCCAGGAATGCTCTCAGCTAGGAAGTGGCGCCAGGGAAAAGATTAAACACACACTGTGCCTGTAGGAATGCCAAGGCAGCACACACAGCGTTGTGTGTGTGTACAGACGGTGGGTGATCCATACTTTGGATTAAGCAGCGCAACCATACAAGAGTTAAATGTAGACAAGAGAGTGTACATTAACTCAGTGAGGGTTAAGTCATTCCAAAATGGTGAAAATGAAAAATAAGCATGAAGATGAAGGTGAAGTGGAAGAAAAAAACCCTGGCTTTATGACATCACGATTTCAACTAGAGTCTGAAGTAAAGAGAAAATCGCTGTTCGTGTATCGTGTGAAAACCTCTTAACTTCAATGTTTTCACTTCAATTGAAGGATTGAGAAAATTCTACATGCTCTTGGACTTATAAAACCCTTTCAAACCCCAGTGCATAATGTCAAAAATGCATCGTCACCAAGCTAAAAACAAGGCTGTTTGTCTTTGTTCCTGAAAAGTTGACATTGTAGATGCAAGGTTTCCACCCGACAGCGTCAATATTCTTTTTCATCTGAAATCTTTTACCATCAATGCTTGTTAGCTGAACATTTTAAGTATTCTGACTGTTTTCATTCACTGGCCCTAACATACAATCAGACAGACCAGCAGACCAAAAAAATCTGACCGACTCATCAAGATTTCTAATACTGAAAACTATCATTCAGAAACATGGAATGGCTATTTTGTACTGTGTGTTTAGGCCTCCACCCAACACAGAGCATAAAATACCAGCCAGGAGGTTAGGAGGGAAGATACAAAGCTTTTAATCTCTGAAATATTAATGCATTCCTGTTTCAACTGTCAAGAGAATTATGATGAATGCCACGCTACAGAAGTAACGTCGCTTGAACACAACGAGGCGAAACGATTGAGCGATTCCATACAGAAAGCTATAAACTAACATAATCTAGATATATGGATTACCGTCTCAGGCCGAGTGGGGATTTATAGTGGCAGGAAAAAGAGACTGCTGAGAGTGAGTGACATATATATATATATAGAGAGAGAGAGAGAGAGAGAGAGAGAGAGAGAGAGAGAGAGAGAGAGAGAGAGAGAGAGAGAGAGAGAGAGAGAGAGAGAGAGAGAGAGAGAGAGAGAGAGAGAAAGACAGACAGAGACGGAGAGAGACAGAGCATAAATTGGTGAGACTGGCCTAATTAGGCCACAAAGTTGCCATCAAATCTCCCAGCTGATTCCCAGAAAATGCCAACAAAGTCATGGTGGATAAAGATCAACAGGACACTGTGACCAAATTACCGAAGACAGAGACATCACCCACAGCAGCATGACAACAACCCCGTCCCTCTGCCTCAGACCTGCCCTTGGACTGCTAAATTGACAGTTTATCCATTATTTAAGCCTTCTTCATTCTTTCTTCAAAGATTGTTTTTCTGGCTTTTTTTTTTGCTTTGTTGGTGTACAGTGGAAAGAAAAAATGATGGGAAAGAGTGAGACGGAACAACAAGCATCAAATTCTGCAAGGCTGATCCAACGTAAGGACATTGTGGGCACGTTGTACGTTTCTCAGCCTGCAGAGGCACCAGGACACCTCAAGGCTTTCATTGTTTATTTAAAATACAGAGATGTAAATCATAATATAATAATAATAATATTGTAGCTGGTATCGATGCTTACAGACACAGGGGCTTGAACCTGGGTGAGACACTAAGCCAATAGCTTCTAGTTATTGTGTGGAGGGGAAAGACATTAGAGACACTGTCAAAATACCATTTATCATCATGACAGTAGAGAGACAATAAATAATCACGCTCAAACAGCTCTCTCAAGTAGCCATACATCACACAGCTGATGGTACGGCATACAGAAGCCACACGTGAACAAGCCGTGTTCATTTTGTGATCCAGAGCGCACGGACGCTCCCTCCGAGGCAGCTGCATGTTTCACTGCAGAAGTGTGTCATGTTGGGGGGGGGGGGGGACCTCCAGGTAAGAGGGTAATGAGGTTGAGCAGAGGCTGTCTTGGTTGTTCAACATCAGTATACTACAGTATGTGCAGCACGCACAAAGCGCTTACTACATCAAAGAGTAGCGAAGCCGCGGTCCCATTTCCAAGATCAATAGGGCGGTCATAAATTAAATATCACTTCGGAGGGGGAAAGGCCTTTGGATGTCTTTGCAGTTCGCACCCTTTACAATTCCAACAAGCAAGCCGCTCTGCAAACTTATGCTACTACTGCTGCAAGCTTTTAATGAGGTTATGACTTCAAAATAAACATGCAGAGTCTTTCTTCCTATTTGGGTGTTTGTTTTAGGATGGAGCAGGCACCTTTGGCCATGACACCGGAGCAACGGACCTGCAGAGACCGACAGGTCTCTGCAGTAGAAACAGCAAAACTCTTAACAAACTACTGTAGTGTGAACCAGCTGTCAGATGTGCGATGTTTGCATACTGCTGACAAACACTAAACCGTCGAGTCCACAGAAAGTCACACAGAAACAACACGTCCAAACTACACACCTATCAAGCAAATCACACAGTGTGACCTGAGAGGACAGTCCCATTGGGGCCAACAATAGGACACAGTTTAATTTAATTAGATTTAAATGCTGCGCCCTTGGAACAGCCTGGTAATTACATACATTAATTACTGGGACTCTGCTGCCCTTGGATGACCCGGGCTAATTTATTATATTTCACTTGTGCTTTCTGACGCTTTGGCCTTCCAGAGTCAGAGATCAGCTTTGTTGTGCCATCACCTTGACAAGCTTACGGCCTCTTGTGCAGTCGCTATTCATTACAGTGTCAGACTAAACCACAGTGGTGCTGGGACTCGTCGACATGGGAGCCTTTCATGAGAGGGATGCCACAGCCACATATCTGGTCAACACTCCCCTATACGCAGAGACAAGGCTTTGGTGCGACCAAAACACTTGTTTAAAACTACAGAAGACAACTGTGGTCACAACCGTTCCAACACGTTATATCTTATAACAAAAGACAGGCGCAGCTTGTGGAACTTTTGTGGAATACAGGCTGTTTCCATGGATAACCACTGAGGCAAATGCACATTGTTTATTTAGATTTTGACACCAAAAAGAATTAAACATTGACTTTGGTTTCTCGGATGTCTTACAGGCCATATTTAAGGGGAGCCTTTTTGAGAAGAGTATTTTTTTTTTCAGCCTGGCCTCCATTGCCTCCTTGGGGTTTCATGGGAAATTAATTCGGAGCTCTGTTCCACCTGAGTGTGGACATACAGGAACAGAGAGCGCCCAGCAGGACGACAGGCTTAATCCACACCTTCAAGCCAACTAACAAGCCGGGGTCCAACTCCAATCAGCACTCCACCAAAGGAGTGAGAAAATCACTCCTCTGCAGACATGAATGAAGGCTGATATGGGTTAAAGACTGGGGGAGCAAAGATTTATCATATGCTGCTATTGTGGAATTTTTTTTTTTTTTTAATTCAGGGCTACAAGGTTTAATGCTCTGGAAGCGTATAAAAAAATCTGATATTTGTTGGATCATGCTTATCAGTTGTCTCATTCATTACATCAGCCAAGTGCACCCTGCTCGGTGTTCATTTAATTAAAAAGCTGAAATTTGAAGTCCTGACGATCAAAAGGAGCGTGGCTCTTGAGAACGCAGTAAAAGGTGATGGGGGAATGCCCTGCTTGAATTAATCAGGGCTGAAACATGAAACACGCTGCCCTGCTGCCTGAATGGAGAACGAGGGCTGGCTGGGGGTGGAGGCTATGCGCTGAGAGGGGAGGGATGGGCTTTTCATCCCCTCACCCACCCACCCCTCTCCCCCCCACCAGCACCCACTCCAACCCCCCACTCCCCCTCTTCCTGACCCCCCACAGGACAAGCAACGGCCAAACTGACTCCCCCCTCCTCTTCTGTATAAAATACTCTAACGACTCCTGCTAGGCGTCCATCCACCTTACAACGGCTCACATCACCATCTTGCCATCGGGAATCTCTAAGAAAACCTCAACAATAAAACCTCACAACACACACAGGGAGAGTCTGAGCCTGCTGGAGGACTGAGGCTCTCTTACTTTTCAAACACAAAATATTGTCTCATTTACACATTAACTACTAACTGCTGTTATCCATATTAACTACAATATTAAGCATGTCTGGTGGCTACTTTACTGTTGAGCTTGTAGTCAAGAAAGTTGAGAAATTAGTAACTTGGAGGGTAAAACAGGTAAGATATTCAAATACAATGAGATATTTGAATATTATCAAAGCCTCTCTAACCATTTGAAACAGTCCTGAACAACTGTGGTTTGGGTAATTTTCTGAGTATACACTGAGCAAAGTACAGCAGGCTGAGGCAGACTGCTAATTTGGGATAACACCCCTCGCCTCCAGCAGGTTGAGAGGGTTAACTGGCTGGCTGCATTGTTGGAAAATAGCTGCAGTATGAAATTAAGCACAACTGAACACGAACAGCTCATATGTAACAGAAAACCCACTTGCAAATCTCACTCTCAGTCAAAGGAGGCAATGGGCAGCATGTTCAAACTCCTACGCAGCAGATTTGCTGTTATCTGTATCTGAGCAATGTTGGGGCCATTGCTTCAGGCAAAATAAATTACTGTGAGCATCATAACATGCCATTATCAGATCTACAGCGGTGTGTGTCTGTATGTTTATGTATTTCTTTGTTCCCGAACATTAAAAAGGCACAGGTTAAAATGTTGATACATCTCTGGACTTGCATTCATAATAATAATATTTTTACTTTAACTAGGCATTACTATAACTGGCTGTCTTTTTCCTCTTACAGAGTGATTAAATCCCAGCTGCAAGAAGAACAAGGCTAGTTTTAATGATAGCCACAATACTATGTATACAACACACACTAACCTCCACTGTGAATTCAATAAAAAAGTGCTTGTGTAGCTCAATGTCGAACCAAAGGATTTCAATCCAGAGGAGTTCTGGAGCGAACCCACAACCCACTTATGATTTCTCCATTGAGGTGAATAGCTGACTATCTTGGAGCAAGGCCATTTGTGTACTCATTTGTGGCCGGCACTGCTGCGGGCTTCCACAACATCCCCGATGACAACTGTCTGTTGTGTCTGAAAACCACAAGAACAGGGCATTCCAGAGATTCTTCCCTTATTATGAGGGGGCTTAGAGCCAGAGAAGAGGATTCAAAACACTTCCAATCAATACATTTGCATATCAAAGGAAAACTGCTGTCAGCACAATAGTAAAGAGACATTAGCATGCAGAGACGTGACCAAGCATGAGGCTGTTGTTAAAGCGTACCAAGAGTCATTTAGTAGATATTTGGCACTAAGCAGGTAGTAGAGACAATAATGATTGTGTCATTTATTGAGTTGAATTGAAGACGTTCTAAAACTGAACAAGCAACAATTGCTAGCAATAGATAGGTAATTTGGTTCCAGGCATGATGCTGCTGAGCAATCCTAAACAACTAAGGGCTATTGCACAAATCTTTTGATGTCAACCATGTCAAACTTAAGAATATGGGAGTTACGAACTTCTCCAGTCCTAGATCAACAAATGCCCCAAACTGGCTTAGTCAACAAGCCAAGCAAATTACTGAAAAAGAAATCAACCTGCAGCCAACTGCACAGCTTAAACAGTCACTCAAACACCTTAATTCGTACAATGCCGTCAAGCTGTGATAGCACAATCACACAACTGTTGTGGCTCAGGAGGAAACCATCTGTTTAGTTCCTCCTGTCAGCATTAAGCCACGTTTGACAGTGATACACACTCTTGAATTCACCACCGCCTACCCACCGAGGTCCACTGCTCTCTACCAGCCACACCTCTTACCTTCATGTTTGTCACCATGGTCTAAGAGACTAATGATGACATTTTGCACTCCGGAGAAACAGCATAAACCAGGTCACTGTGAAATCTCTGTCTGGTTCGATGCTAAATGAGCGCAATGTAGCGTAAAGGTAGCTATCTGTTAAATAAACATAAGCTGTCATACTCGCAGTGTAAGAATGTAACAGCATGTTCTCCTAATGATTTCTTTACCCCAGTGGAGGTCTGGAATTATTATTATTGTTACACAGGAAAGAGAAAAAAATGCTTTGTCTGTTGTATCAGGGCTTTCATTATATGTGCTCAATCAGTGGTTTGCTGAGGGGAACACTGCTCTCAAAAAAAAGAGTCTGCATCAGACCATACAGTAAATAGGATAATTCATGGATGAATAAGAAGCCCGGTGAAACTCTCCTGAAGACGGCAGCACCGGGGCAAACAAGTGGACACAAAGACAGAGGGGTGCAATCCCAGACAGAGCCCACTAAATTCCCCGTCCCCATTGTCTGCGATGATAGTGGGGACAATGCGGGACAACGCTGAGATGTATGCACGCACCACAAGGCCTCACCCCAGCGATGCAGCAGGCAGCCCTAATCCCAAACACGATTCCCCTCCTAGCGCACGGATGATGTCATCCACCCCACCCCACGCTACCCTGCCCCACCTCAGCTCATCCGGACCTTCAATGCATCCAAGCATACAGAAGCAAGGCCCACAAAGGATGTTCTCCTATTGAGAGAGAAGCCGGCAGCAGGAAATCGGATACACCTCTCAACGCATCTGTGTCACAAATCAAAGAGCTCAGGCGACACTATCGCATCAACCTGAGCTTCAAACTCTGGGGAGCTTTTCAAGTCAAATACTAGACTTTTTATCCTTCAAAAACACTGCAGATAGAAATGAGAGCTTTCGGAAACTGAGTTGCAGGTGGGTGCAGTGAAAGCAGTGAAAACAGCCAGCAGGACAGGTCACTGCGGCTCGAAGTATTACAGCTCCCCAGGTCCAAAGAAAGAGTACATGCTTCACTGGAAAGAGGCAGAGGGGGGACAGTTGCACTTTAGAACTTTATGTGCTTCCCCTCCCCCCCGTCTTCACTCCACAAAAGGGACCTTACCCCTCGTCCCCACCCACAAGGAATTTCTCAGGCATTGCTGGGTTCACCATGACAACTGGGTGCTTAACAAAGCATTTCTCTTAGGCATTCTTCCTTTCACAGGGGAGGGGGGGGGGGGGGGGGGGACAACAGTCAAAGGAGAGAGAGAGGAGGAGGGGGGCAAAGGAGGAGGGTGGAGGGGCTTGAAATGATGGGAGGGAACAGTGGAGGTTGCAGGGGTGAGAACCATAGACCCGGGAAGATAGGAGAAAAATAGGGAATGGTGACAGGCAAACAAAAAGAAGGGAAAGAGAAACAGGATCAAGGTGATAGGTGATGTTAAAGGGAAAAAGAGAGAAACAGTGCTACAAACATTCCATGCAAGCCTGCAAGTGTGACTAACGCCATCCTGGGAGGCGAGCGAGGCACGAAGAATGAAAGGGGCGCATTACGGATGACTCTAGTCAAACGTGCACACAAAACATGTGCACGCATTTGCAAGCTTTAACTGTGAATCTATCAACCATCAGGGAAAAGAAATACAAGGTATGGAACGCAGGAGACGAAGATGCACTTGAGCCAAAAAAATTATAGAACAGCAAGGAGAAAAGTAATCAGAGTGGTCCAGCTGTTGGAGGCCACACACACTCACACACATACAAGGTTTGTGCAGCTCTCCATCCATGAGCTTATGTTACAGCCAGCTTAGCCCTGAAGAGACAAACCCCTGAGAAACTGCCTCTACAGACAGTTTAAAGTCTTAATAGACTGTAATGAAATTACAACGGCTGTGGCTGGCTTGGCTCTTACTTATACAGTATGTGATGGAGCAGAGAGCCTCCTCCATTAAAATTCCACTCTTGTAGTGTTATCTTATGCAAGGATGGCAACGGGGGGTGGGAGGGTGGGCGATGACTTACAAAACACCATTCAACCACATAGAATATAGACGGCTAGATTGCATCTGACTGGAAAAACGATCTCACACTGAAAACAGAGCATCTGAATATTCAGAACAAGTTAGAGAAAGAGCAACAAAACAATAAACTTGATACACACGCATATCCTAACATCATTCCCGAGGCCGACAGTAAATCAACTGGTTGTCTCCTGGCAGCTGCCTATGAAATTGAGTCACTCAACAGTTAGGCCAGTTGGACTGGAGGGCAACAGGTTTGGCTCAGACGAGTTGTGAGAGCAAAGTTTAACCTTGGAGCACCCGCAGCCACTTCACAGCCACACTCCCTCTGGACAGTGACCAGCTGCTGACAACATGTAATTTGTGAGCTTTTGTACAACCTGCAGTGTGATGTGAGCCGAATTAAACCGCCATCATTAGTTGAGGAGGCGTGTTTGACTGTTAAATCTCAGCGCTGGTGTTTTCAAAGTGAGACTGGGGTACAATATTGGCTTGGACTGAGAATTTGATTAAAACAAAGGCAAAGTATCCTGGTGGCTCAGCGGGGATAAGATACATACCATGTATTTACAGATTCAAATCCAACTCACACCATGTCGTGTCATCTCTCGCTCTCTCTCTGCCTCTCTCTCTGCTCTGTATCAGAATCACTTTATAATACAACAAATGTACAGGAATTTGTCTTGGAGACACATCAATAAACTCACGTAGTGACACAAGTACGTACTTGCACTCATGATACAGGGACAACAGGACCTCACATTCAGTAGAACACTACAGTTTACTATCTAATAAAACAAAATGGCATATAAATAACCTTTAAAACAAAATGAAACAATAAAAACTAAGGACTAGCTGGACTTTCTATAAATAAGCAAACAGAGCTTTATGGATGAAAGCAAAGGGAAAAAATGTTCACCATCGAACGCAAACACCTATTTATGCAGGCTCATGCTTGCCTCGGAACAGTAGATCAGTTCCCTAGTATGTCAACACCGGTCTGTCAGATCCCAGGATACAGACGCACCAGTACTAATCCCAGAGACCACAACCAGCTTCCCATCCTGCAGTGTGACCAGAATTCCCATCATAACTCTTTTCCTGGGCTCGTCACTTCTGTCCTCAACTTGGCGGAGAGGCGAGAACCCAACAAATCCCACAAATCTGTATTCTGCTGTGTTTTCTGGTCATTATCTATACAGCAGCAACTAATCCAGACATGTGTCAAACCTCCATGCAATGATATGAAGGGTCTGATCCAGCCCATTAGCCAATCTCCTTCCTCCCACGTTAGCATGGTGGCAGGCCCAACGCCCAGCACATCATGGCTGTAAATCTGGCGCCTTAACTGGCTGAGATAACAATTAAATTAACAGTTAAAATTGCCAATTAATGCCAGTGCACAGCCAATACACAATGAGGGAGCAAAAATCCTGTGGCGTTGTGGTTGTCAAATGTACTTTTGAATTGTCTGCTGACTGTTTTGACCGATAGAGTGCTCGTCAGAATAATTGGTACCATTGCTAAAGATGAACCAAAAACAGCTAAAGAAAACAATTAATGAGCTCTTCTGAAAATTTGAACAAAATTATTGGCTTGTTCAGAGACAGCTGTTCATAAAATACTATATATTTTCAATGTCTAATAACCTTTATTCTAAAAAGGGTAGTGGTCATAAATATTCAAAGATAATACTGCATGATTTGTTGCAGAGTAAATTTCACTTAGATTGCATTAAACTGCTTCCAATATGATCCATCTAGATCCCTAGACTCATGGTGTATTTCTTCAGAATGCTATTAAACCCACAACTGCAATGACTTGCATTTGAATGAATTTTTCTTGGTATCATCAAGTTTAGCTATTATTCTCTCAGAGAATAGGGAATAAAAATAGAGAACCTGACACTGAAGTATTCCATATATATTTTTAGAAACAGAGCAAGCAGGGTAAAAAATGAATTCTGCTTCCTCCAAGACTTACTATCTTGACAGTTAACTATGTAGTACACTTTGAACTATAGTAAAAAATAATCCAACTTGATGGATACACTGAAAGCTAATTGAGATACATTCAAAAGCAGCAGTAAAGGCTTGCCAAAGAAAGGAAAACACAACAAATTACTACCTATATGAATGATACTTGAAGCATGTACATCAAATACAAGTGAAATTTGCTATTCAGTAAAGAAGACCATCATTAGCTTTACAACAGTGTCAATATTCTGACTTTAATTTCTCAAATTAACTTTTTATGTTAAAAAATTATATTTAAAAATAAATAAATCTCATTATTATGTTGTTTTTAATTCCCATTTGAGTGACTATTACCAGGGGTGCAAAGACCTTGGGGCATAACAGTATCAGGCGCAATAGCTCCTATTTCATATTTATTTAAAAGATGATGATCCTGTAAATTGAATAGAGAGTTTGGGGATTAACAGAATACATATTTTTGGATTTTAAAAAATGGTGAGTGAAATCCATTAAAATCACTAACAAAGAATACGGTTATAATGGTGAAAGGTCTTTCAAAATTTGATACATATTGGATTATTATGCTTGAAGGAAAAAAAATTGTTACATGTAGATATCATTTTACACAATTCAAAATGATATATCATAGTTCTAGATGTGGATGATAGCGCTTCTGAAATTTCAGTCTGTAAAATGGGAATTGATTAATACCATATATCAACAATTATGAAGCTAGAGTGAGATCCAGTTCTATCAGTCTACATTACTGAGTTGGAGCAATGCAATGGATTAGATTATCGAATTCAATTTTAAGAAGATAATCATTAATCTGTGGATTACTACTTAAAGGTTACCTTCCCACTGCTATTGCTTAGGCAACATTTTAAAGCTAAAGCAAAGTATAGCTACATCAGAACAATTACATCCATTTCATTCTGTAGTGTGGTGCTCAGAAACAATGTTAATCACAGTCCAACAACATACAATAGAGCCCATCAAAAATCGTCCATCATAAGGGGCCTCCTAAACGGCAGCATAAAGCGAAAGATAATAGGAGGACTTGGGAGGTCCCTTAAGGGAGAAGCCTTTTAAAATTGGGGTCAGCAGCATCTATAGGAGGAGCTCATCTTTCTACCCCATCTCCTTCTTCAGCAGTCCCTCTCTAACGACTTGCCTTCCCTATCACAGTACCTCTGAATTTTCCAATGCACTCCAGTTTACACTACCATGTCTTAACCCCCCTCCTCCTTCCACCTCTTTCTTGCTGCCCCGTCCCTCCCTCCATCTCCCTCCCTCCCCTGCAGGGGTGCTGACACATATACCCCAGCAGGTGCGGGACGCGCAAGGAAACAAGGCCTCTAATTGGTCCTTGGTAGAGTCACAGCTGTTGCCCCCAACCACAGCCTAGTATGAGCTCTTGCGCCTGCCCCTGAATCGACAGCTCACTATTGTCCTCCAGAGAGGCGAAGCACAGTCCCAATCCATTATAATGACTACCCACGCTAACCATACAGTATCTGCTATTCAGAGCCCGAGTATCTGTAGGTCAAGTAAAGAGCACCCAACACGAATGTACTTACACTGTCAATCATCCCATGATTTCTAAACAACCAACACACGTTGCCACTGTCATTCAGTCAAATCAAAGAAATCCCAAGGTTCTCACTAGCCTTAATCTTCATTAGTGTTGTTGAATATGTGTTTCCATCGTTAATCTTCATGTCCAACCTCTTAATAACACTGGAGATTCTGTTTCTCTCCTTTAGGGAGAGCCAAGGTCAAAGACAAGGCAGATCTACGGCGGATCACACTGCATCAAATAAGCACACTCCCACTCTCCGAGGGAGCAATTCAAGTTCAGTCACATTTTTGGAGCAAATAAAACTGTAATTTGTGCTGGCAGGCAAAATTAAAGGTGCAGGGAACAGATGCAATTAAAGACACACGGGTTAGGAAAAGACAACAGCAGTGGTAATCATGAACAGCACAGTGTCAGGCTTTTTTTGGACCTGCACCCCCTCAACACATTTGACAGCCCATGTGAACACGCCCAGCACGGTACCACACAGACTGAACAGTGATCCATACCTGACTCAGATCTGCTTTCTTTAAATACACTGTCTAATCAGCGCTCTTAGCCTAAAAACACACTTGGGCAGGGAGCATTGCCTTATCATAAACTGAAACTGTTAAACATTCAACATCTATGAAAATAGAAGAAAAAACAAGTCAGTCCAACAATACAAGATTTAGAGAACATTAACCCATACTTCTTACTTTGAACAAGCTATACAAACAGCCCACAATTGAATTAGACCTTTCATTCTATGTGGGGGAAGTATGATGGGCAATTATGGGGGCTGATCAGTCTGCCCATAGTGAGGATCCCACAGGATACAGACATGCTCAGACAAACAACTAGTTAAACCACAACAATAGATCTAAATCAGGCTTGTGTAAACAAGCATGCTCCTTAATAAAAGGACCAAAAAAATTACAGACCCCCCGCTAATAATCAAATTAAACAATTTACCTTGCAGATGTATATCATTGGCCAACATGCTCTTTGAATGCTTAAATACGTCTGAGTGACTTGGCACTCGGAGGGGAATTTTTTGGATGGAGTGGCTTACAAATATCATGCAGTGAATGTTAATCCTACCTCATGAATATTGCTATGATAGGGAAAATCATTCTGGACTACTGAAGCCAAGAAAGCCATACTTAAATCATCATCACTTCCATTATCCAGTGAATTCAAGCGGAAATTTAAATGAAGTGACAGGGGATTTTAATGAAAATAGTGTGGGAATAAACCTCAGTGAGTTGGTCTGCCTCTCTTCACTGCACTACTTTTCTTTCAGAGGAGACATGGGGCCTTTTGGGTGGAATCAGCGTTTAAAGAGAATTATCTGCTGGTCTCACCTGACACAGAAATCCTCATGGAGGCCTCCAGGGGCCTGTTGTTATCCAGAGCCTGGCTCAGCTGGATCTCGCCGGTGCTTTGGTTCAGGAGGACTAAGTTCAGCTCGTTCCCCACCTCAAAGCTGTAGTGGAGCTGATCCGTGACATCTGGGTCATGGGCAGGGATGCGCCCAATTACTCCAGTGGGGAAGCTGCTTGACTTCTCAGTGACATAGTTGTTGAAGATAATCTGGAAGTTTTTGAGCACAGGCACATTGTCATTCTTGTCAACAAGTTTAATGTGTATTGTGGCGCGGCTGACCAGAGGGGCGGAGGTGGCCTGGACCACAATGATGTACTCAGATCTCGTCTCATAGTCCAGGTCTATTAACGCGGTCAGTTCCCCAGAGAAAATGTCTAGCTGGAACACTTCTGGAATATTCCCCTCGACTATCTGGTACATAATCTGCGCATTACTGCCTTCGTCTGGATCTGTGGCTGATATGTGGGCTACTACCACGCCTATGGGGCTGTTTTCTTCCACCATAATGTCAAACTCATCTTTCTCAAACACAGGGGGATTGTCATTCACATCTAGGATGGTTACTTGGATGTTTATTGGTGTTTTCAGAGCGGGAACACCTTTGTCCACAGCAAAGGCTTGCAGGCTGTAAATGGGCACGTTTTCCCTGTCTAATCGACGCAGTGTGCGAACAATGCCAGAGGTCGATTCAATTATGAAATCTCCATCACCATCCTCTCCTCCCTGGAAGGTGTAAAACACGCGGCCGTTGAGCCCAGAGTCTCGATCAGTGGCAGAGACCTGGACCACGCTGGTAAACACAGGCACATCCTCCATCACAGAGCCCACATAGTGGTCTCTCAGGAAGCGGGGGGAGTTGTCATTAACATCATTCACCAATATCTCCAGGTAGGTGGTGTCAGACTTCTGTGGGATGCCATTATCCCGAGCCGTGATGGCTAGCGTATAGGAAACCTGGTCTTCGTAGTCTAGCTCCATCTGAGTGGTGACAGCGCCAGTGTCCGGGTCGATGTCAAACTGAGGGATGCTGTCGTCCATAAAGTAGGTGATGCGTGCGTTCTCACCTGTATCTTCATCAGTGGCACTTATCACCACCACAGTGGTGCTCACAGGCCTATCCTCATTGATATTGACAGTGTAATGTGAGCTCTGAAACACAGGTCGGTGGGTGTTGGCATCGGTGACGTTTACAAACACCTTGGTAGTGTCAAACCGTGTGCCATCACTTGCAGTGACACTGAGGACGTATTGGCGCTCCAGCTTGTAGTCTAAGGGTAGTGCCAGTGTAATGAGCCCGCCTCCACTCTGACTAGTGATGGAGAACCTGTTCCGGGTGTTTCCGCTGGATATCTGATAGGTTACCACACTGTTGATGTCCTGGTCCACGGCAGACACTGTTACCACACTGGTCCCAACAGCGGCGTCCTCATTAAGTCGCATGTAATACGCCTTCTGAGTGAACTCTGGGTTGTTGTCATTGACGTCTAGAATAGTCATGCTAATGCTAGCCGAGGAGGACATGACAGGGTAGCCGTGATCGCGGGCCTCCACTCCAAAGTTGTAAAAATCTACACTCTCCCTGTCCAACTCGGCCGCCACCACAATCCATCCAGTGCTGTTGTTGATGGAGAAAGGGAAGTTGGGCGTGGTTTCAGTGAGGCGATACTCCAGCCTGGAGTTATCTCCTGAATCTGCATCCACAGCTTGGATGTGAATGATGGAGTAGCCCAGTGGCACGTTCTCCAGCACAGTGGCCTGGAATGGGGTGCTGACGAAAATGGGGGCGTTGTCATTGACATCCAACACCTGCACAGTAACCAGGCCGCTGATGTTGGAGAGAGGCGGGCGTCCTCCATCCTGAGCTCGGATTCGCAGCGTGTATTCTTTATTCGCCTCGTAATCCAGGTGACTCACCAGGTCCATCTGGCCTGTCTGAGCATCAATATAGAACTGACCTCTGGTGTTTCCGCTCATGATGCTGAAGTGAACGACTGCGTTGCTGCCTCTGTCCTGATCTGTGGCAGTAACCTGTAGGATCTCTGTGTTAGGAGCCCTATCCTCTGGCACCTGGACCACATAGCGTTTCTCACTAAACTGCGGAGCATTATCATTGTCATCCTCCACCACGATGTGAACTGTTGCTGTGGCGCTACGGGGGCCGGGGTCACGGCCTTGGTCATTTGCCTCGACCAGCAGCATGTAGGCCTCCACCTCCTCTCTGTCTACCGGACCTTTGGTGCGGATTACTCCAGACCTCGAGTCAATCTCAAACACATCATTAGACCCGTTGCTGTTGAGGACGTGGTAAAGGATGTTACCGTTGACTGGTGCGTCCCCATCAGTGGCCCTCACGGTCAACACCTCATAGCCGATTTCTAGGTTCTCCCTGACACTCTCCTTATAGTCCTGCTGCTCAAAAACGGGGTCATGGTCATTAGTGTCACTGACTGTGATGGTGAGTGTGGCCATGGCTGTACGACGGGGCGTGCCGTGGTCGACCGCAGTCACACGGAACACGTGGGTGTCCTTTGTCTCCCGGTCCAGCACCTCTACAGTGGAAACAGCTCCACTGGCTGGGTCCACTGCAAAAAGGTTGTTGGAACGGCTATCAAACAGAGCCTCTATAAAATACTCTAGCCTGCCTGCCTCCCCCTCGTCCACATCCACCGCTTTCAGAGCAACAACAGGAGTTCCAGCGGGCTTGTTCTCTGCCACAGCGACTTGGTACATGGGGGGCTGAAACTGGGGGCTGCTGTTGATGCTTCTCCTCCTCCTGCTCACTATGCCTGCATCAGACTGGGCCGCCTTTCCTAACAACTTCCCTAGGTGGCCCTGCCTAAAGGGGCCCTGACCTACACGCCAGTGGATGGAGATGCTGTTAACCTTAGGCTTCACCCCATTTCCAACGACTTGATCACAGTGCAAGTCAAGCTCGAGAAGTGTGTCGGGCCTCCAGCACAGCGTGTCAGACACAAACAACTCCCCCTGGGAAAAGTAAAAGTCACGGCTATTGGTGACTTTGCAGCGGACCCGGCTGCGGACTGGGGCGCCAGGTAGCAGATCCCCCACTCCAAATAACGCAGAGCCAGCTTCGTGGCACATTAGATGATGATGGCTGTGGGGATTAAACAAACTCAATATCTCCATATCCCACTGAGATTTTCTCTTGTGCTTGTTTGAACAGTTCCTACCGTGAACATGCACGTCGTACTGACTGGTGAGGAGATGCCTGTAGCCAGAGCCATCGTCCGAGTCCGTGCAGTCCACAACAGTGTAGACGATAAAAGGGTTTGAGCGGAGTGAGGGGCAATTTATTGAGTCCGAAAGGAACACAATGCCCGCCGCCGCGTCAGTCTCAAGGAAGCTCTCCGTGAATTTCGGAGCGATGACCTGATCCAAAGTACACCGCGCGCCCTGCTCCACACCGGCCAGCACCGTCCTTGGCCCCGCATCCTCACTGATGTGAACAGTGTAACAATGCGACAGGGAAACGAGTTTAAACCACCAGAAAATCAAGAACAAATCCCATTTAACGAAGTGCATCGCTCCTCAGTTGTGTTCACTCGGGTTTCGGAGTGGGAATTTCTGCAGCCCTTTCCTTTTAAACTTTCCGTCTGTGCGTTTCCCTTTGTTGCAGAGTATCCATGCTCTCAGCGCACTTCCCGGAGGGTTAATCCAGTTGAATTTGGAGGCAAACCGCAGTAACCTTGGCCGGAGCTTCTCATACAAACACAAACACACACACCGGCAACAACAACACCTCCACTCCGTCCGCGCAACTCCGCATGAATGGTAAAAATGGCTCCTGCTACCCCTGCGCCTTGAGGCTTCTCATTACCATAAACCTGTGTGTGTGTGTGTGTGTGTGTGTGTGTGTGTGTGTGAGACAGAGAGAGAGAGAGAGAGAGAGCGAGAGAGAGAGAGCTCTGTCAGGGGTCCTATAGGACTTGAGAGAAACCCCGACCCCTAGAGATAAACGGTAACTTCCCAAATGGTTTGTGTATGAATAGGCAACAACAAAACAACAAGCAAAAAACGCACACACAATTTGCAGGAACTTTTCAAACCCCGAGGCAAAACTGCTATTTGCTCCCGATACATCAGATTAGTCCAGTTGATTGGTTGCTAGGATATTATCTACCTATTGGCTACTTTTATTTATTTGAAAATGTATTCTAGTTGATTTATTTATTCTATTAAATTAACCATGTGCCACAGATTGAATGTTACTATAGTCCTTACACGTTTGGCATTTACATCTCTTCATGCAGCTTGTGCTACCTATGCTATACTTAACGATTTTTATATTTTTTATATTATTTCTTTTGTTTTTAATGGAAGTTATTTTTATAAGTCTGATACTGTGGAAAGTGCCGGGGCATAATCATACCTCTCTGTCAAAGGCATCTTCTTCCTCATCCTCCTCATTAAGAATACAACAAGCATTCTGCAGTTTGTGCAGTTTAAGAAGATGACATTGATGGTAGCAGCATCTGAGTTTTTGCCAATTGGAGATTATGTGATAGGGTTTACAAATTACAACTATTTGTAAAACCAAGTTGACTTAATTTGGGTCAGAGTAAGATTCACATGGGAGAAAAAAAGTCCCTTCAGATGTTAAGTAGATAAATTTATATCCAGGACGGACCAATCTCAATCTTTGGTAATAAGGACAGTTCAACAGTTGCAACATGGAAGCTGGATTGATATGCTGAGTTTCGCTGACACCTACTGGACTAACTGTAGTCGTACAGCTACAAGTGTCAGGTTTCCCACTACAGGCCCAGCTCTCTTATTATTCATGCCGCTCGCTTGCCTCAATACAGGACTTTCATGATTATTTTTGCATCTCTACCCCAACATAGATGGGTTGTCAGCTGGGTTACAGTGTTATGTAAATGAATGGGGCTGTTCTTAAACCATTGTTATAAATAAACCCACGGTCATAAAACTGAGCTGTCCTGACAAGCTCCACCTGATTTTACTGTGAAAAAATAACCTGGCTGCCACTGGCCCTGCCACTGTGCTCATGGCTGTCAGAGAAGAGAAAAAGTAGCTGCCTGACCTTAAAAACTCGGGTCAGATAAGGAATATGTTAAATAAATAAAAGTGATGCGAGTAGAATCAAAAGCACATGCAAGTGGCAGACAAATTAGGGTGATTTCAAGAGAATCCATGTCTACTTTTATCCATTAAAGCTTTATGGAAAATGAAAGACCGGTCTTGCTTTCCTTTAGACATGCAAGTAATAATTTGACATCTGCTCTAACCATGTATCTCAGTGTCAAGCAGGAAAAAAACTCATCAGCATATCAATGTAACGGCAACAAAAAAGGGATTAAAGGGACTGACAACCCGGTTTAAGAATCTGCGCTTTTAATTTACCATCACTTGACTTATCTTCATTTACCAAAATGCCAGCATTCTCAATATTCAGTAACTGTAGTAAAATGAAACTTGTTTTGGGGCATTTTCTACTGTGATACAATTTGGAGGGCCTGTGTGGGCTTTACCCTTGCCAATAGCTTTGTGGGCGCGGCCCGAGTTGACTGACATGCCTATTCAAACCCAGCATTTGGCAGCTTGTATCTGAAAGGTCACATTTTGATAGGATCACCCCACTTGTTACTGTGAAAGTCTTTTTTTTAATTTTTTTTTTTTATTGTGGCCCACAAAAAACTGTTTCTGGGATCAGCAAAATTCATCAGATAGGCTTCCCTCAGCGTAGAAATGACAGTGTCTGTTTAGTGATGTTATTCACACCCCAGGATGATGAAAATCGCCATTTTAAGGAGAAATTGCATATTTTAGTTGGCTATCCTTTTAAAGAAAACACAGAACATTAATAATAAATGTGGAGTAGATAACAAGAGGAACAACCGTAGCTTTTTACTGTTTTTATTGTTGCTGGAGGCTCTAATACAATATGAATCATAAGCTTTACAAAATAAAAACAAAACAAAATACAACAAAAGATTCCCCTCCGAAATGGAAACCCGTCAAAGGTTTCCATTGAGACGCAAAGACAAACTGTGACCCCCAACAAAGACAGAGGTGAGGAGAGATAGAGTTGAATAGCCAAACAGAGGGGAGGCAAATTGTCATGTTATACACAGTGTAAAGAGGGAGGGAGGGAGGGAGGGAGGGGGGGGGGGGGGGGGGGTTGAAGACGTGGGTATACACAGTGAATATAACAGTCCATCCCCATGTTTTGTAAGTCTACATTTCCACTGACTGCAGCCCCATGCTCCCACAGGCTCACATGCATGTGGACAGAGTGGAATGAAGAGTAAACCATCGAGTGATCCTCACGACACAAACCCGGGGCCGTCCTCTCTCATCCTCGCCGTTACATCACCCAGAAGAAGAATGACAGTTACATTGACAGTTACATGTTTCTACAGATATATCAGGGGGTGGCTTAGACATGTGTGACAAAATAGGTGCAAGAAATAAATGTGATGTACATGGTGACTATCTGATAGCCCTGCCAAGCCTACCCCACCTACAGTACGGTCCGTGTCCGCCCCCGTTCCCCAGTCTTACGCGAGAGCAGGGCCAATGTCGTTCATTTCAAACTGGCCGAGGACACATCAGCTGTGAGAGCATCAGGGATTATTATTATTAAAATTACCCTCACACTGTAAGATTATCATTAACCGTCGTAATACTATCATTATATTCATAGCACGAGAGAGAGGGGGGGGGGGGGGTGAAAGAGAGAGACAGAGGGAGCGTGAGTGAATGGCTTCATGGCGGATGAGATGCATCAAAACAATGCATGACAAAAACAAAAACAAAACAAAAAAAACAAATAAAAAGCTAAGCATTTTCTCCTTTTTTGTTTTCCACAAATGAACAAGAGTGCAGCACGGAAACAGGCATGGAGGGAGAGACGTAAAGAAACAGAGAAAAGATGGCAGAAATGAGGCGGAGAGAGTGAGAGAAACAGACAGAGAGACAGAAAAAAAAAAGAACAATAGCATCTCTAGCTTTGCTGTTTGCGTTTGAGTGCCTCCATCAGGTCGTTCTTCAGAGCCTCCTGCTTCGACTTGTCAGCCAGAGTCTGAACACTCCTGCGTGGCAAAGACAAAGAGAGAGAGAGAAAGGCAGTCAGTGTGTGCGGCATCAAACGTGAATACAGCGGACTAGAGTGGAAAGTGTTTCCAGAGAAAGTCTGTAGATCCGAGGGAAAAGCAATTAGTTCCTTCAAAAATGTTAGTTATGCAAACATCACAGTCCAACTCTCCTTCACTGTGGAGAGAAAACGGTTACACTCATTGAAAATCTAGTTTATTATACATGTATATACACACACCACACTTGTGACGTTAATGTCAGGCAAATTTATCTAATTTTTATAGTTATTTGACATGCGGTTGAGTAATATCCTCTTCCTTGATCTACCATTGGCTTATAAGGGTAACATTCCCTCACACAGAGATTTGTTTATGAGACGCTAACAGACTAAACGGTAAACAAAACCTGCACAACATGCACACACAGTTGCTCAATCTCTCAGACACGCTAGGGAGCATGCGAGCGTGTTCACACAGCATATAAACACGCGCACGCACACACTGTACACACACACTGTGCACACACACGTGTTGTACAGGCAGAGTGAGGAATGGGTGGCCATAATTGAATTCAAGTCAGGAAGACATTTTTAACATTGGAAATGTTTCTTTTGAATCCTTTTCAGTGGACTGTGGCCTGGACTGATACGAACTTCACACCACATGAGCCTGAAATCTGACATGCACTTCAGGTAACTCCACTACTAACCAAGTCTGTTGATTTTTGTCATTGTCCATATAATGGAAAATTATGTTAAAAAAGGTACCAAATCCACAAGGGTATCCACATTTGTACTTGTATAATTAAAGAAAAAGTGGATGAAAAGTGGGATTGAAGCTGGGTATCCAACAGTCTGTTCCTATTTTTGCCTGACCATATAATAGTGTGAGATTATTAATAGGCTTGAAATTTCTCAGCCACAGCAAATCTCTAGAAGACATCCAACGGAACAAGGTCAATTTTCTCGGCTTTTTTTTTAACAGACGATATTTTCCATTTATGTTTTGGCCTTTTTTTCCTTGTAAAATGCAGTTGGCGGGACTGTCTTTGGTTTATCAGCTTACAATTAGTGAGACCTCTTAAGCTTGTATGAAGGCCCCGAAAATCTGTAAAAATGACAATATCTTGCAGTGTGAAGAACACTGAACATAGACAGACATTGATTAAATGGTCTATTTAAATTCTAACTTTTGCATTAAATGATGCTTCGGGAAAAAAACTGAACCTGAACATATTTTGAGTTTTCAGGTTTCAGGTTTCTTCTCAGTCCGTTTCCCCCTTAGAGTGAAGAGTGGCATCTGAGCAGGTAGAATACAGGTGAGGAGGACGAACGATAGAGGGGAGCGTATGTAAAACGTTATGAGTAATGAGTTTAACTCCACTCACAAGCACTGACACACACACTCACACATACACCTCCCATGCCAGGTTGTACCTCTGACCCTAGTCAATGAAGATCTGGCGCTGGGTGAGGACCTGCGACAGCTCCTTCTGGAGCTGCCGGTACTTTTGGTTATCAGGCAAAGAGTCAATAGATCTGGAGCACAGAGGAGAGGCAGCAGGGGAGGAGAGGGGAAAGGAAATTGATAAGAATAGCAGGGGAGTCGAGGGAAGAATAGGCAATGACAGAGGGTAGGGATGAGAGAAGGAGAGGACGAACAGAGGGATTGGGAAAGGAGGAATAAATGACGTGTATGCAGAAAAAAATGAAGAAAAAAAAGAAGGGCAGCAATGGAAGGTGCAAATACGAATAAAATATCAGAAGAGAAATAAGTAAAAAGAAGTAAGAAAATATCTAAGATAAACAGGTCAACAGATGGAGAGACACGGGTAATGCAGGATGAAATAAAAGTAATAGTAAGAGAGGTAAAACTAGAACTGAGCTCGTGCAGACTCTGCTGACTGGCAGTGCTGTAAACGGAGAGCAGCTGATCCAAGCCATCCGAACCATCTGTATGGTATTACCTTAGGCCGTTGACAATGTCCTTGGTCTTCCCAAAGTAGATTTCATTCAGTGTGGAGCGAATCTTGTTCTCCATATCCTGGGGCAAGGAAAGAGACATTCTTGAATTTTAGTACAATTCTTAGCAAGATTTTTCATTTGTAAACTGCATACCTTTTCCAGACCTTCCTTTCTTGTCTAGATTTGAAATGTTTGAAATGAAATTTGATTGTTGAATATGATGCATGGTGGTGGCTGGCCGATATGATTGGCAAATAGGTCATAACTTCTTCATAACAAATGTTGCAGTATGTGAAATGAATGTGAGTGTACATAAGCCCTAGAAACTATCAACAAGATGGTGCGTAGGAAACCTGTTCTTGAGAACATTATAATACACCGCAGTGACTTCATTGCAGCTGAACAGAATACATCACTGCTTGCTGTAGGCATTCAAAAAAGTGGTTCAACAAACAGGATATTGGTAGTTCTACTCACTTCCACAAGGCGGCCGATGTTGGCGATGTGTGGTGAGGACTCTCCGACTGTCTCATCTTTTTCCATCTGTGAGAAAAGGAGAAGGAGGAAATGAATGGACGAATAAGCCATAGCTGGGTGAGTCTGTTGGTTTTTCACTCACTTCAACAAACACACACACTTACCTGTCTTGTAAGGCTGCCACCCAAGTTCATGGTACCAGAGCCAGTCTTGGTTGTCTGGAGCCACAGCATCACAGTGGAGGTGAGTTTGTAGTGAGCGGTGCGTCCGCTAGACTTCTCCTGATCGCAGAACAGACACACCGAGCAGTGAGATACCACTCCAAAAAAGTTTTTCTTAGAATAAACCAGGCAAAGGTGGGGTCAAATGTCAAACTATTTCATATGGACTGGATTCTCACCTGCACCTCTACCACATGGATGGAGTCCCAGCACCCTTTGATCTTCTTGGATCCATCCCCGGCCTTCTTGATGAGGATAACCCCGGCGAAGCCATGATCCAAGTCCCAAAGGTACACAGAGGACACACCACCCTCAAAGTACCTGGCAACCGCAGATATCAGGAGTCACATGACAGTGATATTGACCATTTTTTTCTCAAGCTCATACAAAAGACTTGTGCGAGATCTAGACTTCATGAGATCTAGTGGTGTGTTGTACTCACAGGTCTCTGTACTGGTCGAAGGCATTGTTGGCTTCCACCTCAAGTTTCCTCAGGCGGGCTGAAGGCATTGCACCGTCATCGATGGGAGGTTCATACTTATTACTCCATGGGGATCTGATGAATTAAAGGGCACAATAGAATGATTAACACAAGTAACAATCCACAGTGTGAATTTGTATCCAACTAAAGGTTCAGCTGTAGTTTATATGTGGCAAGGGTCTGAAATTAAAACCTGCCAAGTGCCAAAGGCCGGTAAACTTTGTCTATGGTGGATAAATCAGTACAGGTCACTTGCCACACTGGTCTGTAACTTTTTTGAGACATTAAGATTTAACTTCCTCGGTTATATACAGTCTTTGTCCCTGCTGACCACCGTACACGCTGTCTGACAGTGAGCCAAACACATCAAAGCAAAACAATGGCTGTGTATCAAACAGGCTCCTGATTGGCTGCCTGCTGCACTGGCTTTACATAAAGCAGTAGCGACTAAATTTCTGCAAACCTTTCCAACAGTTTCTGCACTGTCTGGATGGTTCACTAGCCTAACATTACTTGAGGATTAAGCCTCCTAACTTCAACAGTGTGTGTGTCAATATGCTTCAAAATGTTCTTGTGTAATTTTGACTTCTGTTGCACTGAATGACAAAGAGACATGTTTCTATATTTCTATTCTTGGCAGGTAATTTGATTTAGTTTGCCAGCCCTTGGCAGGTGAGCCAAAAAGTTAATTTCAGACACTGTGTGTGGCCCATATTCCCATCAGAGATTAGCTGATAGTAATGCAATTAATGTGTAGTTGTGTAGTTATGGAATGAACCTGTAGGAGTCGCCGTCTCGGTTGTAATCACAGAGCAGGTAGTCTTTCCCCACCACCTTGTCCCGGGCGATCTTCAGAGGCTGGTCCACAGAGGAGAGGAGGTCCTCACACAGACTGGGCACCTGGACAGAGACAGAGAGAGAAAGAGCTCGCTGCATTAGGACAATGTTTTCTAATGCACAGTCACGTCAAGACAGCTGCTTTGTCTCAGCCTCCCAAAAAACATTCTGCAACAGTTTCTAGCACATCTAAGCTCCTATTCTCAAACACCCAATTAAATGTGTTTCACACGTATTGAGACGTGAACAAGTAAACTAAAAAGTTGTCTTTGTCAATTCAGTCTGCCAGTAACAGACGCCAACTCTTTGCAAAAGAAAAATGGGCGAGACTGTAGAGAGATCACTGTTCAAGAGAAGCAGACGGCATTTGATATCCTTGACTCATTTTAGGTAGAAAATGGCTATAAGCTCTTTTCTTTCCCTCACATTCCAACTCCACTCGATAAGCAGAGATGGTTTGGGGAAATGGTAGAGTGGGGGGGGGGTATCAATGGGTAACATAATATTTAGAGGATAAGGGGGTACAAATTACTTCTCACAGACTGACATGGACCCCTCCTCTATATCCCCCTCCATCAGAACACAGACACAAAGGAGGCCCTGTTCCCCTGACACAGTCCCCCACACCTGGCAACTTCGACTGGGTGAGACAGGGAGGGGGGAGACAAAAGCTGGTAGGGAGAGTGTGGCAGGGAAGAAAAAGGAGAAAATGGAGACCAGGGAGGTGGAGACAGGAGGGAGATGTGGGAGAGACAGAATAGAAAGGCTAAGGAGGTGAACTCAGGTGATTCGGAGCACTCAGGACAGTATGAGCAGAGGCGGCAGAGCCAACAAGTGCCTGGCAGTCACGGTGATTGACAGCTGCGTTAATAATCACTAACAACCGGACACAATAAAGTGGGCGAGGCAAACGCTGATGCCCAAGAGAGAGGTTAAAGGTGAAGAAAGAGGAAGGTGAACAGGTGGGGGTCTGGCGGGAAGAACGGATATACCCATGAAACAAGGTGCCGTGCAAACACTGGTCAAAGTGTGATTTGATTTGTGTCTGATTCAGCTTAATTTGTCAGACTCAGTCAGAACTACACTGTTAAAATGTACAGCACAGATCTAACAGTTTCCAAGCATGCAATTAATTTCCCCGTGCAGCAAACTAAAAAGGAAAGAACCAAATGAAGGCCATTTTACAGGCAACAATGCAAGTTGTTTTGAGTGTTGCTATGTGAGCACAGGGAAGTCTGCAAAAATGCCTGCGAGTCCCACACTATGCACAAAAATAATACACAGTGCAACAGAACATGCTAAAAATAGCTTAAGTTACCAAGACCTTTCTAATAGTCGCACTTACATAATACAGAAAAACAAACTAACAGTTACACACCAACAAAACTACAGACACATAACACCCCCACCCCCAACACACACACACACACTCCCTTCTGATACTGCTGAGCCTACTTTAGATCTGTCGAAGACGACTCTCAGGACACAAACCAGGCAACATGACAATGCTTGCACACGACGGTTTAGGAGTTTTGAGACAACAGAAACCGATCCACAACACATTAGCACAATTCCAATTAAGGCTTGTGTTAAAGGCTGGTTTTACAAGTTGACATTTTGCTTGAATTCAGCAAGAGTAATCCCCAATTCCCCATGTTGGGTGAACATCGGACCAGTTGAGGTAAACTCTGGAGCGGGAGAGCTTCGCACCCAGTTGTCAGTCAACTGCACGCCGCTTGCTATTGGCTCGGTGGGTAGTGGAGGGAGGGGAGAGAGGGGGCTAAGTGTGTTAGTCTTCCTGGTTTCCTTCAAACTTACCTACCACGGCTTTAATATTTCATCCCCTCACTTTTTCATCTTGTCAAAACTCTCTCACTCCTCCGACTTGGCAAACTGAGGCTGATTCCAACCTGAGAGGGTTGGCAGCCCTACGAGGCCCTACCATGGAAATGCTTGGCTATTTTACAATAAACATAACAGCAGTTTATTCACATTCCATTTGGAGGTTAACACATACCCTGATGTGGTCGTGTGTGTTTTGTGCGTAAGAGAAGTTGATAAGATACCACAGGACAGGAACTCACCAGGTCGATGAGGTCGCTGAGGTTCTTCTCAATCTGCTGGGGAGGCAGGCGCCTCATCAGGTCCAGGGCACAGTCTAGCTGCTGGTCATTCTGAAAGACACACAGATCACACAGTCATTACACTAACCTGTCAAAGAATATAATTACACACATCAGGTCAAAGCTTTACAAACAAGCTGCCTTCTTGTCAATCTAAATGACATGGTAAAGCTCTTTTTTTGTGTGTGTGTTTAACGGGGCAAGTGGGTCTAAATATTAATCAATGAATTTACTTCCAAAAAATGTGGAGTACATTTATCACTGTTTAGGAATGTTTTGCCAAATCATTTGCCAAAAAATTCATCCACACTTTATACAACATTCTTATTTTGACAAATTATTACAAAATGAAAATAAACTCAAATTAATAATAAATGTAATGTTCTGACATTACAAAAACATGATTGTATCTGACATGTAAACAAACTGGTTGTACCCAAGACAATAACCAGCTGCACTGAATGATATAAAGCAACATATGAAGTAAAATATGACTAAAATGCATTTGACGCTTATAAAGAAAAAGAAATGAGAAATACTGTATTTACAATCCACTCAAAAGCAAATTAAGACTGTGATATCCTTTGCTGTCACATAAACACTTTTTCTCCAAAGTTCCCCAAAAATGAAATATTCTGCACTGCGTTTCTCACTACAGTAGCAGTAGAAAGGCAACAGAGCCTGCTACAATTATGCTGCCAGGATAACAGTATTACTTTTTCATCCTAATTATGAAATTCATTAACATTTGAGTAGATTCTAATTGCCTTCAGAGAATTGCTCCCAATGACTTTTTTTCCACTCTGGAGCACCAAGTGTTTGATTTAAATTGTTCAAAATTAATTGCCTTACACATGTGTGTAGAAGAGATAAAAGACCATTATTGACAAATCTACCTATATATAGGCTATTTTTATTGATTTTAGAAAGCAGGCCATTTCATTCAAATACATTTGACATGTAATATCACAGACCCTAATTTCTTTTTCTTTTTAAAGAATATACACAACAATACAACACTACAATAAATTACTATGTTGAAATATTGACAGCTGACCATTTGGGGTTTTGTGACAGTGGAGGGAGCAAACCAAACTTTTCACCACAACACTGTAAGGGTATTGAAGGCCTGCTACATTCTGTATGAGGGTACGAGAGGAGTCAGCCTGGTGGCTGTGAAGGAAACATTCACACCCTGACAAGCAATCTCTGCATGAACCTTGAGATTACAGACAACATTTCCAGGTCACTGGACTGAACAGCACTCATGATTTGTTGTATGACTAGGCCTATTTTGCAAAGCAAAAAAATGCTATTGGAGATGAAGTTCTGAACGGGCCCCCAGTAGTTAGGCCATTAAGTAATGTCATTACAGCCTACAACACCAGCAACCCCTAAAAACACTTCAGTGTCTACGTTACAGCAAGTCACTAAATTAAGCAGATTCATTTTCTGGTTGCAGTAATATTTGACTTGTTTGCTGAGACTAGTATTCAGGCTAGTTTTATTATACTTGATGCGGATGTCACACCATGGTCAACTTCCCAATAAACTACTGTTTGTGAAGTGGGCTTAGCCTTGCAACTTTTGCGGAATTCAAGTTACTGTATAATGTTCAAATTCTTCACAAAAAAAATGTCTGCCCTTTTACTGAGACAATCTTGGTTGTACAGCAGTTTTGTGGAACGCAATACGTTTAACTTTTCTTTAACAAGGGAAGTCCGTTAAAAACAAATTCTTATTCATAATGAAAGCCTGGGAAGAAGCGGAACAGACAAGGCCGCATAGCAGAGCCTTCCCCCAGGGGTTTATCTCACTTAAATATGCAGTGAGCAGCAGGATATCAGTGTGCAGGGCAGGACAGGCCAGCCACAACATGAAACCCCTGAGAAATGTGCAGGAAGATGTAGGAGTGTGTAACACTAGAGAGGGTCAAAATATGTTTTCCAACTAATCCTAGCAACTAAACAGCTAGTCTAAAAACATTTTATTCTAGTCGTTATCAAATAGTACCATCAAACTCGCATTACCTTGGGCCTAGGTCTTCTCAAAGGGAATAACAATCTAAACATATTTCATCATGACTGTAGTAATTACAGGATGTTACAGGATTTTAAATCTTTTGCGTGTTTTAACCACAGTGTTAACTTTTAGTTTTACCAGCCTATAGTAACATATTTGCAGATCACCTTTCATGTGCCATAATGGACAAACAGAAATGTACAGCCATGACCAACGGCAGTCAAAAAAGCTGAATACAAAGTACAGTTTAACATTGCAAATCCTTTGGGAAAAGAGGCTTTATTTGCATTGGAAATTATTTAAAATTGCATGTATCAATGAGGAAATTATCAACAACTGCACGTAATTCTTAGAATATTTTCTGCACTGCCACAAAATTTGCATGTTATGCCTCTACCATAGACCTGCCATTTAAAAGTCAGTTTCCCTGCAAAACCCTTGGCCACGTCTTATCTATGAAGTCACTGCATTCAAGTACATAGACCTAACTAAGTATGTGCAGCCGCTAGCTGGTCAATGAAGAATAACATGTAAAAAAAGACAGACCCTTCTTTCCATAAACATTTTTTCTTAAGGGTGACCCTGAACATAACAGAAGTTTCTTGACCATGTCTCCCATGCCTTTTCCTCTCCTCCAAGTTGCTTTTCGACTGTCTTAAAATCTTTCTCAGCTGATGAATCAATCTGTTCCATCAGGCACCTGCGCTCCTTGACGCTGTGTTTACCAACGCTCCTGTCTCCATGTAAACACTAGCTCAGACCAACAACCCCTGGGGTCAAGGGAGAGTGCTTAGGCTGGGCCAACAGGATGGATGAGGTGAGGCTGAGGAGGAGAGGGGGCGACTGGGGAGGAAAACCACCTGGTCTTCCCAACACATGCATCAGACAATTTAGACCATATGGAAGAACCAAACAGCACTACTAAGTACTACCAGTAATACTTAGTATAAACAGTGTTAATGCACAAGATGATGTTCCATCATGCAAGAACAGTACAAGTCAAACAATGCTTTTTGACATGCATAAATAAATAAGCAGTCACAATGATACAGCTGTCATATGAGCTTAAGAGATACGAGAAGGGTCAGAAAATAACAAATCAGTGAGTGTTATTGCTGGTATGGTCTATAGCAAGTGACAGAGCTTAACAACTCCTTGGTAAACTATGGTCAAAAGGCATGACCAAACTCGCAAGACAGGAAAAACTTTGAAGAAGACGGTAACCGCTCGTCATGGTTAGGAATAGGAGGAGCAAGCAGTCTTATTATAGCGACAGGCAACCCGGCGCTTGTCTATTTTAACCGCGTGTGCGTGTAGTGTGCACGGCTGGTGGGCAGTGTGCGTGTGTGTGTTGGGGCTACTCTCTTATGGTATTCACGAACTTGTTTCAAATCCAAAACATCCTGTGCTAACTTTATGCTGCAGCCCACGGAGCATCAAGCTGACAGTAGCTGGATAGCTAACTAGCCAGCTAGCCAACTAGCTGGGAGATGCACTTGCTAGACGCTACTCTTTATGAAGCTAACTCATTTATATCCCTGGTGGTAGTTTTGCAAACTGTGTAGATGCAACGGTGATTAATATACTCGGATCCCCTGCTACTCTCAAGTTACCTCCCAGCACTTCCTATAAAGGGCAGCTAACGTTAGCCTAGCTTAGCACAGCTAGCCAATAACGCTTAGTTAGCACTAGCAAACAGCCCCACCAAAACCCTACCCGATCCCCGTCTGTCCAGCCCGCGGCCCTTACCATGTCTGCGGCGGTCTGTGGCGATCTCAGTGGGGGGGGAGTATGATTTCACCGATGACTTTACACTTTAGCTTTACTGTGCTTTTAGAAATCGCTCCTCTCGGCTATTGTTGTTTTTTCGTCCCCACCGAATATGAGATGTTTCTTTTTCGCCTCCCTCACAGAACCCAACCCTGTCAGCGAATTCACTTCCTCAACCGGGGTACAGGAAGGAGGCTGGGGAAAACAAGCGGCGGTTGCACATCCGGGTCACTCTGGTCTTTCTCCGCAGCAGCCAATGGCAAAGAAGCAAGTAAGGCATTGCCAAGTATGGAAAGAGAGGAGTGGTGCAGTGGATACGAGGCAGAGGCAGTCAGAGAGGGCGATAGAGGGATGCGCTGATGGAGCAAAGAAGTTCCCAGGCCTGCTATAATCAGTTTTTTTCCCCTTAAGCATCTTGCTTTATAAATGGGAGGATGCCGGGGAAAAATGTACAGGAAACAACATTATCTATGATGATGGTTAAATAATCAACAATGTCTTCACTATTAATAAAAAGAAAAAAACAACAAAGTATCAACACCAACGACGGCAGTGTAAATTGTGCCACTTATTCTGGCACTGTACCCATACCAATACATCTTGGAGACACTTGAATAGGTTTGTTATTGATAATCAATGAATCAGTGAATATTATAGTATAAACCTAAACATTATTTTAGCAAAATTTAACATCCATAAAACCAAATTCACCAACTCAAAGCCTTTATTTATTGTTTTTGAGAACAGTACCAAATAATATATTAAAACAATATCTTCTTCCAACAATAAGAAAGCTATTAAGACAGTGAACTTTATTTCATATATTTTTGTGAATGTGCAGATATTATGTTATTTGCATCCCCTACCTCTGGTTCTTCGCATATAGGTGCTTGATTTTTGTTGAGTATCACCTTTGTGCGTTTGCACTATATGTTTTGCAATAAAAACAAAAAATTACTGACAACGGCGACTTCTAAATTGCACGGGCCAACAGCTTTCATTAAAATAGTGGGATCAGTGTTTCAGGCCGCTTTCTAGACGAGGAGATTTGATGCAATGTAGAATCCCTGGGCAACATACCCATAGCTGTATTTTGGGTATAATTGGGTAATTTGTCAGATAAGTGAGTGAGGTACCAAGGAATGATGCTCACTAATTAATTCAAATTCTTAGGGACTGAACACAAATCGAATAGAAATACACGAATGCAGAGGAGTGCAAACCACAAACTGTGGGTGCAAGCCAACCTGCACTATTTGCCTAAGTGGGAGGAGGAGGAGGGGGGTCACGTGATCTAGTGTACATCTCGCGATATTCAGTAGCGCTTCCTGACAGCTGAAAACATGGCAGATGAATATGGACGGAAATGGGACCGCTGTCTTGCTGACACCGCCGTGAAAACAGGTCATAATCTCGCTTACACGATATATTCATGAATTCGTCTTGCTTTATATATGTTTGCTTTATATTATACGCGGTAAACAAGCTCGGCTCCAGGTCTGAGCTGGAGCTGAGGAGCCGAGCTCCTCTCCGCTCTTGCTAAGCCATCCTGGGACAGTTTACTGGGGAGGTCAAGTGGGCGCAAACTCTTAAATTAAATGGGTAAAGCTACATGTTTTTGTTTGATGGTGAGAAAAATTCCCAATGAAATAACAGACCACATAGTGTTGGCGCATTATGGGTTTGTGTTTTGATAAAGCTAGTGCATCACCCATGGCCATGTGTGACCCAGCATCCTGTTGACATAATGTAATACTTCCATGTTTGAGTCCTGTAACGTTGCGATCATGCGTGTATCTTCCTGTAAATGAATAACGTGAAATGTAACTGACAATCTATATTTGAATATGTTTGAATGTTTTTGAAGGTGACTTTGTCACTGGAAAATGAAACTTGTTGAAATTCCCTAATTCCCTAAATTCCCCTACTCATCATAACTCAGTATACAGGTCTAGTGTATATTAACCTTTAGAAATGTATAAAATGTCACATACTGTCATTCCTTGAATGAAAAGCTTAGACATACACTTCAGATTGAACACATTATGTAAACAAAGTCAGTGGTTGGGTGACTGTGACAGTATTTCAGCAGGGGCTGCAATACAACCTTGAAGGATAACTCTGATTATTTTCAACCCAGGCCTTATTTTCCTAGTTTTTGCACCATGACGATTGATTGTGTTAAAAATGTTGTCAATTACGTCACTGCAGAGCTTTATGAACCTCCAGGTCGGTGGAAGCGCTGCAATGCAATCTCAAAGAAGTGATTAAAACATGTCCTTTCATCACAGTAACACTCACACTGCATGTTAGATGTTCTTAAATAGTTGTAATCGAACAACTATCACAACATTTAAGTTGTAATAGTCCATTTGTATGGGCTCAATAAAGGGTCAAAAAGATTTTGAGCTTGTAAAAAAGATTCTGAACTTGTGAAATGATTTTTGAAAATAATTTGAGACTTGCAGTTCTATATCACCATTTGTGAACATGTATTTGAATGAGTGACTGTGTAAAAAAGATTTAAGCAAACAAAACTAATTTGTAAATGTGTAGAATTTGTACCAAACAGATACAGTTTTGTGAATGTGTAATAAAAGATTCAGAGTAGCAAACTGCGTAAAAAAAAAGTTTAAATCTGTTCATGTGACAGAGGTTACAAGCACGAATTTTGACCCTGTTTTGCTGAGGGAGTCTACTAGCCAATGGGAATGCTACTCTTTTGACTATCCAATCAGTGACCTTTACTATGCAATGCAGCTTTTTTTAACATTGCACACACACTTCCTTGTTTGCTTTGCTATCTGCAGGTCTTCTGTTGTGTTCACTTCATATCAGAAAAAGCAGGAGAACAGGATTTTGTCAGAAGGTTGACGTGAACAGTCTTTCCCAGTCCCAGTATATACAGAAAATCCAATAGGAGTTGAAGGCAGCATCAGAGTGCTTGAACGGTCTAGCTCATGCTAGTTAAAATAACATACGTAATACTACAATTTTCACACGTTTCAGGCAGTGGATAGTCCATAGCAATGCTCCATAGCCTTGCTAAGTAACAGGTGATTCTATTGATACACACAGAAAATCTATATAGTTGTGAGGTAACTAACTGACCAGCGCTGCTACAAGTCTCTCTTTTTTGGTTAGCTTCACAAAGAAATGTTTCAAGTCACAAAATGTCACAAAGAAGAAATGATAATTATAATTTCCTATTGTTGTACAGTCAGCTGTCATTGGAAACAGCCAAATATGAAAATGTTGACATCGCTACCATTGTCATAAACTAACAAAATAGCTGTTTTTATTTGGTTCATCAATGATCTAAATATGCATTTTGGTGGGGAATCTGAGTGTAGTAGCGTGTACCCCACACAGCCAAAACTATGCACTAAGCCACGAGAGGCTGGGCTTTACTGTGTTTTAAGTTGTTATGCATGATGTGAAGCAGAGGTGAGGCGGTAACACACCATAGTAATAAAAAAGAACACAAATGTTTAAATCTTTATGTTTTTTTCAATTAATAATAAATATATTGCTTCTGCCAAGCAATTTAGTCCTTGAACAGTAGCTAAACAAAATGTTTAAAAATAAAAAATAATCTATTATTAAGTAACGACATTAGTGGTGATTTTCAGTCAGGGCATTGATTTAAATTAATAGTTTATTATGCAGTCACAAGTGTGCATTCATTGGGTATCTTTCAACGCCTTTAACCATGACCAGAACTATCTGTTTTCACTGTTGTTCAGGTCACCAGGGGATTTTATGTAGCGTGTTGTTTCAGATTTGCTAGAGGTGCACCAATCCTAAATCATTATTTAGGAAAACCTACTCTTCATACCAAGGAAGACACTTGATGAACACTGATGAACTTTGATGATTTTTTCTGAGAACAGAGAAAATCAAACATTACTTGGGGAAAAAAAGGCAAGGTGTCCCCAAACTTTTGACGGACTATGTGTATGTATAGTATATACAACATTGCAATAGTGACTCCAAATTGCAAGTGGTTGCAGTTTTCTTCTAGAGCGTTAGGTGCATCAGATGCTCTCCTAAACAAGGACTTGTGCTGCACAGAGTCCCTGTCCAAATCTAGTTACATGTTGGACAAAGTCCTTCCTTTTATTCAAACTGAGCATTAACTAGCTCTGGACTCCATTTCTGGCAGGCAAAACCTGCTAAGTATTTTCATGCCGGGGGTTATACATGTACATTTCATTCTCGTTCAGCTCCAATGTTTTTGTTATAATCCATCCCTCTTGGAGACGTTCAGACAAAGAGAAAGGGAGCCAAGATGAGATGTTGATCTGCCCTCACATTTTGCCAACTCTCTGACTGCAGGGCAAAAATCACTGGGAAAGAGGCTTGAAAAAGAGAATGGCTGAAGAGCAAAAGAAAGCTATTACAGAAAGGAATCTTGAACTTAACAAGTAAATCTTAGCTTGAAATGGAAGAAGGGGAGAGGAGAAAGATTTATTGTTGATCTGTACCAATAATGAGGATGTGTGGGATGTTTTTGTTGTTCTTGTGGTCATGTTTGACATTTGTCGGTTGTGTAATAGAGAGCAGTCTGAGTGTTCTGGTTGAGGCAAATCGGTCATGCTGCATAGCTCTCTGAATCCAATTAAGAGTCAGAGGGGCCCAAATGGCTGTTTTTATGTGTTTTCTGTGCTGGCTGGCCTGGAGTTGGGTGTGGTGTGGCCTGCAGCGAGGTGAAGCTAAGCGCACAAACACATTCCTCCTCGAGATCCCGCTCTGGTCTCGCCAGTTCTGTGTCTGGCTCTGTCAAACAAACGCTCTGCCGTGGCCTTTGTGACTTTCGTGCCGTCAACCTCACCTTCAGCTCGACCACACATCTAGACGACACTCACCTGTACGTACAGCACTTGGCCTGCAGTCTCCCCTGCCGGCTTCTGCCCAGTTCCCACTGTCATCGCCCCTCCTAGCCGAGCTCCCCCCTCTCTCGCACCCCTTTTGATGTTTTATTCCTTTCTCGAAGTTCACGCTCTTGCTGCTCATTCTCTCACCTCTCTGTATTTCTAATGAACACCATCTGGCTAAATGGGTGCTGTTTACCACAACTCGTGCGTCGAAGGTAACGGCAGCGCCCTGCTCACCTCATTGCAGCAGATTTACTTTTACGCCCACCAGGGAGTTTCATATCAGACATGATCACTTAAACCATAGCACCAGGGTTGAATCATTTGGATGTAATGTGATTCTGTATGTGTAATTTAATAAAGTCATTCATGCTTTCTCTCCGCTTCTCTCTCTTTGCAGTAACTGGCCTTGGTGTGGGGATTGTGTTCTCAGTCCTTTTCTTTAAACGTAAGTGTTTATTCTTGAGGGCAATGGGTAAAATGTCAGTATTTATTTTTTCAAGCAGTGCTATAAAAAGCCATGAATGGGTTGAATGTATTTCTCCCCCAGGACGCACATGGCCCGTGTCGTTAGGCTCAGGTCTGGGACTGGGCATGGGATACTCCAACTGCCAGCATCACTTCAGGTCACCCAGCCTGCTTCACGGCCACATGGTTAAGGTGAGCATGTAGACGGAATCAAGTTTATCATCTATTACAGGTTTATGACACAGTAACACATCATGATACATGAATTCTGTATGTGTCTGTGTGTGTGTGTGTGTTTTCTTTTTCAGGAGCAGTAGGGAAGGACTGAGGACGATGAGGATTTGCAGAGGAGTTGCTTGTCCTTGTTTTGTGCCGTCCTTGTTTTGCTGCTCATTCCTGTCCTGGCACTATCTGACATACTAAGTGTGTATATAAAAGGGCAGTCAGTGTATATTTAATAAAGTGATTATGGAATATTTTCTCTCCTCCCACTCTCTTTCTGTGTGTGTGTGTGTGTGTGTGTGTGTGTTTGTGAAGAATGAAATGTGGTTTGGGGGTGGGACGTAATTTTGTGTGTTAATGAGTTGGGAGACTCGAACTCCTGCTGTTTTGGAATGGGGGCCAGGTTCAGCATCTGCAGCGCTGTAAGAGAGTGGGAGGAAGAAAAGGAGTGTTGCACAGAATGATGGAGTAAAGAAAAATACAATTGGTGGAAGAAGAAGAAAGCTAGTTTTATGTAGAGAGAGGTCGACAAAGAAGAAAGAAGCTGTATTTCCATAGTTTGGTACCGCATGAACTTGGTTATTTAAGTGGCAACAACAACCAATTTCTTTTCCTATTTATAGATTTAGGTTTTTCAGCACACCATGGACAGGTAGACTCCATTCCTCTGTCAAGACAGGCATTGTCCCAGACCCAGTATGGTCTTCACTCGCGTAGCACCAAACATCAACACATCTGCAAACGAGGCTCCGCCATGTTCAGTAGTGCAAGTTTCAAGTTGTGTGTGTGTGTGTGTTGGACATGAATGTTTGCTGTGATTGCGAGTGTTTTCGTCACAGGGGGTTCAGAGAGGTTAAGCCTACGTCTCTGTATTAGGAGAAATCTTGCGTGTCTTTTGTATTCATTGGCTGTGTATCCGTTTGGCAAGATTGTTTGAGTCTGATTGATCACTTATGTGTAGTTGCATGGGCCTGTTAAAGAGTAAGTGTGTGTGTGTGTGTGAGCGTGCACACGTTGTCCAGCCCCCTGGTGCAGCAGAATTTGTGGAATGCAATGGAATGCCATTTCTGGACTGGAGCTCAGTCTTATTACTAACAGGTGAGTTCTGCACTGTGCACGTCTGAACATAACACACATTGTACACTTTCACATCAAAGAAAATATTGGTACATTCTCTCTCTCTCTCTCTCTCTCTCTCTCTCTCTCTCTCTCTCTCCTTTTCTCTTTTCTCCCCTTTTCTCTTTTCTCCTGCTCACTCATTTCAAGCTCAGCACACTTCCAGACCTGCTGTTGGTTGCACAGCCTGCACGTATTCACACAAGTTTCCCTCTCCATCACACAGTAACAGTTCAACCTTTGTCAGTAATGTAAGCACATACATTCTTGCACACAATAGAATAAAATGCATTCCCACGTGCACAAAGGCCTGCGTCTTCCACGCTCACATACTCACCTACTGCAGTGCATCAGTCACAAAGTAACCCTGCCAGAAATTAAGCCTTGTCACTCCTCCCCTGTCCATTAAAATATTTGTTTGCAAGTGAAGCGCATAACACTGATAGGGGTGCTTATGGACAGGAGCCAGACTGAACACCTGCGAGCAATGTTGCACTAGTAGGATGAAGTGGAGGGTGTGTGTGTGTGTGTGTGTGTGTTGGGGGGGGGGGGGGGGGGTACATGAGTGGGGTGTGTAATAGGGTTGCCTATACCTATGGGCTGTGCCTGTGCCTGCCTGAAAAATTCTCCATGATGAAATCATAATACCCAGTCTAATAACTTAAAGGGGAATACTACCAAAATCAAAAAGGAAAGTCAAAGAATTCACATTTGTTTTTCTGAAGGCCCAGAACTGATCAGTTAGTAATGGTGAATGTTAACAAATCTGCCACACAAAAAAAACTGAATCCAGACAACCAGTGTGTGTAGCTGCATAACTGTTTACAGCTTGTTGCTGCTCCACTGACAGTGTATAGGAGACTGACTTTGTGAACTCATACAGTGTTTATTTGATGTTACTTTACCATGCAAATGACTCTGACACTGACACTGCTACAGTGACGTTATCAGTTTCAAACCAGAAAATATAGCCGACTGACATTAATCAGAAACTAATCTTGGGAAGTGTCACTGTATCAACTTTTTCCAATTATTTGTCTATACAGCAATATGTCAGTGTGATATCATCGATTATTAAGGAGCGGCATATGGCGCAGTGTTTAATTACACATTTCAGAGCTTAATTAATCGGTATTCCCGTTTAAATTACGATTTAAATACAATTTCTCACAATGGACCCATCTAATATGTGGGCGTTTTTAAAATTGCATTAATATTGCTGACTTATGACTCTCATTACGAGTCTGTCAGTGATCTCACTGGAAACATAGTGAGGATCTTAATTAAATAAATTGTCGTGAGCATACGGCAGAGTAGCCTGCTTGTCATATTATCTCAATCTAATAATCTCAATCTAATAATAAAAGGTGCGCTAGATGCCCAATGGGGGAGAATGTGTCAAAGAGATCAGAACGGGAATTGACTCACATCTGTTTTCCAGTTGTAGGCTACAGCATTTTCTATTTTAAATCCTGAAAACGTATCAATAATTCATAAAGTAACCCCAGATGTAACTGCGACGTTAATATAGGCCTGTTTTGTAATGTGGTTATTTTATGCACAACGCAGAGCCCACGTTATCATTTCTGCCCAATAACCTGATCCGCATGAGGGTTTCTTTTCGCTCCAAGTCGGGGAAACATTTGAAACCTTCCAAACCAATTTTCCCTCCCCGTTTTCTTTCCTCCAAAAACGGCACAGCAGGAGCCCTGTCTGTCTGTCTGGGGCTCAGCCGCGCCTAAACCCTGCCCGACATGAAGCTTTCAAACTCCGCGTGAGAGTTCAACTGTTTTTTAGTGAAGTTCCAGGGGAATTTAACACTGGACGGAAAGAGAACAAAGGGGAGGGACAGTCTGAGTTGATGGACTCGGAGATGAGATAGCGCACATAACCTCCCCTATCTCCCCATCCTTCTTCTGCATCGGACGGGCAGGCTCTTTTCTTTCCGGATGATGTAACTGTTTTACGGGAGACTCCGCTCGGATTTATCCTTGCTGCTGCTCACAAAGTGGTCATATTTTCCTGTAATTATACCGCGGTGATATTTGACGACTCCTCGCATCCTCTTCCTCTATCCTGCCGGAGGAGCCTGTGTTTAATCTTCGGTCAGGGTCAGCGGGACGTTGCGCAGTGCTCAACTGGCGAACGGCTGTTGCCCGGGGCTGGTGAGCGGGGGTAAGTGTAGCCTACCACGACGACCAGTGTTGGGTCCCGTTACTCACAAAGTAGGCTACTGAATTACTCGTTACTCGTTTCAGAAGTAACGTTATTAATTACTCCCGGTCCTTGGGATCACGCTACTCCTATTACTTTTCCGTTACACCCCGAAAAATGACGGGTGCAACTTCTCTTACCTTAAAAAAGTTGGGGGATAACTCAGCGACCTCGCCAGTGGAAAATCAGGAAAAACCAGATAGGGTTTGTGTCCATGTTGTTGTCATTCTTTTGCGCGATATAAATCAAAGCACTGCGAGTAGCCTACTAACAACCGGAGAAAGAAACTTTTCTGCCATTTTTTTAAAATCAGCTCACTGTGAGAGAACGACGGCTAATTCTAATGAAAATCGACTCGATTATCGAGGTTATGAGGCTGGGATGAAGCGTTTGGATAATTCAACTTCAATTTTATATTTAGGCCTACACGGTGGATAACAAAGGCAACGACTTGCTTGTTATTTGTTAACATTACTGAAATTGAAATAGTAATTCGTTGCAGGAGCCTATTCGTTACTGAGGAAAGTGAACTGTAACGCGTTACCACTTCACGCTGATTTCGACACTTGGGTGAACAGTGGATAAAGTCTTTTAGTTCTGCGGAGTTTATTTCTTCCCTCTCACAGTCTCTTATTGGAGATTTGACATTATAGCTGCCTGGCAGAACTGTTTGGACCAATGTGACTGTAACAAAATCCTGGCCTGTAATCAAACAGCCAATTTTCCGTTCCGTGCACTATGGGTTGATGAAGGTGTTTGAAGTAATTCCCTGATCATCACATGTTAATCAATTATAATAGGCTAGTGGAATAGATGGAAGGGTTTTTAAGTCTCAAAATTATGCTGTTATGTTTGCAGTCTAAAAGTCATAGCTTGTCTGCCTGCCTAAAGTCCTTCTGCACCAGTGTAGCAGATCATTCAGTTTTGTGTTTTACAGAAGAACTAACACAGCTCTATTGAATCTTTTTGTCCTGATATTTGAGTTAGAGGCCACTTTAACGTCCTGGGAGCCAAAGTGCTGCAAAAATGTGTGAAGTATAGGGCCTAAACGACGTGGGTGACCACCACCTACCACTTTTTATAAGCAGCAGGAGAAAACGCTTTTGTAGGTTGTAAATGACGTGACTGGTCAAAGCATTTTTAAAGAAGAGAGTCAAACAGAGGACGCTCATGGTACTGGAGTCAGGTGGTATGGGGCAGACATTTCTCTCCCTCCCCCTCTTGTCTCTCCGGGACAGTATGAACCCAGTATATTGTTTCTCTGCAGCCGGTGAGGTTCAGCTAATTTGACCACGTGGACGTGAAGATTGTGTCTTTATGCATTCAAATGAGCTAAAGCCGGTAACCAGACAGTCTGTGCACAGGTAGCCCTTTAGGTAACAAGTTGATAATCACCAGGAAGTTGTCAATCCACACCAGCAGGCATAGGCAAAGTTCAGATTTCGTTTTAGTGATTGAATATCATAGCAGTAATCATCAGTGAGTCATCAAGAGGTTTGTCACTAATCTTAAGCGTGCAGTTTTTGTCTCAAGTAACCATAATGTAACGTTTTTCTGCCCTTTAGGTGCAGTCATGTGGCAGAGAATAGTGATTTGCTGCGCACTGTTTGCACTGTATTCAGCGGCACCGCCTGCGCACATCAACCGTCTGGCGCTGTTCCCTGACAAGAGCGCTTGGTGCGAAGCCAAGAACATCACACAGATAGTTGGGCACACGGGATGTCAGCCTCGCTCTATTCAAAACAGGTCAGGATGAAGGGTCTCTCTGTCTCGCTCTTTCCATCTCTCTATCTATGCAAAAATACTCTAAATAAAGCTGCAATGTCCAGATTTCAATAAGTGGTACAGTTATATCCTAAGACCCATGTATCATACACATCTGTATACTATCCGGGCTGCCTTCTGTAGCTGTACATTGGTACTGAGTAGGTACTTGACAGTATACTGCTAAAAATATTAAGGCACTTCAACTTAAAAACAAAAGTTTCCTTGTTGCCTTGAACTTGTAAGTCGACTGAAATAGTACAGAACAGTCAAAATTCATTAGTTGTTCTTATGTACTAAAGCTCACTGAGGGAACAGTGCTATTTATTCTTTCACCAGTGAGGTTTTTAGTGTCAGCTGATCATGTGTCACAAAATTATTATACCATGTGGCAAAAAGAAGGCAGTGGACTCTGCAGTGAGGCAAGAGGTGGAAACTGCCTTTTCTAAAAGTTTATAAGAGTATTGGGGGTATAGGGATTTAACTGAATACTAATTTTCATCATTGTTATGATTTTTATTTTTAATCCCAAGTTGGCCTATGATTCACCTAACATGCATGCATAACAAGGCTCCTTCCTGTAACTGTGAGCTTGCCCTGGGGCCCCTTGCAGGCAGTCTGGGCATCCTCAGACTCAATAATCAGTTCAACTTTCAGATACGTCTCCCTGCAGCTCTTGTTTACGTGGGCATTTGTACAGAGCATCAGAGCTCTGGCCAGGCACCTGAATCAAACATCTCATGTCTGTATAGGCACAAGGAAATAATCCCTTCTGTCCCCCCCTCGCAGAGCTTGTCTGGGCCAGTGTTTCAGTTACAGCGTGCCCAACACCTTTCCACAGTCAACTGAGTCTCTGGTGCACTGTGACTCCTGCATGCCTGCCCAGACACAGTGGGAAGTGGTAAGTTTGACTACAAATTGGTTCATGTAGCAAACACACACCAACACTGACTTGTCAAACAGACACACAAACCACACATTTCCAACACGAAAGCTGATAATAACATACACTAGCGAACGCAGAGCCAGCAGAAGCAAAAATATAAATGGAGGGTTTTAAGCAGACTTCTGTCTCAATTTCTGTGGTACCCCATGCAACTTAAGCCTGTATTTTATATTCATCTGAAGTTCATTGTCCCTGCTAGCCAGAGGGCACCCAGTCTTGCGACAACAAAGGCTTTGTGGTGAGGTGTATGTAGTTTGGAGAGCTGCCAGGTTGGCTAGGAGGGTGGGACAGCAGGTGAGGTCACCTAATGTTTCAATGGAAAACATCTCTTGGAGTGTACAGCTGTTACTTGATAAGTTAATTAATAATTTTTTTTATTAGTTCCCTG